>NW_020955198.1:2436409-2581615 GCF_003031625.1 Empidonax traillii
TTTTTTTTTTTTTTTTTTTTTTTTTTTTTTTTTTTTTTTTTTGAATGCCCTCAGCAAGCAATGCAAGCCTGGGTAATCATTGTTAAAAGCATTCCATTAAGGAACTGCAGCTCTAAGACACCTGGGTGTTACCTACAAACAGCTAATGGGCATTAATACAGACCGGTTTATACACTACAAATATAGACAAGCTCCATGCAATAGAAGCTACAAGAACTCTCTATTACCAAATAGCATTTTGAGCTGATGACACATAACTAAGTTCCAAAAGCCACAGAAAGTCCAAGAAAGATTTTCTTTTTTTTTTTTCCTTTCTGCAGTACTGTGCTGCTTCTTAGGACCTGGGTGTGTTGGTTTAAATGAATCCTAAGGGAATGTGCTTGACATGATTTGCTCACTTCTCATACTAAATGATATCCCTTCATCCATTCAATTTCTTCCCTCCTTGTCTTGAAGCACTATTTTTTTTTCAGTTGCTATCTAATCCCAAACTGTGTATATATATTTTATCTTTGCCTTCTCCTCTCTCAGTTCCCTTGATGCCTTTAATTCATGCAGGGAGCAATTTGTGCTCTACAGACATGTCTGGTTTTTTGGGTACCAAACAAATCCCCAAAAGAGCATAGAGGAACAGCATTCACAGCAGTCATGCAAGCTTCCCTGCACCCTATTGCCAGAGCTTTTTAGAACCTGAGAAACCAGACTGCCAGTTCTTGGCTTACCTGGTGATTTTGCCTCTGTATCCTGTGTGCAGTCATTGCTATTCAGAGGAAAACTGTGGTACAGTGATGACATCAACTTCTGCCCCACTGGCTGGTTTCATGCTGTCTCTGAGAGCACACAGGAAATCCCCAGAGATTTCAGGAAATCTTTGTACAATGAAGGCTACAGACACGGGTAAGTTACCTTCAGATGCATTTGCTCTTCTAGGATTCGGAAGGTGGGGTTTCTTTAAAGAAACATGGCAGAGTGCTTCAACTAAGTGGCCTTTAAAGGCCACTTCAACTCAAACTATTCTATGACTTAAAGCCAAACAAAATATAGGACCGCATCCCAACAATTCTGGTCATTCTGCAGCTACTGAGTGAATCACAGAAGCTTCAGTATTTTCTTCAGTTTCATTCATCCTGTAGGAGAAGTTTTGGTACCACTCTCAAACCATTTACAGCCTGGCCCAGAGTAATTTTTCAAGACCAGATACTGGCAACCTAAAGGCCAGATTCCATCACAAGGAAATTCCTGCACAAAAACTCCAGCAGTTAAACTGAAACAAACAATTTACTGTGAATACCTAACACATATTTCTCCATGTAGCTGTGATTTGTCTTTCAGTTCTCTTTATCCCACACTAAATCTCTGAAACTGCCCACATCTTTTCTGTGAAGAACTAGATTGTCCAGAAGGTAAAGCTGGTCCTGCCTTCCAGCACACACTGGCTCTGTAAAATAATTGCTTAATTTTATGGTCCCTTGATTTCCAGTGGTCCCCTTGGGTATGCGTTGTTCTTGAGTTTCAAGTTACAGTGAACTGTTGGTAGAGAAAGGTTTTTCTCTCTTCATTGTTTGTTCTTTTTCGCATGCCCTCTGTTTCATCTCAGTTCTTACTTCTGAGTCATCATCAGCTTTAAGTTAACGGGGATTATACACAATCTCTTGTAGACCTTGAGCTGTGAGTCATTCAAATGCTAAAGCTCCCATTTCCTGAGGACTGGGGAGAAATCTCTTACAGACAAGCTGCAACCCAATTACGTATTGTCTTGCTGGACTAACCCTATTCCTTCCACATTGATTTTGTCACTGCTGCCCGAAGGGAACTTTGTGACCATTTGCATTTTTAAATAGGTCAGTGTGTGTGTGTCTGGGAGAACTGTAAGTTCATTATGTAAAACAGCTCATTCTTTCTGGACTGTGAAAGAGATATAGAAAGGCTGTTCTT
Source organism: Empidonax traillii (assembly GCF_003031625.1). NCBI lineage: Eukaryota > Metazoa > Chordata > Aves > Passeriformes > Tyrannidae > Empidonax > Empidonax traillii. The sequence continues at coordinate 2,438,345 of NW_020955198.1, forward strand.
TTTAATAATAAGCTTTGAAACCTCATCTGTTTCCTCTCCTTGCCTTTCGAAGTCATTAAGTGGAATAACTGATCCTCCATCTCTCCAGAATATCTCGATCTTTGTCTGTTTAATGTCTGCCTCTCACATATTCCTGCTGCCTGTGAGACACTTAGTGGAATTCCCGCTGCTCCACTTCTTCTCAAGACTAATGATCATGTTCTCCTCATGTCCCAGGGAGCGTCACAATAACTTGCTATTTTCTTCAATTACTCCCACCTCCCAAATCTTTTGCCATAAAACTTTTGCACTGACATACCCTCTCTATATGAAGTCTCATCCAACTGAAGTCCCTTTAAAAGTCTTTCAACTGCCTTCCCTGCGAGACACCAAAAGTAAACAACTTTCCCCAATTGCAAAGGGAGGATAATCAAGAGGCAGAGAGATTGAGTAAGTGGTCTCAGATGAGTCTTCCGCTGAACTAGGAATAAAACACTAATGTTGCTGTCCTCCACTAGTGAACCAGATTAGCTCTTTTACATTCTTAGGAAATAAGACAATTAAAAAAATTTAATGGAGCTACAGGGGACACAGCTTGTTCCTCTGTTTAGTCTACAGGTTGATTTAGTATTAGCACCTCACTGAGGATTCCACCTGTTACAGAACACACCTCATCTAAAGTACCTTCTTAATCTCCCAAGAAGCCTGGCCACCAGATCTCACAAATTTTTGAGTCATCCCTTTTGATAAAGCCACAGGCCCCTTACAAACAACATGCAGCAAACCCAACCAGCTTAGCTATCCATATGGTCCCTACAAGGGCAGGTGTCCTCAAGTTTTCCATGTTTGCAAGCCAGCTAAAGTGCATTCAGACCAGGGCCTTCTGTGCTGCCCTGCTTGGGACCAAAGGAAAAAATTCTCTCCCTGCTACCCCCTCCTCTTTTAGTAAGTAAAGGGACCCTAAGCATCCTGATACAGCTCCTATAACTCTAGTGAAAAGTCACAGAGTACAGGGGGCTATTTCTTCACATTGTGGATGCACTGACTCCATGGGGAGAGAACCTTTATCATTTGACTACTTGCATTAGCAGGCTGGAGAAGGAATTCTCATACATCCAAGCCATATAAAACTCCCATAATCAGGTACTAACAGCTATTTTACCTTCCTTTACCTAGCATTATGTCTGATCCACATGCTTCAGGCAAAAATATCTGCACCACAGTTGGTCTCCTCAGGGGCTTGTTCTCCATTTATGCATTGTCTCAGACAGCAGATAGAAAATGTTTCTAGTTATACCCTACATTGGAGGCATTTCTGTTTTCTGTTAATATCTTGAAAGCTGCAAGATTCACTCCCTTCTGGAGGAAAAGAAAATGACAGTTATTACTGCCTATTACTGCACATTAAAATAGGAAGAAAGGATGAGACAGAGTTGGAACTCAGTAAGATTGTGAAGAAAAACAATCCTTTGGTTTGATACATTTAAAGCAACAGTAAATACATTTCTATGGTCAACCTACTCATTCAATCACAGACTTCCCAAACTCTCATAGGAGTGCATACAGTTGACTTGATGCATAGACGGGTCCTAAAAATTAGTACACCAGTAAATATATATATATATATATATATATATATGAGTTTGAGTGAAATAATTCAGTATTTGGTAACAGTAAAAAGTACTGTGAGTACTTCAGGTTGCGGGTAAAAGACGTTGTTTTGATGGTAAACAGCTGAGACTTGTACTGGTGAGGCATCAGAAAGCACAGAATTCATTTTATTATGTCTTAGTCATGCTGGCTTCACAAAGTTATTGGGAAGAAGCAGCAGATTAATTTCTGTCCAACTTGAGCCACTGAAGTAAAATAAATATGTGCAGAGGAAGTCAGATGAGTGAAGGTTCCATTGTAAGGCGCTCAGCTCACAGATGCACTAAGGCTATGCCTCACCCATAAAAACTAGAAGAAGAGACAGGTTTTCTAGTTTCTGTTTAGTTCTTTTATTTTCATGAATGCAAGTACTATTCCAAAACACTAAAATGGGGAGGTTAGAGGGAGATACTAATCTTTGCACTTAATCAAAACTTGCTGCATGGAAAAATATTATTAAACTTTTAAGCTAAGCTATGTTCAAATGTTTTCCAAGTAATTTTCTTGTATAGCAAAAAGTATCTCTGCCTCTATTCCAAACTTTTATGCAGAGTTCAATGTGTTTTTTCATCCTTTGAGAAAGGTAAGAAAGGCTAAAAATCACAGCCTTGTCTTTTTTAATGTATTTATTTTAGTTTTCCATATCAGATTTCCATATCAGTATTACAAAAGAAAACTATTCCGGTTTCCTTTATTTTCTTTACTACATGGTAATCCATTCCTCTAAAACTTTCAGGTTCAGTAATCGCAAGAAGAGTCCAAACTGGTACAGAACTTCTCTCAAAGCTGCCTTCAAAACAGTGCACATCCATGCTATATCCATAAACTCCACCACCCAGAAAGACAAGTCACCTCTTGCAGAAAATGCTGCCTTCATTTACCAGCACCTTTAAGCGATGGAGGCTTACAGAGAGAACTGTTCTTTTCTATGCAGTAGTTCTTCAAAGCATTTAGAAATACAAGTGCGGGTGGGCATTCAGTCCTGTGCTGGTATTAGGAACATTTTCCTTTTTAAATAATCTTTGTAACCTGCATCTTAAAAGAGGGACAAGAAAACTCTGAGATTTTCTACATCTGACATTAAGTGCTGCCTTGCACTGTGTTCCATTACTGTGAAGAATGAAGACAGAAAGGAAAAGGAAATAAAGCTGAAGGTTGGGCGGAAATGAGTTTTCCTCTGTCACAAACCAACTGCTGAAGTCAACTGCTTATTTCACAAGGTGGAACAAACCTAAAACCACTCTGTTCCTTACAAGCACAACAAGAACATCAAACAATGTATTTGTCAGTTTAACAAAATACAAGCCAAAACTCTTCTTTCCAGATTATTGCCAACCCACATGAGATCACAAGGGAACTCCTTTTCCTTCTGTCACGTTCAAGTGCAGAATATAAAGATGGCCCCATTTGTAGAATTCGCAATTGAAACATTCTCCACTCTTCCACGCATAACTGATCTTAGTTCCTCATTTTCTAATTCCAAAGACCCTTCTCCAGATAGTTCTGTCAAAACCACAATATCAGGGAAGTTAGGAAGATGAAAATCTACCCTGGCAACTAAGAGACCACAGTGCAGCAGATCAGATCTCCTCGCATTAGAAGTGTTTTGATGGTATGTGTAACACTTTTATGCCACATTCTAAGGACAGAGATGAAGCTTTACTTCCAGAACTCTCCAATCCTGTTGCCACCATACTGTTGATCCGACATTCATTTCAAGATGATTAGTATCACACAAATCACAAGTCTTCAACTATGTAATGTTTTGGAAGTCATTTTCCTCTACTTTTGTGGCATTTTTACAACTGCCCAAGAGCAAAAATTAGGTTTTTGAATACAAAAATGAATGAAACCAAACTTGAGGACCGTGTTAGTCGGTAGACCCCACTACTGAGTGACAGAGCAACCACCTTCATTTGCAAAACTGATGTGGCTGGCCTGGATACTTCAGATTCACAATACATTGTCACCAGAAGAGCTTGATTCTTTCTCTGTGACTCCTCAAACAAGTATTTTGTCCTTTCTGTGGAGTACTCAGAGTTTCTTGCTACGATTCCAGCTCTCTGGATACTTTCCACCTCCCTAAGTCCACACTGCAAAATATTGGGTTTTTGGTCCACACTCCTAATTAAGAAAAAGAAGAAAGAAGAGGACCTGCAGACCAGGCAACACATGATATGGCTGATGTAACAAAACAATTAGGCTGTTGGCAGATATGCTCAGCTACTGGGCCAGCCAAAGAAGAGGAAAAAAGGTTGAACTCTTTCTTTCTTTCTTTCTCCTACACCTCTTCCCAACATCAACTTTCATAAAAACCTTTTAAAACATAATGCTGAAATCACTGCCCCTCCATCAAAGCTGATTCTGCCCAAAGAGCAAAAGAGAGATCAGAGCAGTAGATTAACAGAAAGACACCACAATCATAAGTTTGATCTTTTGGCAAACAAGAGGGGTTTTTTCCTAACCAAGGTTACTGCCTCATGTTAGTAGCACCCAAAGAGCTTTCCAGACAGGCTTTACTTTCAGGGGAAAAGAGAAAATACATCAGTAACATATAAAGAAATCACAGTCAGTCTTGGTTTTTTTTAGACACTTTGATAATTTCTATTAAGTACAGGATAAGGGATACTCTCCTGTTTGCAAGAAAACAAAGTTGTGTGGTGTTCCCTGTATGTTTGCTTCTGAAGTGGACAACTAACTCCTCTAGTGCTTCTGAAGACCGGCCAGTACAGCAATTCAAAATGAGTATTCTCAATGGAAACAGTAAGTCAGACCTACTAAACAGTAAGTCAGACTTTATAACTGAAAAATAAGCTTAATCTAAGTGTAAGATCTCTTCCAGTCACTGAATAAGAACCTGAAAGCTGTCCCTTTGCCAAAGAACAAATGTAAAATCAGGCTGCTATTTGACAGATCCTAAGTAAGACAGATCAGAAGCTTCTGATAACTGATACTCAGAAGGCTAGGCAGAATCAAAGACACTTTATTTGTCTTTTAAGAATTTGCTTTCACTTGTTTTGAGTCATAAATTCACATCCTTCTCTTCAGTACTATCCACTCACTTGGATTTTTTAGGTGAGACACAGTGTGCGCGGAACTGAGCCCACCCTTTAATCCTGAGGTTCATCTGCCGGGGCCAAGCGAGCTTGGACGGTGGCAGCGAGGTCCTCAGGACGTAGATGGATTGCCTTATGGGCTAACGAGCTCCATCTGCCCAGGGAGGGGCCCCGACCGGGAATCGAACCCGGGTCTCTGCAGTGACAGTGCAGTGTATTTTCCCCTGGACCACCGGGGGCTCCCGAAAATCCAATGCGCAGGCTGGGAGGTGGAAAGACCTTCCCCGGTTCTTCGTTCGCGAAGAGACTGGCCATTCATTCCATCCACTCACTTAGCACACTGAGCCTACCCATACATATCGTGCCGTACAGGCAGCAATAAGATCGATGCAGCACTGCTCCATGAACTAAATGTCTACTGTTTGCCAGAAGCAATTCACTCTAGAAATGTGGTCAACTGCTGCAAAACAATCAGAAAGCCCTAATCCTTATTTTGATTTGCAAAGTAATTCTATCTCATCTGAGGTCTTGACTGGGATTTTTTCATCATCTCTACAATATGGTAAAAATTATTTTATTGGGTTGCTGTGAAATTTAACAGTTTGTAAAGAACAGCATAAGTAATTACACTCTGCTTCTGTAGAGGAATTTTGATATTGAGTGTTCACAGTATAGGCCCAGAACAGGGGCTTTAGATTGTTTCTCTTAGTACTTAATAGCTGGTCATCTGATTTTAGCAAACATGATTCTGAAGACAAGAAGAAACAATTTTTAAAGTATTTTTATTAAACAAACAAACAAACAAAAATGAAGTGTAAAAAAACCCCCCAACAAACCAGTCCATGCTGTACTCCATAAATTGGCCTTAAAAGACAATCAAAACACTGATCAAATATTTCTTGTTTACAGTTGAGAAATATAAAATGCCATAAAGGTCTGCAAAGATCACTTACTCTCTGCCATCAGCATTTGAGAAACCCTTTCAATGAACTCACCTGGGACAGGATGCCAGAGAAGGGAGAGCAGGTTGCTGTCAAGGGAAGTAGGGCAAAAAAGCAATTGCTGTTTTCCACAGGGAAGCTGTTGGTCAGTATGAAGTGCACATATTCCACAACATTTTGTAATTACAGGTCATGACTTATTTTTATGATCTTAATACCATTTTTCACAGTATCTTTATAGATTTATTATAATGGAATTAATCTGGTTGTAACAAACAAGTACGTGTGAAGGTGTCATTACTGTCTCTCCCATCTGTAATCAAATTTGAGTATCTCTTTCTAAGCAGTATTTGACTACTTTGAATTGCTCTCCTGGTTACCAGTATTAACTATTATCAGCTGTCACAGGTGTTTTTTTCCCTCCTCTCTCTTATTTGTTTTTTGTTAATTTGTTTTTGTTTTGGGTTGGTTGGGGTTTCTTTCAAAGCATGAAAATAGTAACTTTTTCCTTTCTGTAACAATAAGGGATTACCTCCACTAAAGATTCAGTGTGACCTGGTAACCTCACTGTGACATTTCTGTCTTCCTTCCCAGGCAGTGTAACAAGAACTTCAGGCATCAGAGCAGATTCTCATTAAATTTAGTAGTGTTTAGCTGAAAGCAATACCAATAACAAGCTAGATCCAGTGTTCTAAAGAAAAAAAAAAAAAAAAGATGCCTTAAAGCTATTATTACTTCCAAAGTACTTCAAATAATTTCAGTCTTCTGTTCTAGTTTTGAAAAGTCAGATGACATTTATACCAACTGGAAATGTTTCTGGGATTTCTGCTCTCATTTGAGAAAACAAAGATGGATGTACAATCTTCTCATTAGCTTCTTTTTTGTGCCCCATCTCACAGGGAGATCTCTTCCAAAACTTTGCTTGTATGGTCCCCATATATCACCCAGTCACATCATGTCCAGCTGCAAACAGAAGAAACAGATTTGAAGGGAGCCACAATGGATTCAAGTTATGTCTTACATGTGTTTAGTGCTTAGAATACACAGCAAATTTGGAAATCATTATCATGTAACATAAATGGATTGCACAGAGCTTATCACTAAGCTTCTGTAAAGTACAAAAGCAAACCTAAAAATTTCATCTTCCTATAAACATATGCACAATTTATAAACATTAAAAAGTACAATCCAAAAGTAGAAATCTGTCTGTTATTGAAGCTTCTTTAAAACCATCTACACCATCAGCTTAAGCTTTGGAGTCAGACTTGTCATTATCCAGCCTGTAAAAGATGGCTAAAATATTTATTATAAAACCTCTTGAAATGCCTGAATTGCAGCAAGTCTATGTAGCGAAACTTAATTGAGAGAATTGAAACATCTTTTCTTAAACAATTTTTAGTTTTCAACCCACACAAATAGCTGATCAAGAAATACAAGCTTTGTTAAATGCTATTATAGTAAATTATTACAATCCACTATCAAATGAGCAGCCTCACTGGCTGTTTTGAAACACACTAGAGGACAGATTTTGCCTATGTAAACACCTAAGTTATGTTGTAACATAGTATTTGCCATCATGAAATTACACACCTGGTTAACTTTTACAATAGGAAATAAGTAATTTCATGTGGCTCTTTTCTGATTCAATTCCCTTAGTGTTTTTTAAGCCATGCACTCTAATCTATTGCTTTAAGAAGTACTCGTGCTCTCTCCTTGCACCTTTCAGTTACAGTTTAACTCTAAAGCCACATCATATCTTTATGGTACTCACCAAATCATCAACATCGCCACCTTCATCTGTGGGAGGCAGAGTTTCATTTTTAATTTCTTTCGGAGCCAAGAACTGAAAATACAAATGTATTTATGTGATACTGACAAAGCTGAGAGCATTTAAGTTTAAATTAACAGAATGTCTCCTCTTTGTATCAAAACAAATCCACCTGAAATTAAAAATCATGAAGAAAGTTTTTTCTGGTTTTTTCCACTCTGCAAAATCATCTTCAACTACAAGAAATTTCATAAAATTGCTTTTAAAGGGTTTTATGGTGTAAGAGGCCATGGGATCCCTACCAGCACCACCAATCTCTGAGACAATGTACCTGAACTGTGAAAAGCTTAAACACTATTTTAAACAAAGTATTCTGATACTTCTGTAGAGGACTAGTGACAGCTTTAGATATGGGATAAAATACTGTGTCGTTACCTGTTGCATCCCACTTGTGGGAAAGAACCAGCTATCATATGCATTAGGATGAAAAGCAAATACATTACATTTGGTTAACACCAAAGACAGAGGACGTAGACAACCTCTGCCTATTTGTCTCAGAACCCAAAGGTCAGACCTTTTCCTATATCCCAAAGAGCAGCATCCAAGAGGAATGTAGACAGCTCACTCCACAGACAACACACATTTTAACATGCTGAGTTCAACTTATCATATAGATTTTGTAACTGAAAAAACAGAATGTGACAAGGACAGAAGGAATTAGAATTTCAAGATGTTATATGTCTGTGTATCCTTTTCGTTGGAAGAGTTCTTAATCTACTAATCTAGTAGTAATATAAAGCACATACTATGAAACTAAAAGCTAATGACATTGTCAGCTCTGAAAGGCTTTTTGTGCCAGATCAAATTTCATTTTTACACACTTAATTAGGAGTCAAATGGCATTTCTGAAAGCAGCACATTTTTCAAAGTTTTCAAAATTAGCTTTCTCACACTAAATTAGGCAAAGAAAGCTAAAAGCCAGAGGAACGTTCAATGAAGATTTGCAATAAATTGAAACCTGAAATTTCCATCAAACGCTGAATATTGAAAGTTGGGTTTTTTCTCCAAAAGCCTGTTTTACATTTATGCAAAAGGAAATTACATATAATAGCTTTGCTGAAATCCATTATCTTCCTCAAAGCAACCAGAAAAAGCACTTGACATTTCTGCTCTTTTAACCTATCATCCTCATGCTGTAAAATGAGTACATCCGCTATTATGAAAAAAGCAAACCCTAACAAAACTATCTAAAATCATTTTCTCAGTGATAGGAAAACATGCAAGGATAACCTACCTTGTTACAGATGAAAAAAGCAGTTTCTAAAATACAATCTTTTCCTACTCATTAACTAACTCATGGAAAATCTACTTCTACTCACTTTTGGCTATTGCTACCTCAAGCAAAAAAGAAAAAGGAAACTTTTACCTGTGACCTCTCTAATAAGCAGCCTTCCTTTCTCCTGCAGACAGCAGCCCTATAAAACCTGAAATCTTATAGCCAAAACAGTCCTGAAACAACTATCATGCAGGAACCAGGACGTAAGAGAAAAGGCTTTTGTGTCACATAGGACCACACTTACAGCCAACCCTGTGACCTACAGGCTTGCACGTGATTTATTACAGAGGTGAAGAAAACTTGCCTCTTACCCTATTGAGGGGATATTTGAAAAATCCAATATAATCTTTTAGTGACAGATATTGTGTTCAGTACAGAAAACAAATGAACCACTTCTGCAATCTGCTATAGACCTACGAAAATGCTGACTTTGTATCACACAGAAAACCTGTGACTGGGTTTAACTGGACCAAATAGGACTAGATTTTAGACCAGCACCATAACATCAAGATAAAATTTTCTATCCTTGCAGATCTTACTCCAAGAATATGCAGTCTTACAGCTTAAGTAAAAAGTCGTATGAGCCCTTGATGAACAATGGTAAATAAGGGTTCTGGGTTTGGATTTGGACAGAGTGTGGGGAGCTGGTTATCTAGTGAGTAAGTAGGATTGCCAACTGCCTAGTTAGCAAAGAGACGCAACTCAATTACTCTGGAATTTAAGGTAACTGTCATGTTAGAGAACTCTGCTGCAGCGCTGATTTCTTGCACTCTCTCATTTTCCCCAATTTAATGGGAAGATATGGACATTGTATGACCTTCAATTAATCACAAAATAGTTTCCTGTATTGCAACATGTGGCTGATTGTAGGATGATGGTAAACAGAAATGTAAATTTGAAGTCACTCTACAAACGCTTTGCTCCAGCTTAGTCTGGCAGCTCCAAATTAGTCCTTGGTACTCTATAATTTCTGCTGCATTCCTATGCAGGCATAGTACTTTTTAGTTACCACAAGCTCACAGTTAAAATAACAGAATGCTGTAAGGGCTTGATGGTTAGTAGAGATATCCTTAAGGAACAGCTATTTCACACAGCATCAGCATATTTTTTGAGTATCAATGGTAGTTTCAGACTAGAAAGTAAAGTTCTCAAGAAGAACATTGTCTTAAGAAGTTTCCAAGTAAATTCATAGCACTTAAAATAAATAAAAAAACCTCAATACTCTTTAAAACCACCACTGGGGAAAAAAGTTGGTCTGTACATTTATTTGTAATGAGAAACAGCCAGTAGGTCCTTCATGTCTAGAAAAATCACCATTTGTACCCTGCACTTGTGCTCAGCCTTCTGGACTCCTAGTTTGTTAGCTCTCCATTTTCATATTTCTGTGCCTTCTTCACCTTGAGGTAAATTGTTACAGATGAAAAAAGCAGTTTCTAAAATACAACCTTTTCCTGCTCATTAACTAATTAATTGAGAACCTACTTCTACACACTTCTGGCTATTGCTAATGGAAGGCCTGAAAGTTGCAAAAATCAATGTGGCATCTTTTATAAAAGCTACTTCTCTGCAAAATAGTTAGTGATTTTTGCCACAGCTTTACCTTCGGGGGGTCTGTAATACAAGGACCTTCTTTCTCCCAAACTAGCAGCCTGATACAATAATGCCCATCTTACCCTCTCCACACAAATACAATTTTTGACAGCACTTCTGAATTCTCCTTTATTCCAAACAGAAGGCACCATTCTGCCTGTTAGAATTCACATTTGTAACTGTGACATCCTTCATTCATCACTGCAGATACTGAAGTGCTATGTATCTGTAGGAATTATACGTGAAATTACTCCAAAACTCTTATTTCTGAAAGGATCTCATATGATCACGAATAAACCAGCACCACCTGTGACATCCATCAATCACAAGGGCTGCATAAAGTAGAAAATATTGGTATCATTGCATATATTGTGAAAACTAGCCATAGCAAACTCAACAGCTGGAGGTCCCAACACATTTAGGCAATAAAAAGTATTTGGTTTTTGAGCTTGTGCTACCTGTGAGAAGACATTTCTTTCTATGAAGTTCAAATAGTGATCTTGTATGTGTAAATAGTATACTGCTGTTGCACTACACTGAGTTGAAGTTTCTACTCTTTGTAGAGGGTATTTTCAGATAATGCCAATACATGCTACTTTCTAAAGACCAATTAAAGTAAAACATCATGGTACATGCTAAGGAATTATTTTTGCTCTGTATTGGGGCAATTTCAATTGTGTGGCAAAAGGACACTCTTATTCCTTCATATTGATCTTGTTTCATTCATCTAAAGGTTTATCCATGTAAGAAAGTCTTCTATTCCACAGCAAGGTCTCAATACAAACAGATGCTAATTAAAAAAAAGATACCTTTTCAGCCTCTTCACTGGTCACCGAACTTTCTTGTGCTTCATCTTTACTGATCAAAGAAATTCTGTCTGAAAAATGAAAAAGATATATAAAAATATCATTAGAAGGCTTCCCAAAAATGCACCTAATGTTACAAATGAAAAACGTGTTCCAAATTCCAACTTCTGAATGTGTCATCATTACCAGCAAAAAAAAAAAAAAAAAAATTGCTCAAAGGAAAATGTGACTTGCATAAATGAGTCACCTATGATATAAACTATGATATAAAAATAAATTAATGAGCATATTCATAAGCTTGTGGAAGTATCCATTTAGGAAACTGCTAATATTATGACAATCAAACTAATGAGACACTGAAATCATAGATCACAGATGAAATGCTGAAAATCTATTAGAAATTACACTTTCAGTCATTCACAGAATGCTATTAGGTCCTTAGAAAAAATTAACTCCTAGCATACAGACACTTATGTTGTGATTACTTGGAGTCTTGACTACCAAAGTGCTGGTCCTGGCCCACCTGGCTCCTTGGTTGTGCCAGGACCTCCATCCTGTGCACTGAACCTGCCCAGTTCCCCTGCCCCCAGAAAATCTCCTCACCACTGGGGTTTTTTTTCCTCAAAAGTATACTCCAGTTTGTCAAAAACTCTGATTCGTACTATCTAAAAATTATTCTGGCATGGCTTTGAAAGATCAAAGTTTCCTGCTTTCAAAGTTTATTGTTTTTTTTTTTCCAATTTCTTCAGAGAAGGTCCCTCACAACACTACTGAATTGTCTTGTCAGTGTTGTCTTGTGCTGGTTTTTCAGGTTACTAAACAAATTCCCATCCTGCATTTTGCAAAAGTTGGATGAAGTAGACATTACAGTGTGCCTGGACTTTATCACTTTGAAAGGTACTACACAAAAGCACATTTTATACCATGCACCCTTAAGAGATATAGCTGGGCATTTAACACATTTTCTTAGCATTGGCTCCAATTAAAAACATGACTATGACATAAAAGAGTATTTTTTTAGTCTACTATGTTTCGTATTTGTGAAAATGTTCCTTTATTTATCACTTGCGTAGTCTCTGCGAGTCTTTCAGAATGGCACTGCCTTGTATCTCCTGGTTTAATCATAGGTAGGTGTCATATTACCACATCTTCTGTCCTTTAGGTTACTAAATACAAAATGATCAGTGACATATTTCAATGCTATCTATGACTTTTGTGAAGCTTAAATTGGAAGAATCTTTTTAGATCTTTGCTGCATGAGTTTCTTCCATTTATTCTGAAATTCAGCTGAAATTGTGTCTCCTTCTCCTTACCCCGTAACATTTAATTTGTCTCCCTTCTTCCACAATTAATTTACCATTGCAACAAGACTTGGCAAGGCATTATGAATATTGCTGATATGAAACTATTACTGAAGAAAGGGAAGCTGGAACAGGAAAGATTTTTAGACATTTTTAAACAGGCTGCAGGAATGAACCACATCAAAATACTGCTGTGGGGTAATTTAAGTGTCCCATTGCTAACAAAGTTGTCCTCTTACATAACAGATAAATGGATGATACAATTAGAAATTTTTTTTTCTTTTTTTTTAATGCCATCCTACCTTGTATCATGATCTCCCAGAAATCAGCTAAGGCTTTATCTTCCAACTTTGATTTCAGGGCTTGCAGAAAGTCATTAAAGCACTGCACCTTGGACAGCTGAAAAAAAAACCAGCAACGGTAAACAAGAAATACTTAAAACTACTAAAGAGTACTGCAAACTTAATTCTTCATGAGTCATCTAACACAGTGAACACAGAAGTCACTACAGAATTTGGTTTTATCTGTATTAAAACTACGAGTTCTAAGGAAAGGTGAGCCACAAAAACTGCCTTTCAGAAAGCTAGAAAGACTTCCTTGTAAATAGCTTTACTGAAAAAGAAAACTGTAGGATTGCTTATTTTTCTTATACCAGCACCAGGTCATAGGCCTTCTGTTTTATGTTTAAAAGAAAACAAACAACAGCAAATAACACCAGAGAAGCCAGTCCCCATTCCAATAAAAATAAAAACCCCCATAAAATGCAACTCCTTCTAAATTTTCAAACATAATTTAATCTAAAAATCAATTCTTTTTGCTGCAGCAATAAATTATCAAGTTTCTAATACAGCAAATAGGCCCATCATGACTTTAATTTGAAAAAGATAAGAGCATTCACATGTTAACATTACCTTCATGGCCTCCTCTCTGAAAACTCTGATACAATCGATACCTTTCATGTAGTACTGTGAACCTTTATTTTCCAGGAACTGATCAATGCGGTTTATCAGCTGCTGACTCACTGGAAGACAATGAGAAATAAATAAATCAATCAAAGGATGCACACTTTCAAAGAAAAAAAACCCATTTTTCTTTTACATGTTTCTTTCTGGTCCACACATATCTAAATAGTTAATCACACTCACAATGCCTCAAGCTACACAAGTTGATTATTGTTATCTCAGCTACTGAAAATTACTTTAGACTCCCTGGAACAGCTAGATATTCTAGGAAGAACCCCAAGCATGTCCAAGACAAAAGTCTTTTCCCTGAAAGCCAAGGAAAAAAAGCACTGGCCTCACTTGTTTGATAAAAAGTAAAACCATAAAATTCAGGATCCTAAAGCTTAGGGAGGTTGTGTTCTACACCACCACCACCATATCCCCTAAACATCCTTTGAAATAGATGCATATTTCAATAAAAGCATTAAATTTACAAGAAAGGTGTAATAATGTCAAAACAACATCTCTAGGGTGATTGCAGTTAAAAGACTACCTTATTTTTATTGACATTAGAGTATATCTTGTCTCTGTACAGGTAGTTCAATGATTTTTTCATCAGGGCAACACTGTTTACGATTATAGAGATAAGTATTATAAACTGTGGATGCTTGGCAGAAAGGAGCAGAGGTAAATAGTGAGACCTGTACTAAAAAGAAGGGGAACACCAGTTTTATCCCTACTGTTCAGCTCCCAGAAGGTAGATAGCTGTAAACCACTGCAAACAAGACAAGTAAAAACGTCACCGAAGAGTTCTGCAAGCCCTACTAATTTCTGCTGGATTTTAGTTCCCGACTTTCTTCATGATTAATTACAAATGAGGAACTGTCCAATTTTACCCTCTGGCAGACACCTCAGCCTAGGAAATGACAAGTGTGAGGAGGATACAATAGTGATCTATAAACCCAGAAACGTTCTGAAAAAGATGAATAGGGAGTTGATAGTTCCCTGCCTCTCTCGAAACATGAGCCAACAGTTGGGTTAGGAACAAAAAAAGAAAAAAAAAAAAAAAGTACCTCTTTAAACAAAAACCAGTTAACCCCTTCACCACAGGTTGCTGTCAGATGCTTGGGGTTTTAACAGCTTAAACAAAATATTGGAACAAGTTCTTATAACTCTTAAAAGAGGATCTCTATCAATGGAGATTACTAGTGATGTTGCCATTGAGGAAGAAAATTCAGGACAGCATTCTAAACAAGACATAGCATCTGCCTGTCCTGTTCTTGTACTATTAAAAACCAGTTACTGGATTAGTAGAACATTTTGGCTGATCTACAGTCCTTCCTATGTCCAGATCTTATGGGCATAGTTGTCACTGCAAGTATTTCAGCTAAGGATACATCACTAGAGAAAATCATCTTCCAGAGTGGTGGAAGAGAAGGAGAAGTAAGCACATTGAGAAGGAGACATTGTTTAAGTACTGTATTCCACTCTGCTCACTGGGAGCATACACAGCACAGGCTGTTATATTATTTTCTATAAAACGCCTAATTGAACTGAATCTGAAGGACAGCATCTCTGAAGAGTGAAAAAAGGCATGTTTGACATTCTCCCACTAGTTTTTGACAATTTTTAAAAAAGGAGGGTGAAAATGGTTCTGCTCAACAACAGCTATAGCACAAGAAAGTGTGCTGAAGTGCCTACTGTGCCAGAGGTGATCAGCTCACTCTCTATTTATTTCACCAGTAGCTGACAAATTAAATTGAAGCCTCACTACTTAAGCTCCCCAAGTTAAGTCAGTCCATTTTTTTCATGGTTAATGATTTTCTCATTAAATGTTCTAATTTCTTATGAATTGCACTAATAAAAGCAAGTCCTGCTGGTGTTTTCAGTAGTGGTGGTGGTTTCTTAAACACTGCCTTTTCATTGATGTGTTAAATTAAAACCCCAGGCACTATGAGGGTGCAATAAAAGTCCTTATTGTCAGAATGATTCCAGCACATACTGTTTGAAATTATCAGACACTCTACCACTTCTTTTGCATTTATTTTTTTTAAATCCCTTTCCATTTGATTGCCCTGGCAGACATCAGAAGAAAAGACGTCTTGCTACTGACTGTGAGCTGCCTTCTTTTGAAATCTGTTGTAAGGAACCAAAGGAAACCTAAAATGTTTTACTAGACATTGAAAGACCATAATATATGCAGCAAACAGGTTACATGGCAACAGTATTTTAAGTCAGATTCCTCTAACATCTTGAAACAGCTTGGCTAAAGCTGGTTCTGTCCACTGGTCTCCCTTAAATGACAGGTTGATGAATCTTGAATAGAGAAAATTCCTGTGTTCTGATTAGACTACCAAATTATTTCAAGGGGCCAAAGACAATATCAGAGACAGCAGATAAGGACTATAACTGGAAATTTTCAAAGTAGACTGTTCCTTTACACTTCTAGGTCTGAGAACTTGGTTGATTTCCTGTTGCCTTTTCATTAGTCTGAATCTTTGGGGCTGGGTGTTGCAAAAAATAGATGTCCCTGTTTTTGGAGCAAGGCATATTCCACATAAAGATGTCTTTTTTTTTTTTTTCAACTAAGCTGTGATAAGCATTAACTCTGATGTGTCCCAGACAAATTTCAGGCATTGAAGTTTTGAAGAGTAGGTCCTTGAGTTACAAACTGACATCCTATTCAGGCCACTGCTGTGTAATTATAATTTCTTGCCCCCTAACTTACCTCATTCCACACACATATTTAAGGAAGTGAACTAACAGACTTCTACATTTCACATTAACAGGAATTCCAGCACTCCTAATAACCACCACATTCTGCAGAACATCCCAAGAAATTTTAATCTTCTGTTTCCTCCTTCTACCATGCCTGACTGGTTAGATAACAAATGTAGCTATTAAAGGTTGGAGAATGGCAGGAAAAAAAAAGTCATAGAAGATCTTTTAGTTCTAACAGAACTTAATCCCTTCCCCCTTGGCATTCAGATACATTTGCTACTCTAAAATACATTCAGTAGTGCTGTCATTTCTTGTGAAATATGCCATGAACAATTATATTCACTTGTTATCTCTGAACACTTATAGTACAAAAGTGCAGTTATATTTTCTTGTTTGTTCAGTTCAGTTCTTGGTCTTATTACTATGCCAACCAGATTACACAATAATAAAAGACAAAACTGTCTATTATTACAGTCCAAGTTCAATTCCTTGGGGATTCTTCCCCCCCCTACAAAAATAAATCAGGTTAAGAAAACAGTTCTTCCTCAGACAAAAGCGTCCTGTTTTTGTCAATCATTTGATTTATCTGCTGGTGATGGTAATGATTTGTATTCAGGGACAGTGGTTAAAGTAAGAAACACTGACAAATCAGTGTTAAACCACCTGATAATTATAAAATACTGTCCTGTAAGTATGACTTTTTTATAATTCAAAAGAAGAAAAATTCTGAACTGAAAACTGTCCTAATTTTTGAGGACTTCCATCATCTTTAAGCCAGGAAATAGGAATTTTAAGACTAAGAGCTGTTGAACTACTCCAATATCCTATGAGATGCTGTTCAATTTTGAAATGGTCTCTCTAAATAGCCTGTGGGTATGGATCAGAATGATTTAAGCTGAATGTCTAAAGGACATAAAACCCCAAGTCCTGCTCAAAACAGTCACCGTGGATCAGGTGGTTCAGTGGTGCACAGATTTGAGCTCCATGTAGCTCCAAAGATGGAGAGTCTCCAGGTTCTCTGGGCCCCTCTTTCTTTGTTTGAGTACCATCATTGTGATCTTTATTATCTTTTTCCCATAATGTCTAATTCAAATTCTGTTTGTTGCAACTCAGAGCTTTGAGTCTCATCCAATTGCTGAGCCCTTCAAAGTCGAATCTGGCTTCAACTTCTCTGTGAAGCAGATACACAGAAAACTTCAAAGTGATTCTATATACTCAAGTATTTGGTTTGCAAATACTCTTCTGATGACTGAATAATTTTCAAACCAGTCATTGCATCTGGCCTACCTAGCAGTAAAGCATGAATAGTCTCTGAAATAGACAAAAACATCCAGTAAGATAAAAATGCAGACAAACTGCAAAACATGCCAGCAAAAAATGAAATTAAATATTACCTTTTCTAAAATCTAACTTAGGTCCACAAAGGTAATTAACTATACCTATTTCTACATAAAATCTTGCAATAAAGTATCATCCATGTTCTTGTGCAATTACTGACTCCTTTAACTATACTTTTCTAGAAGTTCCTAGGAGTAAAAATATTAACAAAATTTCTATAAATATAAAAATGAGAGTCTGGTACAGTTTGTCTCTGGACATTTTTTCTTATGTCCATAAACTGTTGAGTTGTCATTGCTGACTTCCCTCCCTGTTGACAATCAGTAAAATAAAAAAACCAAAAAAAAAAAGCTTTTCAACTACAGGACTTCAGACATCATATTCTCAGACAAGAGTCCTGTAACATGCAGTGAAATGTGGCCTATAAACTCACACAGAAAATTTACAAAGCAAAGAAAATACTATGCATGTGTCAGTATTTTTTTTTTTAGTCCCCTGATCCTTCTTCTACAGAAGTCTGTGAAAATACAACACACCACATCAGACACGACCTGCTTTCCAGATGTGGATGGAAACATCTAAATAGTCCAACAGGATGAACTGGTAGTCATGTGGCTCCTCGTATGGCATTAGAAAGATGGCAAGCACTCACAGCATTTGAGAATCCTCTTTGCAGCCACAGCAATGAAGAAACTCATTGTACATCCTTGGGAGCAATGATTAGATTCTACTCAGGTAAACTAATCTATTTTATGTGCATTCTTTGACAAAAACATCAGCAGGTATTATCAGAAGACATCTCTTTGTGATGACTGTGTACTTGTAACCTGCTCAAAATAAGACCTGCATAAAATGACATCTCTCTGGCTGTGAATACAAATAAGAAAGTAAAGGTATCTGGAGAAAGACATAATTCTAGTTACACGAGCATCAACATTAACCACTAAGTGACACCATATAACACAACTCATCATGTAACCCTTAAGTACGTCCCTACTGTAATAAACTCCATTTGTCAGATAAAACCAAAGTCAATTACCGTTTCAGGAATTGAGCTGCCAGTCTCAGAAAACCTATCCCTAAGATCCTTAACAGTTTGAAAATCTTTGATTTTCTAAAAATATGTATGAACATATTAGTGGCCCAGTTCTCACTAACACTGAATGCATCATTTCTCCTGCTCTGGTCTGCTGTGGGACACAGCATCAGACATTGAACAACTTGCACTTAGGCTTCTGCTGGGAATGGCACAACTCCTGATCATCAAACCCCAGTGAGGGCATGGCAGCAAATGTATTGGTACTCATTTTCGATGATAAATACACCATCAGGACTTCCTACAAGCTGTTTAAAAAGAAAAAAAAAAACCCTTTGGCATCCTCTGGTACTGCTAATCTTACAGTTTTGGTGAGAGACTTGCTGTGGACTGAAAAGGATGTGTGCCATTAACCTGTTTACATAACCAGAGTGCAATACACCAAGCCATTAAAAACATGCCTGCAACGTTTTATGTATTAAGCTACCTAAAAGGCTCTAAAGCATAAAAAGGATTAGCCAGAAGAAAGAGATAATATGCAGAGCATGTTTTTATTTACAGTGGCTCCTATCTCTCCTTTAAATGGGTGACTGCACTACATTCTGTTTAACTACACCTTATCATTACAGAGCAGATCACACAGAATAAAAGCAAATTGCTCAGAATTTCAGAACCTTCCAAACATGTACTGTAATTATCTATCTTGCACAGCTACCAAGTGGACATATATAAGCACTCTTTAGTTAAGCCACCTCCAAGGGTAATCATTATACTCATTTCAGCCTTAACTTTCCTACATGATAAAATTTATTACCATATCAAAGTAGTCAACTGTTTCACAGTGTCTGTATTCTACAATGTTGTGTACAATGCTTTTTTACTGCATCTTAATACGTCTGAGATTTAAGAACACAATTCCAAATATCTTTTCAATAAACAATTTCTTCTGGATCTAATACAAATTCCATGTAAAAAGCTAGCTAGCTGGTTTACAGGTCTGGATATTCTGGAGAGAAATGGCTACGTAGGCTTTAACAGACTATATCTCAAGTCAATATACTACTCAACACACCCCTCAACTACATCTATAAGGACCAAATGCCTTATTGAAATACCTAGCACCTCACTTAAGCACCTCTGCACATTTTTCTTTGAAAAGAAATGCTACACTAGCGACTATTTGTGAGATCAAGTTGAAGTTGCCACAATCTTTAAACGACCCTTTAAAAGATAAAGGATCCCATCCATCTTGTGCACTTTTTTTAAGATACCTCTGGATTACATACATCTCCGTATAGCTATTCCCCTAGGGTAATACCATATAAACAAAGGACAGTTCCATTGCATTTTCAGACTTGGGGCATGCAAGACAGTGTCTGACCTGTGCTTTGTATTCCTTCTCTCCTCTGCATCAAAACCCTTTCTTCTTGTATGATGAGGACAGAGTCAGTGCACACAGAGCCTCCTCTCATCTTTCACATACACAGACTATCTGCCTACAACACCCTAAAGCCACCTATGCTTTCTTTTGCTCACAAGAAGTGAGAAAGGATTTTTGCATGTAAAGATTTAAATCCCAGGCCTCAGAGTCTGTTTTCTTCTACATGGAACAAAATAAGCAGACTGCAGAAGACAGGTTTCTCACACTGTGCATAGCCAACAGCCCTCCACATCCAGCCAGAAAGATCCTGGGAACGAGAAGCTGAGACTCACTTTGAATGAGGCAATCAGTGAGTACCAAGGGATCTTCTGTTAGAAACACCTGTGGGGTTGCTCAGGTGCCTCAGTGTAGCTGTCTAATGCTGTTTTACTCAAACACAGGTACCTGAGAATTTTAACTGGGGAAGGCAAGTATTGACATGGGAATTACGGGGGACACCTTTCTTTGCTAAGTGACACTAGAAACTAACCTGTAAATTCCATAGCACCTCACATAGATACTTAAGTTTAGACAAAGAGATTGCATTTACTGAACCCTGAAGATGCCACCAATATAATTAAGAGAAAAAAAAGTCATTTACCATCTTTGAAGTCAGCGTTTCTCTTCCTCACAAGAATTCGGAAATCTTCTGCTGGGTTAACACTGCCTACCTAGAAAGGTACAAGAATTATACAATTGTCTGCCAATACACATCTCTCCCTTCCTGCAGGGCAAAAAGAATCTTTGAATTTCTTTTAATTTTAATATAGAAGCAGAAGCTCTACACTTCTCTGCATGCAGACTCATAAAATGTTAAATTTTTCAATGTGTGTTAATGCACAGTACTCCCAGCAAAGGTTAGTTATGTCATGAGCAAGATAAACCCACACTCACTATGCTGCACTGTTACAGTCAGTCACATTCTCTGGTGCTGAGAGGACACAAGGACAGTAATTCAGGTTACCTGCTAGTTCAGCTTTGAGACCTTCTGCACCACAGATCTCTCAGACTTCCCTAATCCTGCCAGCTGCCTACTGAGGAGTGGAAGCTTCCATGCACATGAGTACAGAATCAGTGATTTGCCACTCCAAGAGGAAGCTCAAAATTAAAACCTTGCCCTCAAGTCATCTACCATTTCTGGCACAGTCTGACATCTTAAAACCAAAGCTCTAAATGGACATATAGGTGCAAAAACCTTAAAAAGGAACTAAAACCAGGTCAAATACAAATTAACACTTACTGAAAAATAGATGCATTAACTCTAACAAAAAAAAAACCCTATGCTGCTTAAAATTTCCTATCAGGAATGAAAATTCTCCTAAGTCTTTTTTGAAATTTTTATGCTTTGCTGTCAAAATAATTTGTAGACCTTTCAGTAAGCTTGCTTGGTCTCATCATGTTTCTTCTAAATGTGGTAATGCCAATTTTCAGGAAATATCAGAAATTTATATCAGAATATAGTACAGAATATTGAAATAATTTCAGATTTTAAATCTATAAATATCAATAATCCATTTTTTAAAATGAACCTTAAAGAACAGGATGGTTGAAAACAAGTGCAATTATCTCTATACAAAATCTTTTTTTTTTCCCCATAATAGGAAAAGAAATTCATATAAAGGAAGGGCACAGTTCTGATACAGGTTTCATCTATCCATAGAATTAAGTTAGATCTAGCAGCAAGATGAAGCCAAATTTCTGCTAATGCAGAAAACAGTGTCTAAAATCTCAGCAATACCTTTAATTACATATACAGAGGCAACTTCTATGTTGCACATGATATGAAAGACAGCAACCACTGAACTCCAATTCTGAGATTGTTTTCTTCAGATCCTCAGGCTTGCCTTTTAGAGTTCTAAACAACAGGAAAGAATTCTGTCCTAAAATATCCAAGACTGACAGAAACCTGTGCTAACATATGCTCAAGGGCAGAGAAAGTTGTCTTTATGATCTCTAGCAGAGACACAAATGTACAAGTAGACAGTATTTCAGTCATGTTTCAGCTAGAAACCCTCCTTTTATCAGTAATTCTGTATATTCACTATAATACACTCAGAGAATTAATCTTCCCCCTTAATAATCAGATTTGTAAAAATATGCTTACAGAGGTAATATTGCCTTCAGCAAGTTTTAGGATGCTAAAGCTCTCTTCCTCATCTTCAGTTTTTGGCTTTTTAAGGCGGGGTTCATCTTCGCTGCTGAAAATGAGAAGGACAAAACTGAATATAAACACTTGAAGTAAACTGTCCTGCCTACTAACTAGGGAGTCAGTAAATTAATAAAATATGCACTGAACTAAACTTCATAACCTCATTGTTCCAAAATCAACACTAAACCATGCCTCATTTTTCCCCACAGACTGCACAAAGCAGACAGCAGAAACAGAGATCAAACTTTATCTGAGCATAAAGCAAAGGCATCTCTTGTTGAAGGTATGAGATTACTCACGCTTATTCTAGGTGTGAATTTACTTATACACTCCTTCACCTTTTTAAATACAAAATACCTCCATTCATTTTATTTGGAACCTGCATGTTGAGTTAACCTTAATAATCTACACTATGTAACATGACATTTGGTGTTCTCACCAGATTTGTTTTAAACATGAAACAGCAATGAAAATATAACACTTAGGTAAGCAATTAGTTTACTCTTCAGTCACTACCTGCTAGTTCCTGTCTTGGAATTTATAGCTAATACAAACCTGTTTACACAGTGGCTTTTGAGTCTAACAACCCTATTCTTCATCTGCACATGAGAGCTTTATAAGGTTATCAAAATCTGCTAGACAAACCCCAACTAAACACAGCACAACTCTCTTACAACACTTGAGGCTACATCTCAAAATGCTTGCAAGAGGACTATTTGTTATTTTAAAAAGCTAATTGTGATTTTAGGCTTCTTTCTCCCTTTGTCCTTACAGGTAACATATACCAAGGTGTACATTCATGCTAGGAGCTTAACTGTCACATGGAACATATTAAACTTTAGAGCACATTTTGGCAACAGGAGAAAAATCCAGATAATCACAAAAGGGGAAGAAAATCAGATACTATGTTCTGTGTCACACAATGTGACAGGCTACTAACACAGAAGAATTGATTTCAGTTTAAGAATGACTGAAAGCTACTCAGCAATCAAACCAGCAGGATTTGTGTTCAAGGAATCTCAAAACAAAGTAACAAGTTTTTATGAAAAATTCTACTACTGCAGTGAAAAACAGAAACTGCTTGAGGACGTAGGGACAAAGCCAGAGATCCTGGACAAGGTGCCACTTTGCATTCTACAGGGTGGAACTGATTGCAAAAACTGCATTGCAAGTTACAGAAGCAATCAACTATTGGAAAGAACTTGCACAGTCTTTCTTTTTGCTTTCTGTAACACACTCCTCCCCTACTTTATAATCAGTGTCTATCTCACTTTGTTTCTGCAGTCTTCTCATACTTTACTTCATTTTGTCACTACTGAAATGAAATCCCTTCTCCTCAGCAACTCCTGTCACTCAGCATAACCTTACTTATCACTCTAGGAGGAATGATGACTTTAGTTATGCCTCAGGACAAGGATAGGATACCTTGCTTCATTCTCAACTCCACTGACTTTCTGACTAACCTTGAACAAGTTGCTTGATTGTTTTGAACAGCCTCTGTCTCTCTGTAAAATGGAGAAACTGATACTTATCAACACCAGTGAGTTTAGAACTTCTACTGAAACCAAAAATCTTGTATACTGATGTGATTTGATGGAAGGTGCAAAGAACAATGAAAATTCTCTTTCTCCAAAAGGTGTGTGGCAGTCAATTGAAATATCTTGAAACCTTTTTCTTCCTGTATTATTTTTACTGATTCAAAATGCTTTGGGATTGATTGTAGGAAGGAGAAAATAAATGACGACACTACATTTAACTGCCTAGGACCAGATCTACAGTTGTCATTAATCAGTGCAGCACAGCAGAAACTAATGAATCCATACCCATTTATACCAGCCAAGGATCTGACATTTAGAATATGCACTGATTAACAGTATTTTTAAACTGCAAAACGTGCAATTACTATTTGAGAAAAATTAATAAAATACAAGATTAATTTAAAACACCCACTTCTACATTAATATAGAAGCCTCTCACATGCTGCAAAGCTGGATGAGGTAACATCCTCTCCACAGCCAACCTAAGAAGGAAAAAGGTAATGCTTTCTATTTTACTGGATTTTTTTTAACTAGAGAGCTTAGCAAAAGTGATACAAATGAATGCTGAATACTGAAATCTGTATTAAGATATGATGTCTACAATTATGCTGCCTTAGTCTCATCAGACTTCAAAAATTAAGGAGAGAAGAATCTGGTTAATATGATAGGAGACACAAATAAGTTTTAGGAAACAAAAAGAATGATCAATAGATCTTCTAGCCAACTTTTTCACAATACTTTGGCGCAAACTATCTACATATGATAGTTTTAATAAGTTGAATCTCATAGAATATAGAATGGTTTGGGTTGGAAGGGAACTTTATTACCTCATTCCAAATCCCTGCCATGGGCAGGGACACCTTCCACTAGATCAGGTTGCTCAGAGCTTCATCCAACCTGGTCTTGAGCACCTCCAGGAATGGGGCATCCACAGCTTCTCTGAGCAACCTGTGCCAGTGCAGTTGCAGAGTGATGTGCTTGTCTTTATCAAGTAAATAAGTTGTATCACTCAGCTTTTCCCCACAGAACAAAACCATACAGTTAGCAGTACTGTTGTAGCAATGACAGTACTACTGCTCCCATTCATTACTACAGCAATACCATTTTTATTTGCAATTTTTAAAAATCCTATTACCATTCATTCTTCTGTTAATAGTTAAGTTTGTATTCTTTCACTTCCTTTACAGATTTTTTTAAAAATCATTTTAATGCCCTGCATCAATTTCCATCTCAATTACTCTCAATTAATCTCAATTTTATAGCTGCTTTTATCACCTCTCTAAAGGAAATCAGTTTTTAAACAAAATAGATTTCCTTCTTCCTTGTCAAATAGATGCTTTTCGGAAGATATATTTTTAAGCAACTACCAGGAATAGGGCACTGCTTCTTGTTTAAATTCTCTCTCTAGCTTGCTTGAACCCAAATTTTACCTCACTTTTTTTTTAAACTGGTTCTATCCCTTCTTAAAATCCACATGTAAATGTATGTATGTACACACACACATAGAGAAACTGGGGCACAGAGTAAGGAAAAGAGAATTCAATCAGTACCAATTCACAGACACACCAAGGTAACACTGGCACGCACTGAAATCAAAATCAACAACAAAAAGTAAGGTGTTTCCCAGTCTGTATAGAGAAATGTGGTCATCAATCTCAAGCAGCAAAGTGAGAAGTCTTATGTCATGTTTTCCCAGAGAAAACTAGGGAGGAGGTTCTAGCCAGCCCAAGGTAAAGGATATATGACAGCTCAGCTAAGAAAGAACTCAAAATACCTCAGTGACGTTGTTCCTAGTGCTGAAATGACTGAACCAAAAATGACAAAAAGAAGGGAGAAGGAGCTAACTGAGAACACTCCAACATCGCAGGGCCCCTGTTGCCTCGTGCGAGCCTCAGTGGAAACTTCACATACACCAATAGGATGTTTTGGAAGCTTCTTCTTTATTGGAAATTATACTTACTTTTATACAATTCAATAACTACCGCATATTTGACCACTTAACTTGTCAGTGGTCACACACACAAAATATAAATTGTTCACACGACTAAACTACATTCTTACTGGTTAGTCAACATATCTTATTTTTCTAAATTTTTCTTCTTCTAAATCTAACTATAACACACTATTTACATGCCTCCTGGCAGATCCAGCTCAACCTCCCATCTGCAGGTGTTGTTTTTCTCATTCCTGCAGATGTCCAGTCCTTATCATGTTCTCAAAACACTTAGTCCTTGAAACTCCTCAAATTCCCATCAGCTGGTCCATTCCTGCCCTAACCCAAAAGGTCTCTAATTCTCCTACAGGTCCCCACTAGTTATACTACAGATTTCAGTAAGTTAAGCTGTAAGAAGCAGATTTTATTTGAGCAAATTGATTTGGCTGGGATGACAGCAATGCAGTAGCAAGTCAGCATTTATTCTTCCTATTTGCAGCACAAATTAACTAAACACAGGATATTCAACAACAACAACAAAAAAATCCTATCTTGAAATTGTTCAAACAGTAGGTGTTCCAGGAAGAGACCATTAACAGTTTGATTTTTTTTTCCAAAAAAACCACATTAATTGCACAGCTGATAATAATGAAGCTGCTTTTCTTTTGATTGGTATTCAAAATGAAACTATCAAATGACCTAAATCATGCATTCTAAAATGACTCCACTTTATGGCTAATTTAAAGCTTCATGGCTTTAAATTATTCTAAACTAAATTAGACTACCTTAGTGCTGTTTGAACTATCTTATAACCACCAGTAGGACAAACTGTCTGATCAAAAGACAGTAAGCAATGGAACAGGTTGTGCAGTCACCATCCCTGGCAGTTTTCAACACCAGAGTGGATGAAGGCCTGTTTAGACCTCACGGGTGATCTTGCTTTGAGCAGCAGGTTGTACAAGAAACCTCCTGAGGTCCATTCCAACCTGATGGATTTTGTGATTCTGTGACAGCAAATACAGACATGTGGAAGATACAAACTGGTTCCTGGTGTGTCTAGCACCTTAACAGTATGACTACCACTACTCACAAGATACTCCAGACACACTGTGGCACCACAATATTCTCCATCTATCAGCACCTTTTCCAGTGTGTAACTCATTGATTTGCTGTTCAAAAGACTCTGAGCCTGCTTCATCCAGCAAAAGCAACTTGAAGTGTAAAAAAAAAAAAAAAAAAAAGTTTCAAAAAAATCCATAATACATCTCCAACTTACTTGTCTTTGAAGATGTCTTGAGCAGTCTTCTCTTCTTTTTTCTTGCCAACTTCCTTCAGGGGGAAAAGTGTTTTAACTCTTTCCAGAGGAGCCTGACACCTTTCTTTTACCACAGAGGGCATCTCCAGCATCTCTAAAAGGTGCTGCTCTATTGGTGGCAATGGTTTGTCAGGGTGAAAAGCCTTATGCTGCAAACACTGCAAGAGACAAAACAGTTTGAGCGAAGTAAAACTTTCAAAAAGTAAAACTTTTATGTGCTTTTAATATAATGCCTGTATGCCTGATACCATATGGTATGTGCAAAATATCTTCCATAATAAAGAAACTACTTTTGTATTGCTTAAAAACGTTCCAGCTCACAAGTGCATTGAAAGTCTATGATCAGCTGTTTATGGAGATTAATAATGATATTAAATAAGGATAGTGATGCAGATGAGTGTTTCCACACTCACTGGAAAGAGTTTTACGAAAATTATTAGGAAATTCCAGGAATGAAACAATCATCTGCAACTGTTCATATTTTTAACTTTTTACTACCTTTAAAATGCAGTTCTATTACAGAACAGTTGCATAGGAAAAATTTCAACACACTGCAAAATTAGGCAATGCAATATATCTCAACCATGTATTCCAGTTATTGTCACAGTCCACTCTCCCTCACAGAAAATTTTTCTTCTTGGTAAGTAAAACTCAGTATGCACACAGGAGAAACTTTCACCAGTTTAAGAGCAAATGGAAAGAGAATGCTAAATGTGCACAGGTGAGGCACAGAATATATGTATGTTTAGAACTTAGCTTTGAAAGGAGAAGGGAATGAAGGAGGCTGACAGATGCACACCACAGTTGGAAGAGATGGTAGGAGATACAGAGGAGGCTGTTTCACCAAGCGTAAAGTCAGTGCACACAGTCAAGGAGCCAAACAGAGGGAAAGAGATAAGATTAATGAGGCGGGCTACAGAAATTCCATTGCGAATTTTGAAAGCAAAGTAGATATCTTTACAACTTTGTGAACTGTGAGATAGCATTAGAGAAGTTTGTGCATTTACAAATATATACACAGATAGCAGAGCAGACATACACATATATAAAACATGTGATGTACATGGGAGACAAATTTTTTTCCACTACCACTGTACTGGGTGCATTAGACACCAGTGTGAAGGAATACAATAGATCTGCTCCCCTGTTGGCTGTCAGGCATGACATTAATTCAAAAAAAATCAAAGCAAGTAAAACCCCCTATTCACGTTGAAAAGCTGCCAATAAAGAAAATCCAGACCATATGGTACACATCAATACTAATGTGTTTTCATGCTGCCATTAAAATTCCAATCCATACTAGAGAACATAGTGTCCAAAGGAGGCAGCCGTATAAGGCTACCGATTTGGAAACACTTGTAATGATTTAAGACATAATTATTTTGAAAGAGTAAAAATGTTGCTGGAAGCTGCAGTAATGGCTCTTCTGATACACACACCCCCCCTCCCCGTATTAAAAAAACATTAGGGAATTGAATTAAACTGACAAAGCA
The DNA here is from genome assembly GCF_003031625.1 of Empidonax traillii. NCBI lineage: Eukaryota > Metazoa > Chordata > Aves > Passeriformes > Tyrannidae > Empidonax > Empidonax traillii. The sequence continues at coordinate 2,466,656 of NW_020955198.1, forward strand.
AAAAAACTAATTCCCCTGTTGCGAATGTTTTTCAGGCTTTCATATCTGAAATCTTTATGTGTGCAGCTGTAAGAGCTGAGCAAACTGCCATGAATAACAACAGCCTCCACTTGTACCTGTTTTTAAAGTAGATGATCTGTGATAGCAGGTACCATCAGAACTCAGGTACTAAATGGAAATTAAGTTAAACAGACAACCTGGAGTTTCTAAACCCACACAGTCCCTCTTGACCTTGCTGCCCCTTCCTTCTGTGCCCAGCAAGAACTATTCCTACCCTCACAGGCTAGAAGGCAACCCACACTGTCACTGCCTTCTAGACTCGCCGTTCTATTCACACATGTTGTCAAACACACTAGTTCCTCATTGCTCTTCCTAATTTCCTTACATTTCCACTTCAGAGACATAGCCAGCTTTCAGGAACAGAGCTCACACTAAGCTACTGGTCAACAGAAGTAATGAAGTGGGCTTTTCACATCATTAATCCCATGATAAGGAATGGCACAAACGCACAAACGGGCAGAAATTTACTGCAAGAAAGCATTCTGCCTTGTTTCCTTTCAAACAGCATCTAGGAAAACACTTCTGTAGAACCATATTTTAGCAAATCTATACATTCTACTGGAATCTGATAGTACTTAAAGCCTTAGAAGATGGGAGAGAGATTCAGCTATCTAAAAGATAAGCATTTAGTCTCTATCAGTCACCTACTCACTCTACAAAACCACAACTATCATGTACTTATGATCTCCAAAATAAGAAGGATCAATCACTTGGTCAAAGTTCTTTTTTCATAATTATGGAAAAGATTTGGAAAACTCAGTTTACACTAGATGGTTGGCTTTTGAGGTTAAACCTGTGTGAACTGCATCCTGACACAAATGTCTTCAGAGTTCAGTTTACACCCAATTTGTGACGATTTCAAAATGACCTTCCAACAACCATTCAACCAAAGATAAGATTACTTGTCGCTGAAAGCCCTCACAGACATCCATGAGCAACCTCACCTCCCCAGTTGCTCTGGGTTTTGAAAGAGAACATCCACACAGTCCAATCACTTATAAATCAGCTTAATCCTCTAAGGTCTCTTACCCATGGTTTAACGAGAGCCATGACAGCACATTCAGATGGAGACTCTGCAGTTGGATTCCATGAACTATGAAATGCTGCACGGTACCATCCCAACAAACCTCTCCCCAGGTCTGTCTCTGTACAGTCATTGTTGAACAACTTGTTTATTTGGCTAGCAAATAAAATGCACTGCATTCCCCAAGTATCTTAGGTGCTTCAAATCCCTGTATTTAAGAGGGACAACTTAAACAATAACGCTGGAAGTCTGTCACTACAAAAGCTATGGAAGTTCATTTAGGCTTTTCTGGAAGCAAGGAATAAAAGTTGAAACTCTGGATATAGGATACTCCTCATCTTCCACTCCAGCAAGCATTAACAACTATTTTCCACCCACTCTGTCATTTCCTAATGCCTACCACTACTTCCAGGGATATAATTTAGCTTGATGTTTCTGTTTAAATTCTGGCTCTTGTCACTTATCATTCCAAATATCTTCATGAGGCAACAAAGCAAGGAAATGAAGGAGGAGTTCATCAGAGTTATTTTTCAAAACCATTTATAGGTCCTGTTCAGCCCAATCAATTTACTGGCTACAATCAAAAGATGATGTATAATTTTTCTTCATGGTTCTTAAGGAACCAGAAGTGCCACTTGGCCTAAGAGCAAAATACTAAAAATCTGGAACATTTTTTTCAGCAAAGAATAACTTATATAGATTAACAGCAATTTTGTACTAAGACATACAAATGGGGCTGTTCATAGCCAAAAAAACCACTAAGAGGACTGGTAATTTACAACTTTCTAAACAGGAAGCATTATGGATAGAAACTGTATCCTACCTTCTACATTCAAACAGTCCATAAATACTTTTTCTACCAATAGCATTCACCCTTACAAAATCCCATTATCCTCTAAGGAAACTGGTGAGTTACTCAGTCTCTTCCAGTAGCACTTGACTCAAATGCTGGGACAACATCATCACACTGTTTCAGAAGACAAACAGCACACCCCCCAAAAAAAAACCCTCTTTCATTGATAGGTGACATCCACTAAACCAAAAAAATGCAAAATTGCATCTAGCAATATAACAGAGGAAATTCTATCCCCTATGTGTTTCATTTACAAGAAAAGCCGTATTTGTTTTGTAACACCCAAGCTTAACAATCCTTCCTAAAATAAGAGTTGTGAAGAGGTCAATTCATTTTAAGCTCTTGCCCTGCAATAACCCTCTACTGATCAAATCTTGCATTCAGTTGCACATTGTCTTGTCAGTATGACTGGCAGAATTTGAAGAGAACAGTGAGTTCCTCAGGTGTCAATCAGAGTAGGATTTGAAGACTGGGCTTACATGTGTTCCTGAAACACTCAGTGACCTTCAGATCCCTTGGCTCTTTTGAAAGTACTAAGGTAGTAAGGCTTTGGGAAGTTAGGGTAAGTTTTCTTAACTTAAAAAGCATCTTCTTGCTACTTGTAAACTGAAATAAATCATTCAGAATTGCTGAGATATGATGAACATAGTTGCTATAATACCATTTTTGGTCAATTTTCAGAGTCACACACTCAATATATCTCCATGGTTCTGTATACTACACAATTCTGCAGCTGCATAAATTGCAACATAATTTTCCTTATTTTTAAATTTGCTGTGTCATTTTTTGAATACTTGAATTCCAATGTATAATTAAGTCTCTCATCCTCACAGTTACAATGAAAGTCTTCACGATATGAAAGGATGTAAATCAAAATGTAGACAGTTTGATACAATAATTGCAAGAAGTGTGAACCACTCTGCTTGCCCATAAAGTGCATCAGCTTAGACACCCAAATGGAACATTTGAAATATCAACAACGTTAACCATTTACTACTGACCAAGTTAACCTCAGACTGACCTGTTTTAAAATAACTGTTAGATGCAATAATGCAGAGAAAAGTGATAGGACACAGAATGAGAAGCTTAAGAGATCCATGATTTTCAGCTGATTTTTCTCTTTGCCCAAAAGCTGAAGACTCAGCCTATGTCCGTGCTGTGATCACCCCAATACAGTCTGGAGATTCAAGTTTTTATTTGTCTAGTCTAAGTGCCTGTGAATATCACTGATGGTGCTGCAGAGACCTCAGCACAGCTATAATTTCTCTTGCTTCCTGGGAACTGGAAATTTTTAAAATAAATCTATGTCAGGGACAACATAAAAGTCACCAGCTACCCCATACTTAAAATGCAAAAGATTCTATAGCTGCATCTTCACAATGCAGATCTTTCCACTGTGAATCAGAGAAAGACAGAGAGATGAAAAGTCTTAACAAAAGAAGTTTTAAAAAAATGTCATAGAGTTCACCTCACCTGATATAACCTCTGAAAGTGAGGGTTTGGGATTTTGCTGGGCTTAAACAGGTCCTCAAAAGTTTCTCCATCTTCATGAACCAAATTCATTGAATCAATCAATGAGTCAACAGCAGACAACTGATCCGCTAAGGCAGCAATTACATACAAAGAGAAATTAAATACACTTCCAGATGGATGCATTTCTTGAAACAATTTATAAATGAAGATTCGGTTCACAACATGAGATTTTTACCAAGTCATTACATGCCAAGAATACACTGCACTTTTAGATGTACTAATAAAGAATTTGGATAATGGACAGAATAATAAACCCCTTCTGTATTTAAGGACTGCAGTGTAAAGTCATAAAGCCTTTTCTTTTTTTCCCCAAGACCTCAATTATTGTTGCCTTTCTGCTTTAATTTTCTTTTCTTTTTCAAGATGTTTTCATTTGCAACAGAAGGTTTATAGGCCACTTAGAAAATAAGGAGAACAGTTGGTTTGAAAAACTAAATGGCATAATATAAATTTTTTAAGTTATGAATGCAAATTAACACAGTTCACAACAGTCAACTACTGCTTTGGTAAGACAAGTTTTAAATTTGTTCTCAAACTGCTGGTTACAGGCAAGAAAATAGAAACTGTTAAAGAAACAAACCAGCAGGCTATGTATACCCTAATGTGCAGGTGCCCATTCAATGGATCTCATAACAACTGAAAGAAGTAGGAGTGGATTTTAAACTACATCCATTCAGAGACTCATTGCTGTGCAAAATTCTCAGAACAGCGAGTCAAGCTTTGTGTGGTTGAATGTTCTATGGTTCTCCAAAGATGCCCTCCACCTGAATCTGGACACCAGTAGGTGCACACTTTAATAAACAACACACCACAGAAAATACAGTCTTTATGCACTATATTAACAGGCCATACTGCAACTGGCTGCAGGACCAGCTTTGCACCAGTGGAGCAGCTGCCTCTGTTCTAATTCTAGCCTGATAATCACACACTGTAGATCCCACAAGGTTTGGCCATTTAGTCATTTAACAGGACAGTTTAAAGGACAGCCTGCAAACTCCAAGTCTGATGAGCCTGCAACTCTGTGGCAATGCTTCGATACACGCTTACACTTCAAGATGACATCACCATAAAGGATGCCCAAATGGCTGGGATTTTTTCCCCCAAGGCAAAATAATGACATAACTTATGTTTTCATTGGACAGTCAAATATTTTAACTCTTTTAGAGCATCTTAGAAGATGACAAGAAGGTTACTCTTCCAGGTGACCAGCAAATACCTTACCTGTAGGAATGCATTTTTTATTGTTTTTCAAGGATGAAAATATGTACTGTCTTAGGTCTTCCATGTAGGGTAGTTGCACATAGATGAGACACTGAGCAAGAGCAAAGAAGAAACAACTGAGCCTGAAGAAAAAAGGAATCTGTATCCCCAGAGTGCCTTATCAGGACAATATAAACATAAGAAAAATCTGAAGACCTACTGCCTGTGTGTATTCAAAAATTAAAATAAAATATTTACAGAGCAACAGTTTTAATCAAAATAAAACACACAATTATATTTTATAATTTACTGATGGCTGCATTCCTCATTTTTCTACTGGTGGAATAAAGATCTCCCAGGCCTTCTGATCCCTTTTTCTTGTGCACAGTTCCAACCAGCCATGTTTTAAATAATCCATATACTGGCGCTTTGGGAGGTTTTATCATAGCTTACTGTGTTTCAGAATCAAAAGTTGGTTTTGGTTTTTAACATTCTCTGCCTCATTTTTTCTTTACTCAAATACCTCCTCCAGTTCATGCCACCCTAAAAAATTCCTTTCTGTCCTTTATGTTTATATCCTTCAAAAGTCTGAAGATTGTTGCATCCGCCCCCACCTCCGTCACTGCTCAGCCATATACATATTTAGCTCTTTCAATAGTCGCTCGTAACTAAGATCAGCTGAAACATATGCTGCAAAAATTCTGACATACTGTGTTGCTTCTGGTCTCTCAGAAGGCTCTCTGCAGAAGGGTAAGAGTGAAAAATTACCTCATATGCCTCTTTGATATACGGAAAAGCTACTCCAATTTGCGGGTTGCTCCTTCTGTCATAAGCGTAGCGCACAATAGCTACCACTTTCAACTCATCCAGCGCACGAACAAGGGCAGAAAAAGCAACTGCTGCATTCTGGGGGGAGTGGGGGAAAAGAGGTAACAGAATCATGCAAGTTCTTATTCATCTGCCAAAATACATCTTTCACAGTGAATTCAAAAGCACCGATTTAGTGAAGACTAGTTCCCATTTCAGCTGTAACTTGAACACAAGCATTTTTCATGCTCAAAAACTGAAGAAGCAGAAAGGTCAAACCTCATCCTGATAGTGGATCCATTCAAAGCTGAGTAAACTTCAGATCCAGCACATTCCACCTTTTTCATCAGCAAAAAAAGAGCTCTCAGAAGTATTACAAGGGAAAGAGAAAGGGAGGGAAGTCAGACCCTGAAAGGAACTCATTAAATGCACTACAGTGAATTTTTTACCTCCAATACTTAAAATAATTTGGAGGTCTGTTCTAAATAACACGGGATAGGACACACTGTTGCTCTGCAGGAGAATGGACTTAAGCACCAATTTCAGGTTCCACATGCCCTCGCACAAACATAGTATCTACCAGTTGCTCATTATTCATGAGATACTGTATTCATTTCACCCTAAAATTCTTTTCACCCTAAAGGGCAATGGAACAAGACTTCTGTAAGTTTCATTAAAAGTATTTATTAAGGCAGGAAGACAAGACAATCTCAAGCGCCACTACTATTCTTTTCTATTCCACAGTAAAATACCTTCAGCATTAAATAGCATTAAACTTCAGTTCACCTTACCTCATCATCTTTGGCTGCAAAGACCTTCAGAACCTGGTTGCCCATGTAGTAATGCCTCTGGATCTAGATGCAAATGGTCAAAAGGTAGCTTGATGTAAAGAAAACATCACTAATGCAACCGGACCAATTAAATTACAAAACAACTAACATCAAATTTTGTGGCTTCTCACTTGAATCATTACTGTGCAAAGAGGTTAAAGCCCTGTATGTTAATGCATTGTAAGCCTACATCTCCATTTATCACACAATATGGATATTCAATCATACTGGGCAGGATATTCTCATATCTTCCTACCAATGGGCAGGAATGAAAGACTGGTATCTGCAGCTGTTACCAGTCTGAATAATAATGCAGTAACTCAAAAGTCAGTGTGAAAAACCACAGTAGTTAATACAAGACCTAATCCAAATGACATCACATCTATGTTATTCATTTTTTCTAGCAAAGATACATCAAAAAGGAGCTGAAAAATGTTGCATCCTTAATTAATAAACCTACTTTGACAGTAACATGGAGTATATACAGCTGTGCTGGCAAAGAAGTAGTTCTGTTAGCAGAGTTTATTCTGTTCATGAACATGGCTGGCTCAGAAACAAAAAAATTTAGTTTCATGAAGGGACATCACTGGCATAGTTGGAGCTACAAAGACTGAGACACAAGCACAGATACACTGCAATAGTGGAAAACCTGTCACAAAGACTGCACACTACTATGAACGCTGGTTAAAATGACCTCTCTCTGTTAAACAAAAAAATTCTTCAAATTAGTCTCAAAACTAATATCATTACTTTTTTTTTTTAATTTTTTCTTTCATCTTTTTATTATATCTTCTTCATTTAGCAACTTACTATAGGTTTGTTGAAGTCAGTGACAATTGCACCAGAGCAGACCTATTTACTGTTACAGCACAATTCTTCAGCTCAGATTATTCTACCTGCAATCATTCTTTGCTTTCTGTCTTTAAAAGCTCAGGAAATTTTATGTTCAGTATAGCACAAGCAACTAGATGTGTGTATCACTACACCTTTTTTGTTTGCAAAAAAAAAAAAATTGTCCCTTTGTAACATTTTTAAGTATTATTTCTCAATTTACATGGCACGGCTTATAAATTAAAAATCAAAGTTTAAGCGCCCTCTGATCTTCTTTCCTGAGGGATGTGAATAACTCAAGAAAATAATATAAGGTTGTTCTATTCCTTCTTTAATTATGTATTTGGAGTTGTTCCAGTTTTTCTAGTTAATAATAAATTATCTTTCCTCCTAAGTTTTAAGAAGAAAAAATTTTTATAAAACATATAGTTGAATAGTGTCAGTTTTATGATTCCAAACAATAACATTTAGGATCCAAAACTTAAGGAAAGCACAGGTCTTGAAAATTCCAGTTTTAGTCAAAAAGTTTCTGATATTATTATCTATACACTGTAATTTTAATTCTGCAATCACACCTGAATAATTTTATTCCACTGAGGTATATGCTTCTACTACTGGTCATAACTACTCACACTCCTAGCTACAGGACCAGAGCACACTTAGATATAATTTCTATTCATTACAAAATCCACAGACAACAAAATTATATACTAATCAAAAGCAGTATTTCTTTCTGCAAATATTTGCAAAAGCATATTTTGCTAACGCACAGTATTTTGTGCATGGAAAAATTAGAAAACCAAATTGTTAATTCTTCAATGCATATTTATGTGAATCAAAAATATTCCTAAAACTGATAGTATTCCTACAATTATTAACTATGTAGTTGGAGGTATTACTGCACTATCTGACCACAGGTGGGAAAATAAAAACCCATATAAGATAACAGCTCACTTACAGGAGCATAATTTTTCTCATCTGTTTCCCTTTTAGTTTCCATTTTCAATAAAAGTCAGATTTCAAGTCAAAAGAGGAGGTCAACCTCCAGCATAAGAAAACTCTACTCATTGTGAAATACATCTTAAGAATTAAATGAAGACAATAAGAGTCAGTTGTAAGCTAATGACATATGAAGAGATGCAAGAAACTGTCTCATTGAAACACTGGATTCACACACATTTCCCTTGTTAGATCTACTTTCTGGTGCAGGATTTGGCAGTTCTCAACACTAATTTAGGGCACATAAGCTCAAGCCCAATACGTTTCCTCCATCAATTACTTGCAGTACACAAGCTCCCGTGTTTCTTAACAACTAAGTTCCAAAAGTCCTCAAGGAACAATCAGGATACACTTTTCATTTAGGCTGGCTTTGCATTTCAATAAATCAACATAACTTCCTGGCTTCTCAGTTAATAATATGTTTTTGAACACTGCACTGCAGTAGTCTTAAGCACACATCCAGCAACACACACGAGCCTCTGTGCCAACTGTACAGTAAAGTAAAACTATGTTTAGTTACACCTGCTTGGGAATAAGCTCCCTCAGATACCTCCTATTCTATTATTTCCTTCCTGGTAGAGGTAATGATTCCTCAGCCTTCAACAGGGGTTCTACTTTGTTCAGGCACTGAGACATGTCAAAGAGCAGGAGGGCTGGGAGCTGTCAAAACAGAAGGTGTACAGCTGCCCTATGATTTCATTTCAGTTTTGACTGGTGAAGAGAACTGGGTGCAGACAACTCCAAGAAGAGTAAAAGTTTCAGTCACCTTGTGCTGAAATATCCTGGAGAAAAAAGAGAGGGAGTAGCTAACATCCCCAGCAATTACTTGGCACTTACATCTCTGTACCTTCTCGTCATGTGTCCTGCTTCAAGAATAGCTTTGATAAGCCTTTGCCTAAGGCTTTCCTAATTCCTAAGTCCTGGATTTCCTGCAGGAAATCACCTTGTGCTAGATAACTTTTATTAAGGTACTTGCTTAATGTAAGTTTCTTAAAATTGTCAGGGAAAAAGAATAGCAAAGTCAATATCCCAAGTACAGGTAAGTGCACACAAACACCAAGAACCTCATGGAAATATGGAGAGTTTTTGAACGATATTATCTTTGTCTAAGTCCTAAGAAGCCTTCGCTACATTTAGTTTTTTTTAACAGTAGAAATAAGAAAGTTACAGTTCACAAACTAATCCTTATGAAACTGAATTAATGGACCCAGCTCTCACACTTTTTTTAACGATAATGTTAAGCTTCTTCTGTTAAAAAGAAGCCACACTCGTGGCTGGACAAAGCCAGAAAGGCTGCTGCATGAGCTGAAGACAAGACAGACCATCTTCTGCTGCAGGTCTGGCATCAATATTTAAGTTTGTGAGATGAAATGAGACCGCAATACCTCAGTCTTCACTTTGCAGAGATCTGAGTTCAGTGGTTCTGGCTTCACCTGAGGGTCCAATAGCCACATTTATGAGCTTCTCTCCTTCACAAGACCACATACTGCTTACATGCACTAGAATCAGCAAGTCACTCCTGCATACCTGACTGCAGATGCCCAATTCCCAATACTGAAATCCAGTACAATACCTTGACTTTAGTGAATTCAAACCAAGATCAATTGTACTGAATAACCCAGGAAGTTGAATAGGAAGAAATTTATTACCATACCTGAGAGGATCTAGTGAATCCCAAAACAGAAAAACATTTCCCTTCTGTTTTGTATTTCATTTGCTCTTCATCTTCCTTGGAAAAAGGAACTATATCACTCCCATACCGAAAACCTGGAGAACAAGAGAAGAGCATCTGGTAAGCATATGGGCCCACAATTTTAACACCAGAATTAGCTCTCTGAATATTTTAACAATGCATTCATGCCCCACAGCTAAGTTCCACACATGCTCATCAAATTACTTTCTCTGTTAACAAAAAAAACCACACACCCATATACACATTTTGTACTTCATGAACAGCAGTTGCACTCCTTGTACATCATTTTATGTAACAAAAGAACCCTCAGAGAGCAGGAATGAAAGTAAGGGAACCGAACATCTTGCCCAAAGTTATGCTCACAGAATAGATTTCAGCAAACAGATTGCAACACTCTCTGCAAATATAATATGAAAAACTTCAAACACACCACAAATCATACTACAGGAGATGACACCTGAAAAGACTCAGGGAATAAAATGTATTAACAATGGAAGCAAAATACACCCTCACACAATGGAAAACCAAAACACTCTTGTATGCAGAACTAGTCTTTCTATACATATTCGTGTTTTACTTCCCATGCCTTACACTACAGGTATATCTCCACTAAGTCGGAAGCTGTAATTTCTCAGAGGTATCATCTGTTCCAACTGCTTATGCCCCTACCTCAAGCTCCAATATCCTCACTGTAACATCATCACTTTATTATACTGCCACAGATTAAGGATGATATCCTCATGTGCAAAGAAAGCAGAAGGAGCAGAGGTAAATCCCTGGAGGAAAAACCTACAAGCAGATATATTTTCCTGCAATCGGAAAAGCAATCACACTGCTAGAATGAAAGAAATTGCAGTGTGGGTGCTGCAAAGACAAAGTATTCTCTAATTATGACATTTCTCAAATGATCTGCAAAAGTCCAGGAGGCATCAGTAGCTCTATAAAACATAAGAAATATCACACCACTGATAGAGAAATTTTTGGTTCTTTTGTTCACATTGAACTGTTCATAAGTTCTTTTTTACTAGTATCCCACCACTACTTACTAACATAAGCAGTCAGCAGATTAACTGAGAACAGTCACAAATGCTTCGAAATATATTCACTGTAAGAAGTGGATTTTTTTTACACAGTTTTCAAGTTATAAAACATAAATAGACTATTAGCTTCTAACTACCATTTCTACTTAAAGAAAATCACACTGTCATTGGGACTTTACCTGATACTGCTACAAAACACCTCCATGAATACTCCAATTGAAAAAGATTTAACAAAAAAAACCCAGTATTTATCTTAATTTTCGATTTATGTTATTCATTCAACAGCACTGTTATCTGAATAGTTCTGCCCTTTATAGTTAACATAGTTGCCCTAATTGTGTGGGATTCAAACAGCAAAGGAAAGAAGAAAAACTAGTAACAAAATACATCTATACAATTGCAAAACATTAAACAGATTTGCTTAACTCCATTTTTAAAAATAAGTACATATTTCCTGCTGTTTCTGGGGCCTTAGTCTTCTAAGGAAATTAATCTGCTCAGAAAGAAGCTGCAGGTTCTAAGAGAAGTGTTCTGCATACCACTACTTCAGATTGAACCTCTTAAAGCTAAAAGACTCTTGAACACTAAACCTTCCTTTGATGGTTTCATCTTTCCAATTGCAGAATAACTAGAGAAGTTGCTCATCTAGAAAAAAGCAGTGCTATGAAAGCATTTGTGTTATCAGTACAGCAGAAGACCTGAAAACAGAACAAAAGTAGCAGCACTACTCACTACAGAATTGAGGTATGGACCCCCACGGAGTATAGTTTAGGAAGCTGTAGTGCCCCCCAAGTTCCACGTGGGGATATTGCTATTATTCCTAATACTGGCAAAAGTAAGAATTTCTAAAATATGGGAAGACAAAGAGTCTCACATAACAGTTGCTGTGTTCCATCAGCCTGCAGAGTTCACATTCTAAGATCCCAGTTAGGCATCAAGGTATAAACTAAAAGGCACTTAAATGACTTAAGAGTATAAGCCATTATCTTCAGTTTGTCTTCAGGGTGCACATAAAGATGTTGTACCTTGAATAGTATCATCTTTTTGAACCTCTGTCTCATCGTCATCATTCAAGCAGTAAACAGTTTCTTTCTGCACATCCTCTCTTCTAAGGGTTTTAGCATCCACAACTGTCCAAATTTTTTTCACCTTCTCTTCTGTGACCTTGATATCAGAATTCAAACAAAAGGAATGTTTAACATTTCAATGGGACACAGAGTACTTAACAGAAAAGGACAAAAAAAAAAAATTTTTTTCAACACAGTGCTGCCCTGTTTTGCCAATAAAGGACCAATAATGACAGCCCCAAATATGCATTTCTGGCTGCTACCACAGTGCTTCCACCACACTGTTTCATCTGTATCAGATTCACACGTGAACTGCAGCACATTGACTGCATATTTCTCTTGGTTACTCATTAAACCCTTAGATTAAGTCATTTTCGGAAGTCTAAGTCACAGGATAACATGTTACTTGCTTGTTATTTATTTTACTTCCTATAGCCCTCTCTTTTCTCTCAACTTAAGTGTAACTGATGGTATAGTTAGTCCATGAGAAGAAAAGTGTAGAATAGGCAGAAACAGCAAATAGATTACATCAGCAGGACTGCTGTATGACCTCAGGCCAGTCACTCAGTTCATGTTCCTTATTCTTCCAAACTTAGTTTATTTTCTGTGTAAGAACCTCTGGGAGGGGACTCTTCCTGCATATTTGCACAGGTCTGGCACAATAGCCTAATAAAAAATTATGAATAAGTATAAATAGAAAGCTGACCTCTTTCAAGGCGAGTATGCTTATCTGTCAGAAATCAGATATATTTCTACTTTTATACCAGACTCCTAGTCCTGAGTTCAAATAACAAACCAATTAATCTCTATCTCACCAGATCCATCAATACTGCCACACTATATAGTTACCCATTAACTATTTTATAACTGGAAATTTGCACATTTTCTGTGCTTAAATACACTTACTTCTTCCTAGCACTGCATGAAGGACCCAATAAAAATGTAAGGGAAACAGATCGGGCCCAAGCTCCACCAAACAGTACAAGACAAACAAGCTGAAAAAATGCACCTTTTTTTTTTTCCAAGTCTGAAATAACAAGAGATAGGATTTGAAACAATGGCTGGTAAAACATTTAAAGCCACCGTTTTACACACACATGTGCAAAATTCCTCTCATGCCTGGGGAGATATTTATGTCTCACTGGAGTTGCAGACATATCAGTGATGCTGAATGTAAAGCTTCAACAACCACAGCATTCTTAATCAGGTTCGTGGACTTCAATACCATTAAGTGTCACAGCGTAGACAGCAATTACTTCTATTTCTGTACATTGTAAATTTTAGTTATTTAACATGTATAAAGTATGGTGAAGTTGCTGTGGGAACCACAGTTTTAGATGTACTGGCTTCTAAGCACATAGAAATCTCTATCCTAATTATCTGGGTTGTTGTTTTATCTTTTATTTTCTTAGCTTTAAGGAAAAAAAGATGCAGCTGCACCTAACTTGTTGCCAAATTACATTAAAATACATGATTTTATGAACTTACTGCTTTGTAGGCCACAATCCTTATGGACAGATTAGAACCAATAGTGAGCTGGCAGGGCCAAGGCATAGGCCTTCTTTCTATTTTCTTAAACATTGAAAGACGTTCCAGACTCTCTCTAAAGGAAGGAATTGGGAAAACAAATAAACTCTGGTGAACTATAACAAAATATTTTAGACAATACACTCTCTTTAAGGAAATGTTTAAGTCCAACTGTTTGTTTTATCTTAGACTGCACTAAGCGTTAGAAAACAAACTGTATCATTAAACACTGTCAGAAAAGAGAATGGAAAAAAGAGGTGGTACAGTAGATTATGCCCATGTTGAGCCTTTATGGTGGGTGCTGTGACATTAAGGTTTAAAGATGCTGTGTTAGGTCTTGTGGTGAAACTACACAATCGCTTACTATGCATTTCACATTTATCTGTGCTCACCCAGTTTGGACATGGAGCTATAGCTGAACCTCACAAATTAGAAAAGGGTCTCTAAGTGGTAAAACATTTTCTACAGTGAAGGTGAAGAATCCAATTTCCAGTGCAAGGATTTTGTTCCTGTACAACTTAACTTTTGACAGTTCTTTTAATACAGTACTAATGAACTCATTATTTTAAGGGCATTTTGTCAGAATGAAAGAAGTCACTTTGACTGTTCCTAGCCCAATCAGTAGACACAAAAATTAAAAAAACATACACAAAAAAAAAGAACTGTAATGATTTTATATTAGAAAGCGTTAATTTAATTCCACAACTTTAAGCAATGGAGGCCAACAATTAAAAATTCACAGTAATTTATAATATATCATTGTGAATTCAAATAGGTTGACACTCCAGAACAGTTTTCAGCTCATATAAACTGTACTGGCTATTTAGCTGTAAAATTCCAACACAAAGAAAGCTCTCAAATTTTTTTATTGCATGAAGCACAGATAGAACAATGCTGACCTCATCTTTTTTCACATTATGATAAAACTCAAAATCTACCTCTCTCTTGATTAAAGCACTTCTCTGGTAGAAATCAAGATCAACTGCTAAAAACACCAGTACAAAATTCATTCTACTTTTCAGGTTTCTTAGGATGAGTTGGTTTGTTTTTTTTTTTTAAATTCTAACAGAAGCACAATGAAAGGGGAAAACGTACTGGGATTTTTATAACAAGATAAACACTGAATTTCCTCTTTTATTTTTTTTCCTTAGGGAAAGGAAGGGAGGACTTTTTTTTTTTTCCTAGCAAAGATGCCAATATAGGATTTTTAAGAAGAATCTGTTACTACATCATTAAAAGTACTGCAACACACAGACTCCAGGACAAATGTGAAAATCAAATATGTAACTGCCAAATGCCTAAGAATGTCATTTAAGCTCAATTCCTTAACTCCATCCTTTAATTTCTTACTGAAGAAAAATGCTGCCTGTTATCAAAGACAGCTCATAAAATCAAACTCTAGTAAATGTACATTCAACTTGTATTTTAAGAACATGTCCCTTGTCCTGTGCTCTCCAATCCCCTCCCCTAGAGGCACAGGACATTCCTGTCCAGAATATCACAACTTAAAAAAATCTCAACAAAACTTCCTCACTTGCTTTCCTGGCATGGCTAATTTATTTCTACAAGTGTTGAAATATTTTTACCAGCAGGAATAATAACTCTAGGAAAACGGAGAGTGTATCTGAGTTGGTCAATTATCATGACAGATTTGCAAAGCTGGCCTCTTAAAGCTTGATAAGCAACTTAATTACATCTAAACCCTCACATATTCCTTAACAACTTTTTCAACTAAAGCTTTAATCTATTAGCCAAATGCCTATTTATTCAGAGATTTTGGATTTGCCCTGAAAGTATGGCACAAAAACAGCTTATACAGCAGCCACAGCCTGGGATAAAAAAAGTATAAAGAAGAGGCCAAGCCACATGGTAGCTTCATGCATATGGATTATCCTAAAAGATAAATGGTCCAGGAAAGATACCAATTTTCTGTGCAGTCTTTTGATGCAATGACAAAGCCTGCTTTTTTCTAGAGACTCAGATTGCTCTCTTGACTAATATGGCACACATATACAGTGGTACATATTTCTTCACTGTTGCACAGTAACACTCAAGTAGCAGTTTAACTGGTTGCTGAGATACAAAGACCATCAGCTGAGCTGGGTGAGGAAAGGAAACCCCACAAATAAAAAGATGAATAACAGCATGTAAACCTACAGGTACCATCCTTATGTAAAAATTACACTGGATAATCACATTACAGCTATGGTCTGCTGAGCTTTCTGTGGTCTAAAAGACCACACTTCATAACTGCAGAAAAGAAACTAAGTCAGTAACATCAGACTTCAATAAGGTATGTAGATGCATTTTGCCTGTTGCCCAAGTGAGACAACCCCTATGTGGAAAAGTCTTGGATATTTCATTAGCTACAGTTTTTCAGAGACACAAATTTTTCTTCTTTCATTGGGGAAACAAGAAGTGAAAAACCGTCTTTCAATTCTTGCATTAGGAATGCTGCTGAAAAAATACATGGTTTGTCACAGTTGACTGTGGTTAGAGCGCAGGATTCAACAAACAACACTACTCAAAACATTTGTAGGAGTTTATCAAAGTGAGCTAAAAGAAGTTTGAGACCAAGGAACACAGGTTACCATTAAATGCAAATGTTCTAGCTGTACTATGTCACAAATTTCATCTCCTTCCATAATATGCTCATGAAATGTCATATACAGAAACACTACCTCCAAAATCTTCCAACACTAAAGATGTAAGACAACCATTTTTTTCTTTAAATATAGATATAGAAAATTCATTTTCCTCTGAAATCTGTAAGCTCTTCTACTTATTCTAAAGTTACTAAGAAGCTGCATGGAAGGGACTAAGTGTACAGTAAGTTATAAAATTCACTGACTTCACTGAAACAGTAAGTCAAGGGATTGACTACTTAATTAATTTCATCTTTCAGAGAAGAAACCAGAAAGTAAATTTATAATACAATAAATAGGATTAGCCAAGTTTACCTGAAAGTATAAATTTCTTCCAGTCCTCCTTCTTCATCCAAAGTATGCATGAGTTTCCTCACCACATCAATACCTTGTTTCTGTTGTTCAGTTAAACCCTTTATTGGAAATGAGTTTCTGTGCATACGCGAATGTACACTGGCAATTTTATCTCCACTTCCATCATCAATAACCACTTGAAATGGTAGACTAAGAACACAAGCAGAAGCAGTTAGTTTGATTTTTTCTTTATTAAAATAACCAATCAAAACAAAAGAAAATTTTTATAAGGATCAATAATTCTATTTAGCTGCAGTCAGATGTATAAAGAGCCACATGGCTTGGAAAACAAATGAAGTAGTCTGTTGGGTTTAACTGGCATTGGTAACATCTTGACCAGAGTGATGCACCATTTCTGGGTATCATGCAGCAATAAAGACGTCCACATATAGGAATGAATTAGATAGTAAAGTTAATGCTCATTAAAAAGCAGATCTGTGAAAAAAGATTCAACAAAATAAAGTCCATAGAGAAGTGAATCAGATGGCAAGACAGCCTTACATATAAAAGGCTGTTGCAGAGAAGAAGGAAACAATGAGTTCTTCATATTCAGCCTGCACTCCAATCACATGGAGTCAGGTCAGATATTCAAAAACCTCATAAAGGCATTTCAAACCATAATCTCTAAAACCAACTGCCTGAGGAGAGAAAACAGTCTCCACTCTCACAGTAAATCTTTACCAGAAGATTAGACAAACACTGGTCGGCAGTGACATGCATACACCCAGCCCAGTCTGAAGCAGAGGACTGCTCTAGATGACTTGTTAAAGGCCATTCCAGGCCTGTGATTCTGTATTGGCTCCAAATGTCAGCAAATGGGACGTTCTCTGCAGTGAGGCTATTAGGTATTTCTGCATTAAATGCTACTCTTTGAGATTTTAATAGCTTACAACACTTGGTGAATTTCTGACTGAAGATGACACATTTTCCTGCACTTCATGAATCAGACTTAAAAATTTAGCCAGGGGTTATAGATAAAACGATTTTGCTGCTCTTCAAAATATAGGAGAGTTAACTAGGTATAATAAACACAGAAAAGAAAGATGTGTAAGATCCTCTACTCTGTGCGCCTCATAACACCTGCAGATTTTTCAAGTCTTTTATCTGATTCAATTTTGAATGAGCCACATGATGCTTTTTCCCACATTTCCACAAAGTAAAATAAGTTCACCACTGTATTATGTTTTCAAAAAAGTAGCCTACAGATCCTTACCATACTTCCACCTCATTAGTCCTCACTAAACTTATCAAGAAATATATAATAAGCAGAGTTAACAATACACACAACAATATCAAATTGAGCAAAATTAAAGATCAAGCTTTTTTAGGAAGCAGCATCCACTGATAAACAGAGAAACTGTATTTTAAAGCTATTATGACAACAACAAAAAGTTTCAAACCTTTGATACATAAAAGTTAGGCTACTTTCACTACACAATGCCTAGAGACTACTGTGATGAGAACTGCATGATACCCAGCCCTCACAGTGCTCAGTGTGTGCTTGGCACCTGATAACAGGGAGGAAAAACAACTATCTGCCATAACTTACAATCTAATCTATAAACAGGGCCGAAGAGAGGGAAGCATGGGCTATAACAAAACAACAAGGTTCAGCAAGAAATTATTTTTAAACTAGTACCTCGAGTATTTTACATTTGTACATGTATTTCTCAAATCAACCTCTGCTCATGTGGCTGGGAGACAGCGTGTAAATTTGCAGCCAATGCTGTAACAGCAACATTTCCCTTGAGCTTCTCTTAGCCCAGGGCCTTTTTCTTTGCTATATTACAAAGAAAACGTAAAGATGTATCAGAAATCTCACAGAAAAAAACCTGCAACTTATGGTATCAACGTCTGTGCCAGCCTGCACAGCAAGCAGGTATGGAAACAAGGAAGCAGGAGCTAAATATCAGGTCTCCAAAAGATGTACTCTGACTGGCTGGAGGGTTCATGGTGTTGCACCTCCACTGCCAACAACGACTCAAGTAAGCAGGAGGGTCATGTCAAGGCACATTACAAGCATACCTGCTTTTGCTGTGTAGACAGAACCTGACATTTTTACTTTCAGCCTCCCCTAAACACTGGCAAAAAAAGATCTTTTGTGGACAATCAGTCTATCATTTTCAGTCATGTTTTCCTACCTAATCTCTCTCGTTATCTTGCAGAGGGATTGGCAAATGGCTTCAATGAATTTATTAAGTTCAAACATTCTTCCTTACAGAATGGTGGATCTAGGTAGAAGTAAATACTAAAATGGTCGGAAGTAAAACTACAGCTTTAACTTTCTCCTGTGAAATTATTTGTTATAAATAGCAAACATTAACATTTGCATTTAAATAAATTTCTCCAGAAGGCCAGTGGCTTCCTATGTTACCATCACATGCAACAGCTAATACAGATCTCAGCACCAACACTGAATCTTCAGATCAATGCCCATACCATGACAATCAAGGGACTCCTGTTATAACATGTAAGACATTGTTTCCATTTTCCAAGCCCATTGCTGTGAATATAAAACCCTTCTCTTCAGACTTGCTCTTCTACTGACACCAGAATCAGGCTATAAATATCTGCAACACTACCTTATTATTTTTTGCCAGTAAATTCCTCATCTAAAAGGATCTAGGCTGTTGCTGTGATAAACCCACTGTTTCTGAGGCTATTTCTGGCTCACTGTTTCCCCTTCCTCTGCTTATATAGATCTTTTGTCTCTCATTTTAGACTGTGGTTCTAAGCTATAAGGATAAGTGGAGGAGAAGCCATCATCTTCACATTTATTTGCATGTCACTTAATCAAGAGGACTTGGTCCAGAACTGGATTTCATGGCATGTATCAAAGAAGTACTTATAATAATCATATTACTTACTAGTACACCTCTACAGAAACCATACACCAACAGACCACCAGCTCTTTCGAGATCATTACTAAGAAAGAATAACAGTGTCTCTTTAAAGAAATGGCATCGTGTGTAACAGCCACTTTCATACTTACAAGAACTGAAGTGAAGTTCCCGTTTTCTTCAAGTTAGCAATGATAATTTCCAGCTGATCCTCACTGACAGGACTACGAAGGTCTGTAAATAGTTCAATATGTCTCTTCTCATATTTCTTTCCTCTTAAAGTATAAGAAAAAATACATATATTGAAAATATTATCTATAAGGCCTTTTGCTAAATATTTCCTTTCAAAACTGACACTTTACCAAAGTAATTAACTTCTAATAGAAAAAAACCCAAACAAATAATATCCCTACTTGGTAGTAACTATTCTAGCATAGGTTATCCCATTTATGATAGGATTTTTATCTTTATATGATTCCCCCTATTCCCTCCTACCCTCTAAAATTGAGGACTCCAGCTCTGTGACTGTATAAATTGCTAACTACATCTAAACGAGTGGAATTCTGCCAATTTTCACCAATGTAGATAAAATGCTAACAAAATATGTTAGGTTTCTTATTGGTTACACTGGATATTTCCTTTGCAGCTGTAAGTATGTTCTTGTGAAAATGTATTTTAAATTACTGCTGCTGGTGGGGACTCCATTTCAGTACTCTAATTCAGTAGATTCATTGGATAACAGGGACTTTCAAGACCACTTAATACACTAAGAAGTAGTAACAATACACATCAGGAAGGTCTGCCAGCGACAGAACAAAATTCAGTTAAAATGACACAGTTGAGACCTGCATATTCTTGCATAAGGGTGATTTCCTCGAATTTTTACCCTACAGTATTTTCTCAACTGAAGGTAAACTCCATATTAAAGGTTTTAGCATATACAGGCACCTTCCTACAAAACAACAAAAGCAGTTGCTCCATAGATATTTAAGGTTATACTGCCATAAATACAGTGAATTTAATTCACAACTCAGTTTTAACCATTAAATTCATACGGTTTTCCACACTGATTAGACCTTATTCACAGAAATACAAATTGCATCACTAAGTCTCACCTTCTGCACTCACAGTTAGATCATATAACCTTTTTAGCAACATCTTCAAGGTCTGCTTTGAGAGGAAGTACAGTCACCTTCCTTTCCCTGGACCATTAGCTCACTGAGTGTTAGAAACACATTTCCAGCCTGAATGTATTCACTGACAACTTTGTAACACTTGCCTCAATATTTTTTCCTCACCTTAAACGGTATTTCATCCTGCAAGTTCATTTCCCATAGTCTGCATATTCACAAAGTTAAACCTTACTTCCAACGGGTTTTAAATTGCTAGGCTGAACAAAGTCACCTTTCTTGTTTAATTTGTACCATACACAATATAAATTTGATAGCCCTTTCCTAAGCATTTTAGCATCCGAATTAACGCTTTCTGAAAACAGATCACAAAGAATGTGACAGAAAGTAAAGCCTTTGTGCCTTCTATAATGGCATGACTCATAACTGTACTACAAAGTTACCAGTTGCCTCAGAAAGCTCTCAGATTGTCTGCAGAAGTCAGATGTCTCAAGAGGACTCCAGAGATAGACTCCTTTAGTGTGCTGTTTATTTTTAATGTTTGGTAGTTTAAAAAAAAACATTTTCCATATTTACACATACTGGAAATGTAATATTGGCAATCAGATCAAATCAGCTTCAAAGTGCAAAGTCAGAATTCTGTAAAAGGCTTTGAGTTACATACTCACATTGTTTCCTTCTGAAGCAAGTCCATACACACAATAACTGCATCCAGAACTAAGCAAATTTAAGAAAAATATTATTTAGAACATGAACCATGTCACAAGTGGGGTTTTTTTTGAAACAATTTCATGTTTTCACTCCCTCGCAAACATTGACAAACATGCATTTTAGTTGAGGAACACTCTTCTGAGATACTTTTAAAATAACTACTGTGCAAGAGGTTTCTATATAACTTGTCTGTTTTGCGATCTTATTTCTGCCTCATTTATCTGCTGGAACAGTAAAAAGACTGCTTCAGATCCCAGTCCTTTAAATGTCAATGAGAGGTCCAAGTCCAATGAAGGAACAATATAATCTTCAGAAAGTTCCTTTGAATCGACCAACAAATATATGATACCAATTTCTCCTGTAAGTTTTCCCTTCAAACCACCTGTGTCTGACAATCTCTTAATGGTTTCTTCCTCATCACAACTGGGAACATGTGAGCCAGCTGACTGGCTGCACACTTCTCTGAAACAGCTCTGACTACTTGAGAGGAGCTCACAGCAATCATTCTATGGCCAGAAAAAGGGAAGACAACCCAAGAAATTGAACTGTATGTTCATGAAACACACAAAGGAACACTACATAGATCACCTTCTTTTAAAACTCTACACCTTGTGCAACTAACAACAGAATACTTTCAAATATGAACAACATTCAAACCAGGAAGTGATTTTGGCAATGTTAGAAGTACTTTATACATTAATCAATCTGATAAATCTCTATTTTGCTTTGTCTAGGGGAGAGTTGATTTTCTTCACAGTAATTGGTATGGGGCTGTGTTTTGGATTTGTGCTGGAAACAGCAACGATAACATAGAGATCTTTTAGTTACTGCTGAGCAGTGTTTGCACAGAGCAAAGGCTTTTTCTGGTCCTTGTACCACACTGCAAGGGAGGAGGCCTGGGGGGACACAAGAAGCAGAGAGCAACACAGCCAGGACAGCTGACCCCAAATGACCAAAGGGATATCCCACACCACACGGCATCATGCTCAGCACATAAAGCTTGGAGAAAGAAGGAGGAAGGGAGGACATTCAGAGTTCGGGTGTTTGTCTTCCCAGGTCTAAGGTTTGATGGAGCCCTGCTTTCCTGGAGATGGTTGAACACCTGCCTGCTCATGGGAAGCAGTGAATGAATTCCTTGTTTTACTCTGCTTGCGTGCATGGCTTTTATTTTACCTATTAACCTGGTTTGATCTCAACCCACAGGTTTTCCAGCTTTCACTCTTCCAATTCTCTTCCCACCCTGCTGGTGGGGAGTGAGTGGCTGCGTGGGGCTGAGCTGCCAGCTGGGCTTAAACCACGACAGTCTGGTTTCTAGTACTTGTGCTGATACATTGCATAAATAATATTTTTATTTGATTAAAAAGCATAAACCAAATTCTGCAACGCTATTTTTAAAAACACATGGCTTATTTGAGGCCTAAAATTATATTATCTTTGTTCTCCTTAATTAGCAGAACACTTCATAAAAGCAATTATTCCCAAAGGCCAAGACTCCATCTGCTAGCCTAAAAGAATGTCAAAAAGCAGCTAATCTGCTTTTGGACAAACTTACAACCAATAATTAGCTTAACTCTGATAGTAGTTAAAACTTGGGGGGCAAATGTGAGCCCATTTCACAACGCTGGCCTCCTGTCTCCTCCATAGCTGAGTCTGCCCAAGAAGTCTTCTACAGCAAAAGGATACAGTCTGCTTGTTCAGAGCCTCCTTTAATCACATCTTGAATGTCTTCCAGCAGATCAAAATCTGGCAGCATTAGTGACCTGTGTACAGTAATGTTTTGGTATTGGTCCCCACTGGCAAGGCCATTCCTGGTACCATTAGTGCCAAACAAAACTACAGCAATCTCATCTTTACTCTCAGAGAAAACCTGGAGACACAGAAAATAAAAAACAGGTATAAAAACACAGGTGGATTCATTCACAACTATATGAGGCACATTCCAGCAACATGAACTAACGTCAAATACAAGGCATTTACTTTTCCTTACTTCAATGCTATTCTCTCAAAATGTCATCTTACAGGGAATTCACTAAGGGGAGATATAATTAATTAACAGATTGACATGAGGAGAACTAGGAAAAACAAGTAAAATTGGCTGACTCGGTCCATGAAATTAATCTTCAGGGTGGGATTAGGAATGTTGAAAATTAGGAATGCTGTATTAGGAATAAGAGAGAGGAATACTTGTTTTCCCTAAAAGTTTCCAATGCCCTGAATAAAAAGAGTGACCTATCCAATCTCATGCACAAAAAACACAGCTGAAACAAAGAGTACTTTCACTCCTGCATAAAAACAGATTAATTCTTAATCATTTCTCATTTATTTCAATTACAAGTAAATGAGGAAAATATTTCATAGATACTATTGCCTCTTTTCCCTTTTTAACAGCTTTTTTTACACATATAGAGTCACACATACCTGTCGTTGCACAAACTTTGTCATAATCTTCTTGGCTTGCTCAAGTGAGGACTCTTCACCAGGGGAGGAATTGCTCATTGTACAGCCCACATCCAGGCACAGTACTGTCGCCACCTGGAAAGGAAAGACAATACTGAATAAGAATGAAAAAGGGCCAATATAAACATAATTACTTAAAAGGTTAAAAGGATACATACAAAACCTGAAAATCAATCTGTATCACTACTGGTTTCTTTTACAGTAACTCTTAATATGACACAGTGGTGGAAGACAGAGCTGGTATAACTGCATTGTACAGAAATTTATTTAATCCTGTATCATGTTCCAGATGCTTCAGTGGAAAATACAAAAAAATCCTACTTTACACAATCTGTCAAGGGGGCAATTTCTGTACAACCCCACAAATGTATTAGGGATCTGAGGGCTGTTCTACACTAGGAAATTAAACAGAGACATTTTAACTGAAAATTGCAAAGGATGAATTCCA
Organism: Empidonax traillii; assembly: GCF_003031625.1. Taxonomy (NCBI): domain Eukaryota; kingdom Metazoa; phylum Chordata; class Aves; order Passeriformes; family Tyrannidae; genus Empidonax; species Empidonax traillii. The sequence goes on from NW_020955198.1 coordinate 2,490,705, forward strand.
ATTTCAATTTAGGGGCTTAAACCCCCACAGCTAGCCTATGTTTTTGCATTTCTGATCATCACTTTAACTGATTTACACATAACACTGGCCAAGTCTTACTCGAAATTGATTTATACACTAGTATATGAATACAGTAAAATTGCTTCTTGTAACTTCTCTTGTTCAAGTCTCGCAAAGTTCCTCTAAAGTTCTTCCACAGACTCCACTTACCCTGACTAATCTGAATAATTTTATCATCCATCTGAATATAGCTGCAAGAGGAATTCAGCAAAATTATGTCCAGCACCACCAAGGCCAGCTCAAATTTATTGTCACTGATTAAACCAAGTTTTCCTAAATATACAGTAAAATCTTGCTTGGTGGGCTGCCAGTGGCTTAGATTACACTGCCTGCAAAAAATTACTGTTCGCCAGAACACAGGAAAGTTGGGTATTACTTAGATTGGAACCAGTCACCTTTTTTTAAAACACAAAATATATCCAATTCTGTAAGAAGTGAAGCTACCAAAATGACGTGGGCAATAAATTAGAAGACTGTGAAGAGACACAAGATACACAAGTCTGCTTTTGCAAAGCAAAAGGAATGAACATAAAAAAAGTATTGGTCTAAGTTCTTTTGCATACGGCCTTGCAAGCAATTACAAGTACCTTTTCAAGCATCAGTCAAAAGAACATGATACATTGTGCACCTCCCCTGTCAGCATAACAAACACTGGTTTAACTCCCTGCCTCCTCTGAGAACAGGAAGAAGGAAAAGAGAAAGAAAGAAAGAAGGCTGAGGAGCCTGAGTTGACCAGGAGGTTACACTCAGTCTTGGCACTCTGTTCCTCATTCTGCCTCCACCAATGGCCTGTCAGGGAGTCAGGAATGAATGTCTCTGGAGTCAGCTAGGTCTGCAGAAGCTCAGAGTGGAACAGAGGCTGTAACTGAGGCTGCACTTCACTCTCATAAGAGCCTTGCTGCTGCTTACCTGCCAGCCTGGGGAATTACTCTATCAGCAACTGCAGAGCCTTGTTTTGCTGCTGTCCTGCCTCAGGACACACAATGGCTGAATCAATCCTGTTGTCCAAAACAGGTAAAATTCCCTTCACAGCTGGCAAGAAGACAGCAAAGAAACCAAAACCAGTGCAGGAGTGAAGAGCTGCTGTTTTGCAGCAATCAAGTGGCAAGTGCTGACATGCTCTTCTAGGAGGAAGCAAACTCCCAGCTCGGTGCCCATGCGGGTACGTGGAATCCTCCTTCTGTCAGGAAGAGGAAGGAAGAGGGCAGGTCTCTCTTTTGGTAATCCTCCTCTGTACATCTCTGTATCTGTTATAACCTCTGCGCTTCTCACCTCCGAGCACCTGGTAATGCCGCGTTCAGCTGACACTTTAGGATGCTCAGCCCGTGTTTCTGTAGGACAATACTGTCACACCTGAGCTGAACCAACCTGCTTCGCCCAAGCTCTAATAAGGGCGGACACGAAACAAACCTGCCTTTATCTCTGACCTCTCGGTGCCGAAGTAGTTATAACAAAGAGTTATTTAAAGACAGAGATGGCTACAGCAGCACACCTGCGTTAAACACACACAAACCCTCTGCTTAACTGGTACTAAACTGCCCCGTATCAGAAGAGACCTCAACGCAGCTTTCACCAACACGGCTCCTTAAACATAACACGCGCGCAAACCGCATTTTCAACGGGGCAAACCCAATTCCACTGTAACTTTAGCAAGCGCAGTGGCAATTTACTGCTGCAGGAAAACACCGCGCTCCCTTGGAGCTACTCAGCTTGGCACCGGCAGCTCGGAGGCCGGCCCGGGGAGGAGTCACCGGAGCGAGAAATAGTGTTCCAGTTACCCAGTGAGAGATGATGTTCCAGGTGCCCCCCGTTCCCCACCCCAGCCCAGCCCAGCCGTACCTTCCCGCCGGGAGCCATGGCGGTGCAGCCGGGGCTCGGTGCGCGCACTCAGTGCTCCGCCCGGAACACGGCGGCGGCGCCTCGCGTTCCGCTGGGGGGGGCAGCGCCGCCTGGCGGCGGGCCGCGGGAAGGGCCCCCCCTTGGCAGTACAAAAAGCAGGCAAGGCCTTGGCTCTGCGTAAGCCCTGCTCGGCGACAGCAAAAACATCTCTGTGTTATCAACCTTTGTTCAGCACAAATCCGAAGCACAACCACATACCAGCCGCTGTGAAGAAAATTCACTCTACCCCAGCCAAAACCAGCACAACACCCCACAGGGCCTGTCCCCACAGGGCCTGTCCCCAGGGCTCTCCAGCCTCCTCCTCACGGCGCTGCAGAATCCCACAGGACACAGCCTGCTGGGGGAGCAGCCATTCCATCACCACCAGGACAAGGCTGGCTGGAAGCGTCTCCCAAGTTGCATTCTGCCCATGACTCACCAGCAGGTGAAGATTGTTTCATTAAACAGTAGATTTCCCCCACTATGAGCAACAGAGAATTTCTGAACCACATTACATCCAGGCTGTTTGATCAAACTGGAACCCACTCACTCTAAGAAGTCCAAGTATAATGCATGCTATATCATGTATATCTTGGTGCTTGTTGGATATTAAATTATCAGAGATGTATGAGAATAGCAAATATTTCATCACATATATTGAGTACTTCTTGTTCTGCATTACCTTCCCCATGCCCTTTGAGGGTATTATTACCAGTGCTCTTTCATTTCTAGATATATCTCAAAACCCGCATTATTTTCCATAAGTATTCTCAAAACAGAGAACAAAGTGGTGATACTACTATAGCTACAGAAGAGTAAATCTCACACAAACACTCCAAAAACCTTGTACCAGAAGAACAACCCTGCAAACACAAGTGTTTCCTTTTTATATTGAGAGTTGTCTGAAGACAAAAATCTCCTTTCCCTCCTTACTACATTGCCATGCTTTGGGAATATTGGTAATTGAGGGATTCTCTCTTCAAAGTACTTTGCATATCAAAGGAACAGAGCAGCTTGGCAACGTGAAAAACGTTTTAGAGGAAACCAGTCGACAAAAAACCCCAGTCAGCTACTGCCAGAGAAAATCATGCATTGTCTTCCTGAATGTCTCTAAGGAGATTTCAGATTAATCAGCCAAGAAAATCAGGTCTGCTTACTATCATTATTATTCCTGATGTTATCTTAGTCCAAAAGCCCTCCCTTAGGCTCACAATCAAGGAAAACCCCAGTCCAACTGATTTCCAGCACAGCTTGCAGTCTAGGCACCAGACACAGGTGTGCTCACACACACTGGAAGAAAAGAGAAACAAGAACTGATCGATTTCATCAGCAGTGGCTTTTCACACACCAGCAGAAAAGCATTTTGCAAGGCATCATAATCAATGAACATTTCATTTTTATGCTGCCCCAAGTGCTGACATGGAATATTGACACAAACCCTTCCATAGTCCTCTCTGAATCCTAGATTTGACACAAAAGCTGAATCCCAGACTTTGGTCCAAACTCTCACAGCTAGAGCAGTAATTGCAAACATTATTCAAGAAAACCCAATTTGGGCCAGAAGTGGGAACCTCTGCTTTGCAGAAGGTTTGCATGCCCAGCCCAGGTACCAGCACCCTGCTCCTTTACAAAGTCTGAGCAAAACTGCAGATACCTGTAACCATCAAACTCCATCTGCGATGTTCCTATCCTTTAACTCTCAGTCTGACATTAATTAGGGCTTTTAGCTCTCTGGCAAAACACACTAACAATAAACCCAAACATTCCCCCTTTGCACCTTCATCCTGTCAGATTTCCTCAGAGCTATTTCCACCATTCAAAGGAAAAACTGTCTAATCGTTCCTGAAACAAACCTTAATCCCCATTTCCTTTTTCCTTTGCGAGTCTGCACAGAGCTCTCTTATAGGCAATCACCAGATCTGACTAATCAACTCCATCTGGGGTCACTGGAGCTTGGTTAGCCTGGATGAAGATTTGAAGTTCTTTGCTTGCAAAAGCTTGCCAAAAGATGCTTGTGATTAATTGGCCATTTCCATTTTACAGAATGTCAGTCTCTGGGTATAAATAATAAATGTGTGCTATCTCAGAGGACTGAAGATCCAGAGTGATCAGCTGTAATCTCATTTACGCCAAAGCGAGTCAGACCTCAGTTCCAGTTAGGTTCTCACTCATTGCTCTGCTTACTCCTTTTTTGATTATGTCTCCCTCAAAAAACAAGCCTGGATGAATGAAATAAGCATGCTCTTGGGAAGCAGTAATGAAGGGCTTGTCTTGTGTTTAACTTCTCTCAATGCCTTTACAAGGCATGAAGGAAAATTGTTTCCCCACTTTGGGGGGATTTTTTTACAAGTAGAAATATATTATCCAGACAGTTATAGCTGAGACCCAGCTGCTTATGGCAGCTCTGAGCAAATGTGAATGGCTTCGATGTAAAAGTAGACTGATGACTTGGCCTTTGTTCTTCTTTACCCACAGGGTAAAACTTGGGATAAATGCCTGGTGGAAAGAAGAATACCATAGCCACACAGGATCTTGTCCAATAGTTTTATTGAAGGAGGTACGTGAAGTAGAACTTTCTACAGAAAAATAGTGTTAAGTTTGCAATCATTACGTACTCTTTGCCTGGGTTTGTACATAAAAGTGGGCACTAACTGCAAACTTAGGAATTATGAACTGAATTTCCTACAGAGATAAACAAAGCAGGGCAAGGACACTTTGACACTTTGTGTTTCCATCCGTACAAGCTTGGCAGCAAGCTGGAAGACAAAGTAGATGGGAAATTGGCACCCCAAATAAGGCAAAACAAAGCTTGGAAGCACATCTGTTAGCATCTTCCTGCACTGCTTTTCATGAGGTGCTCACAGTTGTCTTCTCCCAAGAGGCCTTTCTGAACACCTGCTTGCAAGCATATGCCAAAACTGTGGTGCAGACCAACACTAGTATTTATTATGCCTGTTTAGTGATTCCTGATGGTCTTTCCCAAGGGATGCAAGCCTAACACACAGTCTTTCCTTGGTTGTTTCTGTGAAATACGCCTGCAGGGAAAAGATCTCAAACTGGTTCCACTCTCAAAAGCAAAACTGGTCTTTGACTTTGAGGATCAGCTGTAAGTGCCCAGGGCTTATCCTCTGTCTGTAACTCATGAACACTTGACACACGACAGAACTGTGCCTTTAATAAAGTGAAAAATAATTTTTAAAAAATCTTTCAGGGAGTTTAACAGCTCCCATCAATTCATCTGCCTGCTCTGTCCATTTTCAGCTTAGCTCATGCAATGGAAGGAAATTAGTCTATTAGGAAACAAAGAAATCTCTGCAGTAGGAAAATTAGAAAGCTAAATAGGGTTATACCACACCATCCAACCTTGCTTGAAAACAAAAAAAAAAATTAAAAACATAATGAGAGGTAATGAGTTAGGAGAGTATATTGGTGCATCCTGCCAGGCACATTCCAGCTCAGGGGCTCCTGAACAGTGACAAATGGGTGGATCACAGCTGACACACGAGCTATTTCAAAGCAGCACACCCAGAACTCCTAATCCCACAGCACCACAAAGGAGAAATAGCTCCACAAATTCTTCTGCATGGAGCTGAGATACTCTGAGGCTCTGTGTTTATAGTTCCTCTGTGAAAAGAACATCACTGTTGCTTTTCCTCCTCACTGTCCCCCACCCCAGCTTCTGAATTTCCAGCTTCCTCTTTCCCTCCAAGCACTCCCTTTCTCTTTTCCAGACTATGCAGTGACTACACACTGCTCAGGCAGAAAGAAAAAATTTCACTGGATGTCATACACCAGCCTTATCAAGGGGCACAGAGGGGGAAAGCAAGCAAACTGTGCTTACAACCCCTTTTCTCCATGTTATATTTACCCTTTGCACATGAGTCACAGTTGATAATCATGGTCTTTCATTGCATGCATGTACTGTCCTGCAGAATGACTGCCCAGCCAGTAGTTCCTCCACCTGCTGTTTGTTATTCTTGATGAACTGAATGACACATTTGTCTAAGAGGTTGAATCCTGGGTTTTTTCCTGATTCAGTCCATTAATGAAATTTGAAATTATATATTTTTTTTTTAGTTCTAATCTTCTCAGTCATTGTGCTTACCATACCTCTCACTTTGGTGGCATTTCCAGATTTCTTAAGAGCCATTTTGTCTTCAGCCACATCATGAAAGAACAGTGTTCAGCTTGAGATGGCCATCCCTGCAAATAACCACTAGACACTCTAGATAAAGCTCTACACAGCTCTAGATATGTCATTCTAGTTGCTTTTGCAGCTCTTTTATCATACACCAAAATGTACAACACTTCCCAGCCTCCATATGAGAATGTAATTTAAAATAGCATCAAAGCCTCATTAAGGTAAATAATTCCTACCTAGAAAGGTCCCTTCTCTCTCTCCAAATTAAAAACCAAACCAAAACAAAACAAAGCAAAAACAAAAAACCAACCAATCAAACAGAAAACAAACAAAATCCAAATGGTGTGGTATTATTTAACACCATTTGTCCTTTAAAAATAACCTCTTTTTTTTTTACTTATTATTTTCTGAGCACCTATCAAAGGTTTAATTATTTGCTGTGCTACTTTCCAGCATCTGAAACACAAATAGTCTATAACTCCCTGACACCTTTGTACTCTCTCATCCTTTTTTAAAGTAGATGTTATATTTGTAATCTCACACATCTTTCCAAGGGAAATTATTAATGCTCCTGAGCTTGCTTTCACCAGTTTTATATTTGCCTTGGAAGGAATTCACCTGGCTCAGTTGATTTGAAAACATCTCTACTATTTAAGCACTCTCTGACATTTCCTGTTTTATCTTGAGTTACTTTTTGCTGCTGGTGTTAATTGTGTTGCTGCCTCATTGCAGATGACCTTTGTAAATGGACAGTCTTCCACAGTTGTCAATTATTTAATTAGCTCAAAAGGCAGAAGCATATGCTGTGGGTCCAAAGTTTTCCTCCCAGCTGAATCTCATGTAACTGTCAGGAGGAATCTATTTAAAGTAATTTCATTTTATTTATCTAGTGTGGTTTTCTGTAAGAAGCAAAGAGAACATTAAAGGTGCAAAAGTCCAGCTCCAAAATGAGAGGAAATTCTGACATTAAAGTTTCTCTCACAACCTTAACCAAATATTTTATTATGTTATTTTAGTATAGTATGATACAGGTTCAACAACAGGAGCAGGTACTTTTTGTCCTGCAATATCATAATCTATTTCAATCCAAACTGGGATAAAATTAGGGCTGTCCACTGAAGGAGTCATGAGACTCTAGCCTCATTTGTTACAAAAATTGGGAGACAGAGTGAAAGAAGAAATTCTTATGAGTGTGGTAACTGAATAGCATTTTAAGAATTAAACTCTCTAGTTTTGTTCAGTAGGTTCCCTGTAATCTGCTTTACAAATCACTTGAACCCAAATCTCAAACCAGCAAGCACTCATTGTGTGAGTCACGCTTTCTTGGTGCTAAATTTGAGATGCAGTCATATCTGTGTATGTGCTGAGCCCTCACAGGCTTTCATGAATGGAGCTTCACTTCCAACACAGAAAATGCCTTATTATGGTGAATATTCAAAAGAAATATAAGCTGTGAGGCATCTCAGAGGGGCACTGAGACTTCATACGCCTTTGTACCTTTTAAAATCCTTGTGCCTTTGCTGCCACGTATTAGTTCATCAGCATTTGTGTCACATGCTATTGGAAACAAACATCAAGAGTATTTTTGAGAAGTACTTACATGCTACAGTGGCATGTAATACTGAGAGATTGCTTTGCACAATCTCTGAAAATGGGGTTTGGCCACACTTTGAAATATAGGGACAAACCAAAATGCTGTGTTGGCTTCTCATTAAATGTTTTCCCATACCCCACTATATAAGCCTGGCAAGCCAGGAAAGAATAGCAAGAAGTTCTGTGGATGAAGATTGTTCCAGATTGCATGCTTACAAGAAACAGGGAGGGAGGGAATAATTTTATATTAATAAATTAAAAATTAGCATGATATAACTTCTTAATATTTTCTATTGCAATCTCATAGTGTGCAGACTTCTGCAGTGGGCTTTTATCCCATTTTTTCAGTTTAGCCACTGGAGGGCAACGTTATCCCAGCCACCAGGCAGAGGCAGCCCTGCAGCCCCTAGGATTAGGGAGCGTGCACCCAGCAAGCACCGCCGAACTGCAGAGGAATTTCTTCATATGGGTATGGCAGAAATTAGACAACAACAGCAGAAAAAACATGAGCTCTTACATTGCACTTTTTTGGAAGGCAGATTTAAAAATTTCATCCTATGTCTAAAAACTGGGTTTCTATTTAGGATTGCTTCATGGGTTCTAAATCTGTGGATTAGCCAAAGGATTTCTGCAGGAGACCATGCATGGCCCACTCAGCCTGGTATCACAAGAGGTGAAATATTTCCCACTGCTAGGTAAATGAAAACCTGAGACATGTTTCTCCACTTGCAATAACACTGGCAGACTTTTCTGGACTAGTTGTTAAATCTGTTATCAATAGATTATTTGTTTATTATGTTTTATAAGACTACCAGTGGTGTAGGGTCTGATTTGCTTTAAAATAATTGAAATAGTCGAGCTCAGCTGACTGCAGAGCACCTGGGTTCCTGGAGAAGACCAGAGAGATCGTGTCAGATATGTTTGCTTTGGGGAAAGCAATAGCCCAAGTATCAAATAGTGTTTGGAAAAAGTTAATACTGACGTTTTAGGAGGAGGTAGTAAGTACAAAGTAGATACCAATAAAAATTAAATGGTACCTTAGAAACTGTGGGGAAATGTATTAAAGGACACAGCAAACCCACAACATTTTCCCCAGTAGTCATGTATTGGCTGCTGCCAATTTCAGATTGGGGTATTGCTGAAGCAGAATCGGATCCATCTCGTTCTCCACATGCTCTTCATTTCACAGTCTTTCTCTCTATCCCAGCACTGCCTGTGCAGTAACTCTTTGTTTGCAGCCATTGGCAATCCAGCTGTGTTTGCAGCATCTCTGGAAAGCGCTTTCATGCAGCAGGATTGTTCAGGACAAGACAGCCAGGATAACTCACTGTGTGAAGGGTTTGCTTTGCGGATGCACAAGGATAAGCCTTTCGTATCCTCCCTGTTTCATCCTTCCCCACCAGCATCGTGCACGTATGCATGCACACACTGGCTAATAATCTAATTTAATCCTCACAGCACAGGATTTTGTCCCTTATCCCTCTGACCTGTGGGAAGGAATGAGGAGTCTTCAGCCACCAAACAAGGCTCTTTCCAAGCTGGGAGAGGGGGATCCCATTTTAAATTTCTATCTGTTTGCCTGCATCTGGATGCAGATTGAAATCAGAGTGACAGGCTGAAATATCAGATCTTTAGAGAAATACCAGCTTTGATGCACTTTAAAAATGGAGCTCTGCAACATGGAGGATGGGACATCAGGTTTTAAATCTTTTAGTTCTTCTGAGTTGCCAGTTTGTACAGCTATGGGGGACAAAGCAGCAGTGTGAAGGAAGGAGCTGCTATTTGAGAGGAAAGAAGGGATCAGATTTGGGTTTTATTTGCGTAAATTGATGTTAACCCACGACACGAGCAGATATGTGACAGTGTCAGATGCAGAGGCAGGGGAAGAATAATTTCAAGCTTTCCTTGTCAGTTATTTTTTGTAGTAATCCCTTGGAGGGAAAGTAGTCATCAAGATCACAGTGATTTCTGCAGGTTCTTTGTGCTAGACATTCAAGGCAGACATTAAAATTTTTACAGCTTCCTATTGAAACAAATGGCAAATTTAGCCATTGAAAGAGATTTGGCTTTAGGGTGGAATTGGAGCCTCAGAGCAATCCTGCTGTAATTATGGGGCTGGCAGAAGTCACCACCATGTCATGAAACTTTTGCCTTAGAGCCTGTTTCGATATTAGAGTTCATCACTTCAGTGGTGTTTAATCGCATTAGAGAGGAGCCACTGCTATTATTGCTTTCAGTCACTGAAAGTAGCTCCACCAACACTATCTGGGGAGAATCGAGATGTCATTTAGCAATGACACTATGTGTGCCCTGGGATGATACAGCTCATTATACGAAATATTTCACTTTTTTCTTTACCACATGCAGATACTAGGAATTATTTCTGCTCCTTTCTTAAGTCACAGAGGAGCTCATTTGAATAAATTAAGGTAGGTTAAAATTGCTTGTATTTATTAATTCTGCATGCAACTTTGATATGGTTAAAGTGTTAAGGAAAATCTCCATTATGATGGAATGATAGTAATTGCCTGTAATTATAAGGGCATCTTGTTACAAATATATTTAAGTACATCATTAGAAGCTGACACATCCATACTTTAGGACAAGTAATGTATTTTAGAAAGAAAGACTGAATAAAAGGCATGCTCTCCTTAGGCTGACTATCCCAGAAGCTGTTGGATTCATGCCCAGCACTGACACTGTAAAAGCCATTCAGTTCATTTACAATATTTTGGGTTGTTCAGATCACAACTGCAGGTGACTCAGATAATCATGCTAGAATAAATTAAGCTGTTTTTGTGTTATATCCCAATGAGCCAGTTTGCTGTTATTTTGTAGCAGAAATAATTTATTTCCTTACCTTATCACTGTAGGAGCAGAAAGCTCATAGCTTACAATTAAAGATAGTCAAAGGCACCTTCAAATATATTGGCCTTAATATACATCACTGATGGGGCAACTTGTAATAAACCAAGCCCTGAGGGAACATGTTGCCTGGGAGGTGGGCTTTTATCGTATTTGCAGGCAGAACATACTATCAAATTCAGTAGTTATCCTTTTTTATCTTGCAAAGTTGAATTTCCACCGGGAAGAAATGGCTGGGAAAAGGAGCCCTAAGACAGGGAGATCACATCTAAGTTTTGTATCATAAAGGGCTCCAGGTCAAATTCATCCACTGCATATCTAATTTCAATGGATGCAAACCACAATGGATTTTAGCTGCTGTATTCTGGGGACAGGGGTTTATGTTTTAGCACACTAAAAGCAAGGGCACTTTTTTAACATGGGGAAAAATGCATTGTTGGCCTGACTCAGGCATTCTCTTTATTTTAATGCATTCTGACAGACTTCAGCTACCGTGTAATGACATGAAATTAGGAAAACTGAAAGTTAATGGAACTGGGTGACCAAGGGGGATACACGAGAGAGCCTCAAGCCCTGTTTCTCTGGGCTGCTTGTTTGCAACACAGTCACACTTCACCTGTTATGAGAAAGGATGTTTAGGGGACTTTTTGAACCCTCTGGCAATTTACCTGGGTCAAACACACAACCACAAGCCCTCTCTCATCATTAAGTGGCTGCCTGTTGGAAGAGAAATCATGCTTTAGTAGTTAAGACAAGCAAACATGATGTCCCTTCTAATTCACCAAATTAATTGAAAAGTTGTATTTCCAAGTGGATTAGCCCCCTGATTCAGCCTCTCAGCATCAGCCTCTCTTCTTTTTGTGACTTCCCATTTCCATGCAGGGGAAAAATGTGCATGGACTAACCCACTCAGAAATGAAAACATATTAATCCAACTGCCTCAATGTTGTCAAGTGTTTGGAAAGAAGCAGGAAAGGCACTGGTCCCACAGATGGCCTGTGATTATCCCATGGCCTGGGATAAAAGGAGCTTGCATATATTTTAAGCAAATTTGTGTCCATTACAGTGTAGGAATGTGGGCTGTGCATCCTTATTTTCTCTGTAATGCTAGTCTAATTGCATGCTTCGGTGTGCAACTAGTAAAAGGTACCCATGGGGGTGGTTACATGGATCCACGGAGCAGCCTCTGCTGATAATCTTTGAGAAATTTCAGTATCCTGGCCTTGAGATCTGAAGCAGTATGACGAGGGATTAGAAGGGTGAATTCAAGGGACTAACTGTGGACAAAAGCACAGTTCATTCTGTGATTGCTTCAGTCCTCAAAGGAGCTGAATGGGCTAGGTAAGTCAGCAAGCAAAATTAACACCTTCTCTTGCCCCGATGAGGTACACGGTGCAGCCATACAGGTGTGTTTTGCCTGGTGCAGAGGTCTTCAACAGGAGTCTCTCACACTGCTAACCATTATCTTATAAAATTATTACCTTGTACCTCAGAGCTGAGAACTGCAAAGGCTAATGAGCTAATCCTCTGGGCCCACTTTCTCCATCTCACCCTGTCACACCAGTAAGCCAAGTGTCCTTCACTATGCTCTTCATTGGACGTGGAAAGTTCTCCACATCTACCGCACAGGGAATTCTGTTTTCTTGGCCGTGTTTGCAGCAGGCATAAAACCTAAAGCATCTTCTTGCTACTTCCAGCTGCTGTATTGGACATGGCACTGCCAGTTTGAGGAAATCACCTGCAGGTAGTGTTTTGGCTCAGAGAGCTGTGACACTGAAGCTGTGCTAGCCCTCAGCTAGGAATTTCATTCGAGTTTTCCAAAGACACGTCTCCTTCTTAGAAGAAAGAAGATTTCAAATAAGTGTTTTCCCTGTGCTAGCAGGAGGATAGGACTGTAATCAGACTGTGTGGGAGAGCACTGAGGGTGGCATATAATATTTTCACACCTTGAAGAACTCTACTGATGCATCCTCCTTTGACTGATCAGAGATACACCTGAAGTACTCAGGGATTGTAAGAAAATCTTCCCAGCACAGCTGTAAATAGCAGCTCCAAGACACGCAGAGCATATTTGTAGAGTTAAAAGTACTTCCTATTTTGGGACATTTTGTCCCTCCCTGTATACCCTTGTGGCTAATGCTAAACAGACTCCCAACAAGTGAAATTAAATCAAAAGTTTTCATTTGTGCACTATGAAGTAAAAACTAAGAACCCAGAACCCAGAGATATGACAATTCCAGACAAGTACTGGTTAACAAGAGGTAGAATCGAGACCCATTTCAGACACACTTTAACGTTGATCTTCAAATAGAATTAATTATAATCAATTATCAGCATAGAATGACTGTGTCAATCCCACAACACTGTTTCTAACCCAAATTCAAGCAGAAGCATGAGAACAACACTCTTGTAAAGCCACATACATCTTTATTCTCCACCCAGGCCAGCAAGGATGGGAAAAGGGAATGCAATTAAAAATAACAATCAGCAAACACACACTATCTTTACTTAAAAAAAAAAAAAAAAAAAAAAAAAAAAAAAAAAAAAAAAAAAAAAAAAAAAAAAAAAAAAAAAAAAAAAAAAAAAAAAAAAAAAAAAAAAAAAAAACAACAGACTAGAGCAGCCAGAAACACACTCAACAATCAGGGGAACCGGAATTTCCTGCAGTTGGACAGTGGCACATAAGCAGAAGTTACTGAAAGCGGGTAGAACAAGACAAAAATTTGTGCTTCTTTCTATTACAATAATTGATAGTGATATTGAAAACTATTATTTTGCAGCAGGCAAACCGCTACAAGAGGATAATGGGCAAGAGAGAAAGCTATTCAGAGTTGTTTGGAGAAAAGTTTGAATTAAACTTGTACAAATAGCACCAGAACTAACCCCAAGCTTAAAATAGCCCCCACGAAAATCAGTGGCAGAACACCTTAACTTTAGCAGGAGCCAAGGCAAGCTTGGTTAAGTATAAACAAGTAGAAAACACATTGTGGATTGTCCCAGTATATCCTCCCAAAGGGGATCTCCAAACCCAGAAGCACAGCTGCCATGGCAGAGGGAGGGTGCTCTGACTCCTCTGACACTCCTTTGTGTCTACATAGCAGTAAGAGGCACAGATATGGTTTTGTCTCCACTCCAGCGGGCTATTTGCAATCCTGAAAGCAAATCCTGCAGCTCAGCAGACATTTCACATGCCTGTATTCTGTAATGAGCTAGTATTTATCATTCAAGCCCTCTGTAAGCTAAAGGCTCTTTGTGCTACTGACCCCAGCCTTTCATCTAGCCTTGAACAGCTGCTGTTTGGCAGTGACAGCTGAATTGGGTTTTCTCCCTCCACAGCAATGCACACTTGCCAGCCATCCTTCCCCCAAACTTATTTGCTGCATGTTGGGGCCAAGATACACAATCCACTCTTTTCATGCCAGCAGTGTCCGTTCAGGCAAAGTGTGAGAACACTTGCCAGTGGACCTTCCTTCTCCTTAATGCTTGTTAAGCATCACTTCTTCCCACCCTCCAGCCATGTGGGAGCCTGTGATTTCCATGTGGAGCTGTACTAAGCAGAGTGGATGCACTGGATCACTACAGACTGTCAGCACTAGCATGACTTGTGCTCAGCTAATTCAGAGGCATATCAACCTGCCTGTTTGGGACAGACATCTGAAAGGCATTTCACTGCTTGAACCAGTCCCCAGCATATGTCAGCCTCTTTGAACCCCACTGAACTACCTGATATTGTCTCACAGGTGGGAGTTTTTTTGTGGTTGTTTTGTTTTGTTTTGTTTGTTTTTTTATGGAAGTTGGTCATTGCCTTGAAAGACTTCATCAGTAAAAACTGAAAGCAGGAAGAAGCAAACACAGCCTGGTTGTACCTGTACCAGGGAGCACCTCTGCTTTGTCAATAAAGTGTAGGGCCAAGCCTGCCCTTGATACTGGGCTTGTACACCATGCACATTGTTAATCCTCTAGCCAGTGCTAAGAGGCTCCTTTGGCCATGCCTTTTATGGACCAATAATGCAGCAGGAACTACTTATTTCTCAGTGTCAGGCCTAGAGGATCGGATGGACTTGTTTATACATCACTAGTTCCCAGACGTTCTAATCAGGACAGACAGTGTAGTCTTGAGGTCATCCTTAAAATGCAACACAAAGCATTAGTTCCTGTGAAATCGAGCTTCTGAATGCTTCTTTTTACCATCCTAAAACTAGAGCAGCTCTCCATCTGGGAGGGAGACTGGGAAAGTGAAACATCTACACAGACATGAGTGGCTGTGCAGCTGACAAGACTGCACACCACAACTTACCTACCTACACACATGCAAATGGTGGGCTCCTCTGGGTTGGGGCTCAGACAGACTTTCTAGTAGCACCAGCTGAATGACAGCACTCAGAAAATAAATCGTTTCAGATGTGTAACTCTGTCCCCATTAGAATCCATCATAACTCTCTTTTACTTTTCTCACATCCTTCATAGGCCAAAACCCCAATAGTCAATGCAGTAAAAAAGAACTTTTCTGCCAGTCATTTTTTTTAAAGAGACAAAATTTCTCCAGGCCCTAGTGGCCACATCAACCTGGTCAGGAAGCCCACTATGACATGCAAAGTCCCAAACAAAGGGAAACCAATTATGAAAATGAGACTTGAGGGGAAGAGGATGTATGATCCATTGCTCTTCCATATAACTAACCAGGAAAAGGGGAGGGAAGAAGTGGACACAGATTTCCAGAGCGGAGGCACTAATAGACATAGGCTCTGAAAGGCTCCTATTCTGAAAGGGAGGTCCGACAGCTCTTCCATAAGAGCAACTTGAAAACCAGAATAACTTGTTTCAGTGAGACCTTTCTATCCCAAGTACCTTCAACTCTACCTCCCTAAATCCAGGCGCTGCCAGTCCGCACCTGCATTGCACTGAGATGCAAACTGATCACCTTTCTTCAGAGCAGGTGTTTCTTCCCCATAACGCAACTGTTTGCACTGCACCTTGTGTACCACTCCCATAGCTCAGTCCTTCCTAGCAGTGCACCTACCCAGAGATCATATGCAGGTGTGTCCCAAGCACCCATCTATGCACCTACAGCTACCTCAAGCTGCTTGGTGACAGGCTCATCAGGTCCCCACGTGTTGCCTTACAAAGCAAGCCCTGCTCTTTCTTTGTGTGATGGGGGTGTTTTAGGTCAGCATAGAGCTCACACGCCATTGCTGGCAGCTCTGCTTTCCTCTCCCAGCGAAAGGCTGGGAATAACTACTCCAGTGGTCTGTTTGTAAAACTCTGACTACTGTCTAAGCAGTCAGCCTACCTAAGTTAGCTGCACTTGTTGGAAGGACTGGAAAAGCACCGTTTCTAGGAAAACTGCAGCAACATCACAGATTTTGCAATTTAGCCTTCACCTCTGAATGGAGTCCTACCTCTGGAAGTTCATCCCCTGAACAGAGAATTCTTTTCTGGGTCAGCGGGTCACTGGTACTCCCTATTTCTGAAAAGTAAAGTCTAATGTGGCAGAAGCAGACTTGGCATCATGTACCTCTGCCACTCCACAAACAGCCTGAGCCCTGCAAATCTGGATTTTCTTACCATTCCCAGAAGCTGTAATTAGATAAAACAGATGACAAATCCTTGGAGAGCCATGCACCTCCCCACCCAGAGCAAGCAAAGCTAGCATTCCTGCATTCTGTGACATTTAAAGAGCACTTCCAGCCCAATATTTTATTCATTGTTTGTGTTTAAATATATATATATTTGGAAAAAAAAAATCAGTGTGTTATTTTTTAGGTGAAAACCGCTCTCATATGACCAACATAGTCATCCAGGACAAAGGCTCAAACTGCTGAGGTCTCAACACCCTGCGCAGAGCTCTTGCCAGAGAGACTACCTGAGATATTGTCAGAATCTAGCAGCTCAACAATGCTGTAGGGAGAACAATCTTCCAAGCCCAGCTTGCTGCAGAGCCAGCCACAGAAGCCCTTCTCCATATCCCTGACAGCACGCCACCAGTACCCAAAGGACCATGCTACCTGGGCCACAGCTGAATACAGGCCTAGGGAAAAAGAAACAATCATAATTATAATTGGATAGAAGATAATCAAAAAGGGACAAAAGGTGATTTTGTGCCAGAAGGTCCTCTCTTCATTGTACACCAAGAAGATGTTGTACCATGTAATGGTTCCGTAGTAGAATGAAACCACGAAGGACACTACAAAAACGATGGGGAGGCAGATGATGGTCCAGAGGACAACGTGGGGTCCTCTGTCCAACCCAACATCACATTTCTTCTTCTCAGGTACGTCCTCTTTAGGAGGTTCCTTTGACTTAGCCAGTTCCTGCAGCTCTTTGTCTGTCAGCGTGACATGGATGTCCACCATCTGACCCTTCTTCTTTCCCCTGGTGATTGTTCCAGTCAGGGTGACATATCGGCTGTCTAAAGGCATGTTCCAGACACCTACAACATAGATAAACTCATCTACATTAGATTCATTTTCTGTATGAAGTACTTTGTGTAAATCCTCAAAGACCCCAAAGACAATTAGGTAGTGCATACGGAGTTATAGTAAAAATAAAATAAAAAAAGATGGAAGGCAAGAAGCAATGCAGTATGAAGAAAATTATCATAGAGAAAAATGGAAGAAGAGCTAATAAGGGAGAAGACAGGAATTCCAGCTGATAGAAATCACAAGGGAAAAGACTCCAACATCTCCCCTAGAGACAATATGTGAAGGGCAAGTGCTGTAGGAGTACATGAGAATGAGATGAGACAGAGTAACTGAACCAAAACTCGTATGCCTGTTTTCTTTGTTTCCCTCATGGATTTATTCCTGAACATCATGGACACTTGGGATGAATTAGATAAATGTGACTGAGACTCTTGTTCTGGAATAAGCACGTCCACACATGGAGTTATACCTGAATAGCTAATATTTCGCTTTACATTTTCACTGTATCTCATTTCAAAATAATTTTTGACATTTGGAAAAAACTCACAAACTGTCATATAATTATATTTGCATTTTAAGAGATCAGTAAGCAGGATAGTGATGGTATATGTGTTGAAGTTTCAAATAGACTGCCTTAGTGTTCAAGTGACGTTGGTATAGGATGGTTCCTGCAGTGATACTAGCCATAAACTCTTCCATGGCGCTAAAATATGTTTCCTGGTGGTATTAATTCTGACTAGCTTGGAAGGAGGTGTTCAGAAACTCTTAAAAACAGGCTGAGCAGTTTGAAGTGGTCCACAAAAGGAAGGTAGCAGATAAGCCATGAGGACAGGGGTTGGGATCAAGGGGGAATCTGGTGTATCTGATGGACCAGGAGCTTGAACTCACATTTAAGCCCCTCTCAGTCTGCACTGCTGACTCACAAAAGTATTAGCCACAGGCCCTGCCTTTCACACTTCTTCCCTTCCTCCTGAAAGGGTGACCAGGACAGACATCAGAAGTAAAAGTGGCTCCAAGGTGCCCCATGATGGCCTTGCCAAATAATCACTCTTCAAGAGGAAGCTGTGCTGAGAGTACACAAATAAAAAGGAAATCCTAGATAATGAGTAAAAATCCCTATCAGGGGTAGAGCCACTAAATCCATCTGCTTCCATCCTTTCACTTAATAGGCAGTTGTTCAGCCATGGACAGCATCTTGGTCACAGAATCATTTGTTTAAAGCATGCACAGCATTTTTCTGGATCAACTCCAACTGGCATATACATTTAAAACTAAGAGTGTGGCAACATCCAAACTCTGCAAAGAACTGCAGGAGACATCCCCAGTCAGCCTGTAGTGCTTATTATTTCAGAGCATTTTCACGTATGAACTCAAACTCCTTTTGCCTGCAGTCTTGGAGAGGGTTGGTGCCCCTGTCATTTCCATTTGACTTTAAAGCAAGCTGTCATCAAAAAGTTTATGGGAAGTGGGTGTTCCCAGGAATACATACCATCTGCCATAGACTGACCCAGGAACTTGGAGCCTTCCTCGGAGCTCCTCTCCCCTCCTTCTTCATCCACCTGTTCTTCTTCCACCTTATTGTCACTCTCTGACCGATACACTATTATTGACTCGGGACGGGACTCTTTTTTCTTCTTTTTCCTCCGGTCCATAGTGGCTTCCCCATCAAAGGTGACAGTGGTTGCCACAGCCCTTCTCATTGTGCCAGACCGAGGGCTCTGGCCTCCAGACTTGCTGTCTTTCTGCACCGTCTCCTCCATCCCGCTGCTGGTCTCAAGCACTTCACTTGGCATCTTCTAGCACCTGTTTCCAATCTAACAGCACCAATCCTGCACTTAAAAGTCATTGATTAGACAACGGTCCCATGGATGCTTTGTTTTGGTAAAATGTCTCCCTGCTGACATCCACGCACTCCATTCCCAGCCTAAAATGAGAGAGAAGTCTGAAAAAGTGTCTTTTTCTTACCAAGCAGAAAAAAATTGGCAGTGTTTTCACAAAAAGGGTTACTTCCAACTGGTTTAAATGCCATCTGAAGATCTCTACTACTGCCCTGAACATCAAATTCTACTAACAGAATTTTTGTTGTATCTAATCTAATCTTGATTTTCAGCGTCCAATTTTAAATATAACAAATCAAAGCTACTGGAAAAGGAAATAGTATTAATATTTATGAGAAGGGAGTAAACAAGCACAGCTCGCTGGATGAATTTAACATTCCTCTGCAATGCTAGAAACAAACAGAAGACAATAGTTTGGGTCCAAATGTATGAGAATAAAGGACTAAAAAAGAAGTTGACCCATTTAAGGGACCAGATTAGAGACAACTGCAATAGGAACACTGCATCTGTCTGGCATTACTACAGCTATATTGGTTTCAGCCTTTCTCATTTTGAGCATCTTCTGATTTACTGACCATTGCAAGGATATTACAAAAATTAATCAAATTATGTCAAAGTCTGTCAAAATGAATGATGTTTCAAACCTCAGCAATTTAGCAATATTCAGTGTTGCTAAGCTTGGAAAAATACAGTACATACAGTGTATTTAAAGCAAAATTATTATTAAGATGACTTTGTTAGGGAGGGAATTGGGAACCACAGAAGTCTCCTGATTGTGCAGTGAAAACAACATAAGTCTTCACAAATCTTTGTACAAATATGAAGGCTCCATTTTTTTGCTCCTCATTCAAGTAAAATTAACACTAATACCACGTGAACTGTTATCTATGGGGAAGCTGCCTAAGTAAAAGCCACATAATTAAACATGCATTGAGGCAGACAACTCCTGTTCCATGAATATGGAAGACACAGGATTAATGGTTCTCAGATTTCATAACATTTAAGAAACTGACTGTGCCAAGTATTCATGAAGTATTTAGGTACAAATCTGAATACACTGAATAATGCTTTAACATCTCTGAAGAGCTCTGTTGAACATTTACATGAACATTTGTATTTAAAAGAATGCACGTGACCAGTAATTAAGCTTCTACCTAGTAACTGAGTCATCTCCTTAACAGGAAACTAAGAAACACAATTATCATAATTTGTAGCCCCCACAACGCTGGGGAAATTGTTTTACTTGAACAGATGCTGTAAAAAAAGTTGAGCATTTTTATATTTGGCAATATGGTCCTGGTCTTCCCACAGATCTAAGATTTTCCTGGTCTGTTTTGAAATTTTGTGCAGAACTTTAGATCAACCATTTATGTCTCATACACTCACACGTACACACATCTCCCACACACAAAACTTTTAACTGTATCACCTTAACACCTAAGAATGTGATCAGTTGGCTCTATGGGGCTTTGTGGAACTCAACAATTCAGATTATTTTTTTGCATTATAGAAAATAAATCTTCCCAGGTGATCAGAAGACACATAAAATGGAATTTAAAAAAAACCCAAGATTCGGGCAAATGGAATGAATTTATGCTATAGGATAAACTCACTCTTTGTAGTAAATTCATCCGGGAGGTACAATATGATCTAACATTTTTCTCTGAAAATCAGCAGTAAAACTTCATGTTTTGCATCTATGAAATCCTAAAATCACCTGACTGAGCCTAATGAGCCCCTGGAACAACAGTGAGATTCTGCCCCTAGAAGTGATGAAAACAGGCCTGGAAAGAGAGAAACCAAAAGGATCACTGCTGGGATAATGTACTACAAGCCTGGACACACAGAAGTTGGTTGGGGATTAGATTCCCAAAGTTCCTGGCTGTAGTTCCATGCTCAGTACCTACTGACTTGAGAAAGGGATGACTTGCAAATAACATTTAAAAATAACACAAAGCTACAGGCAAAGATTTGTGGTTGGGCTTCTTTTTTTCTTCAAGCTGATCCAGCTGTGGCCTTGCTTAAACTCCCAGTGAATGATAAGCTGACGTCAGTCTTCAGTGTGATGCCAAAGCCAAAAGGACTATATCAGCCTTGGCTGACATAGGAGGAGTGAGGTTATGTTACTTTTGTCTCTGTCACAGAAATCTCTGGCACTGGAAATCTGTGTCCCACTCTTGTGCTCAGCAGTCAGGCAGAATGATGATTAATGATCAGAAGGTACCTATGATCGCCGAGTTATTTTGCTATGCCTGACATTCCCACCCCCACCGTAGCAGCTACCCCCACTGTGAATTACAACCAGGACTAGAAACACCTCCACAGCAGGGTTATCAAAGGGTGGCAGCTCAGTTTCTTTTCTTGTTGATAAAAGAAGAGGGAATGGGCAATAGGGGACAAGCCCCTAAGAAGCACTGTTCCTGTGGCTGAGTCAGAGCCCTTGGGATAAGGAAGTGAAGGAGCTCAGATTATTCTGTTTAAGGCACAAGAAGGTAAAATCTAATGTCAATCTATCTACATCAAAAACAAAATCATGAAAGAGATCCCTCTGATCCAGCAGACGAGGATGCAGCAAGATAAAAAGCTGCAAGATACAAATACAGGGCAGACATTAGGTAGGTGTTTTAACAAAGTGGGTAGTTGTCACTTGATATACATCACTGGATGACTGATATACTGTCACTGGAAACTTCCAAATCTGGACTGGCTATCTAGGCAGCAGTTTGGTCACCTGTACTGGACCAGAAGAGCTGTTAGTGTTGTGAAGTCCTCTGATTTGTACTAGGGAGCAGTCAGATCGTAGATCACAAAGATCCTTCTTGATCTCATGCCTGTTTTCACATCATGTTTATTTTTTTCTCATGTTTCCCAACAAAGTGGCTGGAATACCCTCTGCCAGCTGGTCCAGACCTTCTGAACACAACACTTCAAAGTACCACCAGCAGCCCCACATCCTGCAGCTGGTGCTGGGAGTCAAACAGGTTCAAGCTCCACTCCCGTGTTTCCTGGGAATATTTTCTCTGTAGTAGTGTAAACAAAATTTTTCTCTCTTTCTTTTTTTTTACAGCCTCTAAGAACAAGGCCAGCTCCAAGCACTACACAGCTGTCCACAGCATCAGTTCTTTCAGCCACACACCAAAATCTTCACCCCTTAAAAGCCTTGCTGTGGAGCTGCAGCATGACAAAAGCTGAGCATCTCATATTAGTGATGTCTCCCATGTGGGAGCACAGGGACAGACAGGAATCTAATAACTGTCCATGGGAGGGAAGGGAAAGAAATGGTCACATTTCAGAGATAGCAGGGAGCAGTTTATTAGCCAAACAATTTGTTATTAATCTCCATATGAAAACAGATGGAGAACCCTGGGGAGGCAACTCTGCAAAAACACTCAGTAGAGGAATTTTTAGAAGCAGAGTCTTCTGTTACTATGCAGGAAAGCTACTGCTACTTATGCTTCCCATGACAGGAATAGTCTTTGACACACAAAACAGGAGCCTAAAAGCTTGGCCTTGCACCATTTAGGTCAAAGAAAGCTTCTTCCCTTGGTTTTCAGGGCTTGATCCTGCTACTAACAGAAGAGAAATTATCCGGTTTGAATGCAGATAGGAAGGAAGAGCCCTCCTGCAAGCTAATAAAATCCTTTATCTTAAATCCCTGCTATAGCACAAGTAACCTTTTTATGACTGCTCAGAGCAGACAGGAGAGGAAAAAATGTAGACAGTAAGCAGCAAGGAGCATCAATTTTTATTTTTATAGTCACAGAAAATGTATAACATAAGAAGAAGTGGCACTGTATCTTCAGTCACATCATGCAGGGGTTGTCTGCAGAAAAAAAAAAACAACTGGTGCTTTAGAAGCACTGTGAGTTATGCAGGACAGGAAAAAGATAAAGGGAAATTTACCCCAGAGACACACCTCAAGAGAGAGCTTCCCAGCCCTGGATCTTCCTTTGCTTCCATAACCACTGCATCCCCAACCCTATCTCCACCCAAGCCTGCCCCTGATTTTGTGCATATGCATGTATGTTTTTAAGCAGGCATGTTACCCAAAAAGATCTTTTTCAATCCCTAGTAATTTTTAAAGGGGTTATCTGCTGGCAGATTGTATACATGAAAAATAGATGGTATTAGATGCATCCAGCTGTTCAGGACAGATCTGTCTGTCACCAGTCAATTGTGTTATAACAAAGTGCATTGGTCTAATGCAGAAATACAGCCCCAGACCCAACAAAAACATGTGCAAGACCTATGTAAGAAAGCATATTTAATTCAGATCTTATGTAGGGAAGGGGCCAAATAGTTGGGCTCCCTCAACAGCTTTGTATCTGTTTTAAATACTTAATGACTCCACGTTATCTTTCACATATGCATCTTCACCTACTGAAACACAGGATGCCTGTCTTCTCTTTGTTTCATGGTGAAATAGCTCAAACTAGATTGCACGGAATCTAGCAAAGACTCAAGGCTGGGATGAATGACATATTAGATGGCAAGGTAAGAACAGCCCCTCCCTATCAGTACTAGTGTCTGTGCAACTTGTGGTAAGCTTGACAGGGGGATTTATCTCACAGAAAATAATAAAATGTTATTTTTAGCCAGATGGATTCGCTCATCAGGTTCACTGTGTAGCTCCTTCTAGAGGAAAGAATGTCCAAGCAAGGAAGAGAAAACTACCTCTCCTGGCAGTGGCCCGTTCTGAGGCTGCATTAAGTGTCTGTGTAACAGCAAGAGGCACAAAGAGGAACATCCGCCTCTGCCACCCCAGCAAGGTAAAAGAAAGCAAATGGCCAAGTTCATAGATAACACCCATCTTTCCCTTCCTGCTTAATCTACAGAGTTCAAAGCACTTTCATGTCCTGGAGAGAGAGACAAGAAAAATGACCATGCTCTGGGCGTGCATCCAAGCAGGAGCAGACTTCAGGCTGGATGGCCAAAAGCAGAGACAGGCACAGAGCACCCAAGCAGAAGGGATAGCACAGTAATATGACTCATGCCACCAAAAACTTTATGGGTGTTTGCTAATGGAGCCCCTTCTCTGCTTCATGTCTTCTCCTCAGGAGCAGAAGGTGCTAAAAGCTCAAGCTAAAAGCAGAGGGAGCTGTGGGCAGGCGACACAACTTCTGCAGACAAGCAATGACAGACCCAAGTTTGCCCAGTCCTTCCAATTTATCACTGGCACACAGCTCCTGCCTGTAGGCAGGTGGCACTAGTGCCAGCCTGCATCACACTGCTGAGCAGCTACTGAGCCCATCCTGCTGGCACTATGAGCCAGATCTGCATTGGCCAACTCAGCTGGTCGACCATCACTGAAAGAGCAGCAAGACTAGACTTGCTTGTGTGTGGATTAAGGGCTTACTGGCTCCCGAGGCCATGCTGGGTTGCTCAGGCCCCCTGCTCTCCCTTCCAGCCTTCCATAAGACATCCAAATGCTTGCTGACAGTATTGTACAGATACCAAAAAAAAAAAAAAAAAAAAAAGTAAAAAAAAGAAGTAGCATTCCAAAGTATTACTATATTGTTTCTGAATGACATTTTCAAAGGATTTTTTTTAAAGTCAAGGACATTTTACAGAGCATATGTTTTATGAATCAGGTCTTTTTATTTTCCTCTGCTGTTCCATAACTTTTCCAAATGTCACAGAATAATAACTGCTGTGTAGATCACTTATTACTGAAGACTGGAAGACAGCATAAAAAATAGCTGAGCATTTTTATTTTATATTAAATGAAATGCCTAATCGATTTCTTGCATACCAACTTTTTTTAAATCCTCAAACTGTACTGGTCTATCTTCTTTTAGAGCAAAAGCCTGAAGTGCTGTCCTGCCCTCGTCCTCCCACTTCTTTGTCCAGACTGCTAAAAGAAAGAAAAATTGAGACAAAGGACACAAAGCTTTCCTGTACCTCCACATGGATTATATTTGTTTCTTTATTATACAATGCTAAAAATGTCAAGGAATGGCATGTGCACATTAGCCTTTAAAGACAACCAAGGCTTTCAAAGCAGCATGACTTGGAAATGGAAGTTGGTTTGAAATCTTCAAAGCAAACCAAGCATTTAGATATGAATCTTGAGCAAACAGAAGTCCCTAAATCTTGTGTGGAAAAAAAATGTCAACCGTAAAGTGGAGAGACACTTTCTCTGTTCCCCTGCTCTACCCCTCAGTTCTGCATTTGCCAAAACAGGCCATCTTGCACCTTGAAACATCAGGTGCTGATTGTAATCCCTACCCCATCCATACACCATACCATAGGAACAGCTGAACTTAGTCAATCCCACCAATTTTAGTCCAATATCCTGCCTCCACAGCAGTGCTTTTATTAGGCTAGGATCATGTGTAGCATCTATTTTTATTGGTGTAATACCCAATTTGTTCTACCTTGTGATTGGACGATGCACTAGGAACTTACTGCATACGACAAACCAGAGGTGTGCCTCATCCCCTTCAGGCATCCAAGCAGATGCCTAGAAAACAGTAACAGAACAAGCATGTAGTATGTGAAAATGGAGTTTTGAGCTGCTCACCTCCCTTACCAGCATGCAGAGAAAATACCTTCTACAGAGTGTATACACATACGTATACACGCAAGTAAAAAACACCAGGAGTTGCTGTGCCTGAAGCCTCCAAAGGCATGAAGCACCAGTGGTGGGTGTGACACACTTGGGCTGACACAAAACATCTGCTACAGACCTGGCTGGCAGGTGATGTCAGTGAAGGACTCCATCATGCACTGCTCTCAAGAGGATGTTTTAATGCATGCTAGACTATTGTCTGACCTTGACAATAATTAAAAACAAGGATCCTTGTTGACATCTCAGGCTCTTTTTCCTTCCTCACTGCTCAGAAGACCCCTGACCGTCTCAGTCCCCTTTCTTGCCCTGCTCTGTACCGGCAAGATCAAGCACCCTGATGTTTTACTCAGACAAAATGAGGAGACCACACATCAAAATAATTGGAATTAGAGAGGAAGCAGTTGCAGTCATACAGCCTAATGGAAAACGCAGTCAATTGTAAATCTGGTCTGGAAAGGGTCATCTGAAAAATACTGAGATGAGGATACAGTCTATGATTCTTATTTAGGCAAGATATCTGGGGGCTTCAATCAGAACTTGCTCAGAGTAACGCCTGGCTGCAGCCCAGGAACTGCTGGAGAGCACAACTGCACAGAGAGAGAACTGGAAGATTCCCCTGGGAGTGATTCAGGATTGTTTAATGCATTGCACAGTAAATATAATCTAAGGTATTTAGACAGTATCTCCAGCAGCAGGAATTACTTGGCTCAGGGGACTTGCGATTGGATACAAGTGCAGATAGAGATCCATGATGCCGGGATATTAAAAATGCAGCACTTTGAATTGCAGACAAGTGAATGATTTAGTATCATTAGTAAGGTATTAGCAGGGTGTGTGATTATTAAGAAAATCTGTCAACGTACCTGTTTCAAACTGTTTGATGCTGATATATTACATCTTGCACCACTACAAACTCTGCTTTGAGTGGGATGTCTTTCTTGGTATCTCCTGCATTTTTTTTTATCACTGGAATGAAATTCCTAGGGATAATAATGAAAGGCTGTAAAATCCTGATTATCTCCTAATTAGACTGAAATCCCCCAAGATACGGCTGAGAGTAAAGTACCTTTCCAGAGAGGAAGTCCCTAAAGAGATTAATTGACCAGAGAGCCTGAACATCAGCTGGGGCTGACCAGGAGGCTGTTCTGACATGGAAACCAGAGGCCACAAAACAGCAACGCTCTCACTTGCTGGTGAGAAACAATGAAAGGAAGAACAGTCTCAGGGAAGAATGTACAGGAGGTGAAAGTAGCAGGGATTTCCAACGAGGCCTGTTGCATAATCCCACTGAAAGGTCCAGAGAGATAAAGACACTGAAACTCACACTGGTTTTCATTTGGTTTTGACTCAATCCAGGCATTTCTTGTAATAGGTATGGGGAGGGAAGAAATTAGTGTTGTGATACTTTGTGTAGTTCGGTATCCCAGGAGAAGATACGAACCTGGAGCACCTATAAGAGTGGGGTCTGCAAAAGCAGAGGCTGCTGCAGTGGAACCACTTTTTTTTTGCAAAAGCCCTCTGTTAGAAATGGTCTCTGACATTAAAATTTTGTTTCTGGCACTAAGATGCTTTTCATTAAATCTCTTCTGCTCTTGCCTCCTTGTCAGATTGCTGACCCCAGGGATACCTCTCCTGGGGTTTGGATCCTGTGGAGGTTTCTCTCCTGTTTGGAGCCATCTGTTTTCTCACATCAGGTTGGTATTTAACAACCGTGAGACCTTCCCCCTTGCCAAAAAGGATTATAAGCTACAGGAGGGCACAGACACCCTGAAGGATAGCATGATACAAGGAATTATTAAGGCAGTACCTATCAGTGCCAGGATTTTTAAAGCATGGCAGAGTTCTGGACTGGCAGATGTCATCAGCTGAATAGCTGAGCCATAGGCTGGCAAAGCACATCAGTTTTGGACAAAAGTAGCCTTTTCTGAAAATGCGGAGTTTCCTATTCATCTCAACAAATTGAACTAGTTCATTCAAAGCCAAGATACAATCTGGGAGCTGTAAAAACAGGAAATCTAGTTTTTCCTCTTTGATATATAAATAAAAAAAGTAAATGTTCAAGAATGACATGTGCTAATCCCACAACTCCAAAGGAGATGACAACTGGAAAAAACTACAGATTAATTCTTTTTCCTAAATGTGTCATTTTGTTTTTTGAATTTTTAAAGTGATAGATATACCAAGGCAAAAAAAATTCAGACAGTTAACTCCAAAAAATGAAAATTTTGACTCCGAGGCTTTAAATGCAGATTTATTTTCTTCCAAATTCAAGCTGACATATACTGAAAAAATAAATAAAGAATAAGCTGTCTAATCAGACACTATTTTCTAACACATAAAAATTCAGAATCTGAACATTAAGTTTATAGAGTAACATAAATACGTAAGAGCCTTCTGCTTACTAATTTACCACTATGGCTGCATGTAGTGACAGACCAACATGTTTTAGTGCTACCAATAAAATTAACATTCCTTTGTGATTAAGAAAGAACAAGCATATGAGAAGATTAAAATTTATTTTAGTTAATAAGATTTTCTCCCTTTCAGCTTAAATAATTTTGAATTTCAAGCCCTGAAGTAAAATCAAGTCACACAAAGGTACAGTTTGAATCCTTGGTTCAAAGGCAACCTACACAACAGTGAACAGAAGCCACTGCCTTGCTGAAAATGTCTGTGAGTATTTGTTATCTCAGCTCTATTCTCTGTGGATAGATTTTGTACCAGAAGGGGCTACCCTCCATTGGTGGCCAAGGAATGGATGTCTCCTTTTCTCTCCTTCTTCATCTCTAGTCTGTATACCTTTCCCCTTTCTCCTCCCACCCATCACTAACAGAATCTTAACCAACACCTTCAGTCCCTTATTAATTGCATTTCTGTGGCTACTGAGAAATTCCAAAAACCAAGCAATATATCCTGATAGGGGGGGAAAAAATCATTTAATAGTGATATCAAGGAGGTCACATGAGCATAGAGGCTCTCCGGATTTCCTTTGGAGCCCTGCAGCTCAGTTGGGATGGCAGGCAGGTTGGAGTATGAAAAATCTAATTCACTAGCACAGATGAGTGCTTCTCCCTGGGATTAATTAATGATCACTCTGATACAGCCTGCCTGAGATATGTAGGGCAGCCAGAGACAGTTAATAGGGATCTGTGAAGTCTCAGATTGTGGAAGATAATTAAAGGAGGGGAAATTTTTTTTTTTGCAGTGTCACTCACAGTGCTTCATGTTTTACCTCCAGAAAGTGGAGTGCTATAAAACATTAAAGGATTCTACAAACATTAACCCACCCAAAAAAATGCAAATTTTTCTAATGGTTGTCTCACTGGCCTAAGCCACTGTGCATAAATCCACTCCTGTCTTGCCACCCTTTGCTGAATGAGCCTGGACATACTGCTAACTTCTCTGTGCCTTCTCTTCCCTACACTTTAAAGGAGGATATACAGTTTCTGTTGAAAAACACTGAACTGCAGGATAAAGATGTTATCCTAAAATTGTCTCAGATTTAAAGCATTAAACCTCAGAAAATGTTTTGGGAAAAGTAAATAAATTTGTTTAACAAATGAGAAAACCACAACAGACTCAGTGATTCTCCCACTTTACCTATATGTGTCTTTTTAAAAAAAACAATTCTCACTGTCTTCTCATATTAGCCAACCCTCCTAAAGCAAAAATGACAAGACAAAATTAAGACATACTTTCAAACATCTCTTCTATTGAAAAGGGCAGAGGAGATGCCTGGAAAGACACTGAACATGCACACAGACGCTGCTGGGCACATCAGCGCTGGTTAATATCACCTGCAATTGACAAAGATGCTCTGTCACTTCACTGTAGGATAGAAAGGAAAATAATGTTGGCTGTTCACTGAACAATTGAGCAATAAATACTGCGCTTAGTTAGGGCGATTTCTGGGGCTGGGGGGGGGTGGGGGGGGGGGGAACAGCACCACAAAGGCATCTTAGCCCAAAATTACTATACTGGGGACATGGTAAACGCTACATCCTCAGCCTCCAGGGCGCGGAGAGAGGACTCCCCGCCCGCGGGTCCGCGGCCGGCGCACACCAGCACCTTTCCCTGCGCACCGTGACACCTCATGGGCATTCCCCCGGCCCGGGCTCCGCTCCCGCTGATCCTGAGCGTGCCTGCCCGCATCCATGGGGAAGGTGACCCGGAGCGGTGCGGAAAAACACGGCAACCCGACCGCGGCTGGGGGCAGGTGGGCGCTCGCTGCAGCGGCGACCCCGGGGCGCCACCGACCCCTCCCCGCTGCTGAGCGGTGTGTCCCCCGCGGGGTCGGGGTCGGACCTGGGCGTTCCTGACCCCGTACAGCCGCCCGCCCTTACCTGCCGCCCGCGGAGCTGCGCCGCAGGACCCCGGGCACCGCCGGCAGCGCTGGTGCCGCCGCTCCGCTGCCTCCGTCCCCGGCGCTGAGCCCCGGGCGGGCGGGGCCGCGCGTCACTCGGCGGGGGCGGTGTGCGGGCACGGAGGGAGGGGGAAGATGGCGGCCGCGGGGCGCGGGCTGCTGGCGGCGGGGCTGTTCCGCGGGCGGGTCGCCATCGTCACCGGCGGCGGCACCGGCATCGGCAAGGCCATCGCCGCCGACCTGCTGGCGCTAGGTGGGCGCGGGGAGGGGCGGGGGCTCCGCGGGGAGCCCCGGTGGGGCAGCGGAGCGAGGAGGGTGCAGGGGGTCGGATGAGGTTTGAGGGACGGCCGGGGAGCGCCCCGCGGGCTGCGGTGCTTTTGGGGGGCTGGCGGCGCTGCCAGGAGCGAGTGGGTGGGACGCTGTGACAGGGGCGGTGAACGGCGAGGGCCACAAGGTGAGGTTGGTGCGGGGCTGTGCCTTTCGGCCCGCTGGCACGTAAAAGGTTTTAAACACAGCGGTCACAGTGAGGTCATGTTAAACCCGGACCCTTTCTCTCAGACTCTTCCTTCAGTGAGTTTTCATCTTGCGTTCACTGGAGGATTTATCGGTTTGTTGAACGGAGCCTTGCGGAGCAGAGTCGTTTTGAACTGCTGTCCACACAGTAATATTAGAAACGTGGTGCTTCTCTCTCAGTGCCTGTGACAGGCATGTCCTGAAGTTGAAGAACATCTTCACTGTGGGCTGAGCAATGACACATAATGCCAGTCATGACTGTCATGAAGAAAAATAAATGAAGTAGTGTCAGCTTGTGTAGTAGGTACCAAGTGTTTCTAATGAGTTGTAATAGCTCCCTCTCCCAATTAGCATAGTTAGCAAAAACATAGTCTTTTACTGGACTTTATCAGTGTGTATATTAGTAAGCAGTTAAGTTGATAAATATAACTGTGCTACTCTGGCTCAGTATTTGTGTTAATTGGTAATTGTGTGTGCCATTTTAAGGACTCTGCGTTTGTCAGGTGGTTGTTCAAGTGACTGGAGTTCTTAATTTAAAATATCAGGAGACCTCAGAGACTACTATCTTTATGTATATTGTTTTAAGATGGTCACTGATTAAAGGTGAAGCTCCCATTCCTAGGGATAGGTAGTTGCAGCACTTTTTCTGGGAGAATTCAACTATTTTTTGGCTGGTTTTTATTTTTGCTTGTTTGTTTTGGTTTGGGTTTTTTTTGGTTTTGTTTGTTTTTGTTTTGGGGTTTTTTGGGGTTTTTGTTTGTTTTTTGTTGGTTAGGTTTTTTGTTTTGTTTTATGTATATTTTCATAAGACAGCCTGAGTCAAATTAACAGCTTGCTGCTTCTTCCTCCCACTAGTTATTTCGAGTTGATTCTGGTGTTTGATCACATGAGAGGCCAAATTCCACTTGGCAACAGAGGAGGGGAAAAAAAACCCCTACACCTGGCGAGATGTGAATTTTTTTTTTTTTTTTTTTTTACTAATTGCGAGTGTTGAATTGGTTTTTGTTAAAGCAGATAAGCAGTTAACCTGGTATGAGGAATGGATGACTTCTGCTGGGGTACTAAGATTATGGGAGCAGCAGAGCAAACTGGGAATAAGACTTCCTTGTCTGCTTGGCAGTGGGAGCTAGTAATTTGCTTATCCACGATATGAAATTGCATGCCTACTGGATTTGCACTAGGAATTAATTCAGTGTGCTTTGGTTTAGTCTATGTGGTAGCAGTTGTTGAATCCTTAAAGCTATCCTGAGTCCACTGGTGTGACAGAAGAAACTAGACTGGTTGTAATGTGAGTGGTTGCCTTTAATTTGGCATTTGCATTATTTTTTCTCTGTAGAATAAGTCCTTCTGCCTCCAAATGCTGAAAAAACCCAGAATACTTGAGCTCCTGCCTATTTTTTCCCTCTCCTTTCTGCAGCTAGGATTCTGCAGTGCCACAGGAAAGCCTCTTCCTGCTGTCTGTAGTCTGCAGATAGGGATTAATCTCGTGAGCCTATTATCCTTTCCTTCGGTCTCTGTAGGGTTAAAAAGCAGAGCGTTACATTTGCTCACTGCTAGTCAAAATTACAGCCAGTCACACAGTAAGAATATTTTTGTGTCTTTAGAAGCAAGCATTTTTTTGTAATCAAGACCTGCTGAAACATCTTTAAATCACTTAATTGATAAATGAGGCAGCTGTGAGCAGAGGCAGCAAAAGTGATATTTGAAAGCTGCTTTGCTGACTCTGCAATTCACAGGCTATCTTCCCCTCTGCAGGAAGGAGAGGGAGCCTTGTGGACTTTTTTTTTTTTTTGATTGCTCTTTTCCTGGCACAAAGGGATCTTGTTGCTAAGAAGCGCCTGACATCAGTCATTTCTCTCTCTTGCAAGAAATTCAACACTGTATCTTCTAGTCAGTGACTAATGATGGTGCAGTTTTCCAGGTATCTCCATGATGGTATTAA
The DNA here is from genome assembly GCF_003031625.1 of Empidonax traillii. Classification (NCBI taxonomy): domain Eukaryota; kingdom Metazoa; phylum Chordata; class Aves; order Passeriformes; family Tyrannidae; genus Empidonax; species Empidonax traillii. Next base: position 2,522,891 of record NW_020955198.1, read on the forward strand.
AAAAATAGCATAATTCCATTAGCTGAAGAATGTTTCATTTTGTCTCTACAGGTTGCAGTGTTGTTATTGCCTCTCGTAAATTTGACCGATTAAAAGCTGCTGCAGAAGAACTAAATTGTATGTTTTCTTCCATGAGTCCTGCCAAAGTGACACCCATACAGTGCAATATCCGCAAGGAAGAAGAGGTAAAGACTAGTGATCTTGTTCTGAGGCTTCATATGTCAAAAGCATATTGTGTATATAAATTCTCACATCTCCAAAGGTCTCTACCCCCGCCAAAAGTAGCTTAGATCAGAGTATGTGCTTTCCGAGGAAAGACATTTGTTAGCTACCTCAGCAAGAAAGCATTTGTAATTGCAGATGTTCTTCTGACCAGGCTTACATATTTCAGAAGTTTTTGGGAGAAGCAGGCCTTGGAACTGGCATGTTCTACAGCCGAGCCAGAGCCTACTTAGTATGATTATTCGTCACATTTCTGTGACAGAAGTGAGGGGGTGTAAACTTGTGAAGATGGAGACCTCAGAATAGTTCCTTCAAACAAGAAGGCATGGGATTTCAGTGCTTGTGACTTGACACAAGTGCCATGCATTTTCATTTTAGTTTGTATTAAAGCCAAAAATCTCCCCACAGATTTATAATATTTTAGCCATGTTTAAATTTTGGTTACAGTTTGAGGTGTGCCTCATTGCAAACTTTATTACTATTCCAGTTGTTTTTTTTTCTATTTTCTTTTTATTCCAAAAAATGAAAGATCAAGAGCCAAAGTCCTTAATCCAGGTTCTTCAGAAGTTTGCATGCATCTCCTAATTTTTTATCTGTATAATTAAATATTTAAAAGTCCAACTTCAGGTTGGATTTTTAGCTTATTGAAGACAGCTAGAAAAGCTTCCAGTAACCACTGATTACTACATTTTTTTAACCTCTCAAGGTCTCTGTTGAATAACTTACATATTAATGACCTTCAGAAGCTATGAAGATTCTGGAAATAACCTAATATATAACCATAAAACAAATAAAAAATAAAATTTTTTCCCTCCTGAAACAGTGCGTGCCATAAAATATTTATAGCTATATACTCAGACTTTCTCTCCTGAAGGAGGTGAACCCTGGGGCTGTGCAGTATGTCACTTCACCTAGCAGTGAATTTTAGATTTGTATTTACTAGCATCAGCAGTGCAACATAATAGGTTATGACAGATGTCAGAGGGCAACTTACGTGATTAAAGCTACAGAAAAGGGGTAAAGAGAGAAAAATGTCTTTTTCTTGCAGAAAGTACTCTGTGAGGCTTAATAACCATCTGCATGTGAGTCTCATTTCTGTATCAGTTTAAAAATGATTTAGTGGGAACTAAAGTGCTCAATGAGATGGTACAGGGCTTAATGGTGAAATGAGGTACTCTTCACTAAGCTGCCATTCCTCCTTTGTTTCCTTCTTTGGCTAAATAACTATTTGACAGGCTTAAGTGGCTTTGAAAATTTTTGAAGGTGCTTTTGAAGCCTTCTTTATAGTGCTGTGTAAAGTGTTTAGGCATTATTCTGTCTTACAGGTAGCCATGCTGATACTTGAAGAAACTTTTGTCTTTGCTATTACCCTGCAGTTTTATCACAGAATTGTCCTCTTTCCAGTTTAGTTTTAAGCTCTGTTCATTTAGAGACATGCCAGAACTTTCTTAGAACTTTCCACATGATATTGGTGAAGCTTCTATTGGGTGTCATCTGCCAGTGGAAGTTCTCTTTAAACACTGTCTTTTCAGATCTGTATCTATTGAAGAAAGGGTTCAGAGGAGTAAGGCAGATTAAGCTCCAGTCTTGAATTTATCAGTTGTTGGTCCAGTTTTATAGTTTGACTCACTTCAGTTCTTCAGCTGCTCTTACTTCTTTCTGTTGAACTCCTTTTCAGAAAAAAATCACTCTGAAAATTTCTTAAGCTCTTTGCTGAAGATTTGAATAAGGAATGCAATTTCTGTTATATGTTAACATAAGAACTTGTGTATCTGTTAAACAAATATTTGTCCATTCCAGATGCCCATCTCCAAGACCAGATTTATTTTGCTGGTTAGAGACATCCTGCAATTTTTGTTCTTTAGCTCTTGGTTTTCTGTCTCTGTTCTCCTTTAGTTCTTCAATGCTTGAAATTCTCAGAGATTACTAAATCACAGCCACTTGTTATTTAATTTCTAAAATTACTGTTGAACCAGAAATATGTGGATCATGTTTTCAGGTTTTCAGTTTGTAGTGAGGATAGCACTTCTTTACACTTAGGTATTTCTGTTTGTTTGTAAGTTGAAACTAGATAAGCTCAAATTAACAATCGTTAACTTAAACTGCTGAAAACTGTCAGAACTGAGACTTGTGGCAGGTTTTCCACAACCCATTGCTTACTATTGCTCATTTATGATGTTTGCTAAGAGCAGCAGTGGTGAATACTTCTTTCTAATTTGCACTTGATTGCCTTGGGGAAACTAGAGGAGAAGTACCTTTGGGCATTACTTTGATTCAAAGAGCATCGTACATCCACTTTCAAAATGTACTCCATTCTTAACCTAAAATTTCGTGCCTGGGACTTCAAGTCTTAAAACCAGGGATCAGTAAGAGATGTAGTGGAGGATTTTCTAGCCTCAGAGTTTAATCTTAAGTAAAGGCAACACAGTAACACAACTCATTTCAGTATTTTCACAAATACAGAAAGCAACAAGACTTGTACAACTGTGTTGGCTCTGTATGCTACTCATTAGTAGTTTTACAACTCATTGTCTGCTTTCAGTTTAGTATTAGTGAAGAGTATTTACCTCAGAAATTAAGGAAACACATTGTTGGGTGAGAGAACAGCCTCTGCAAGGATTCCATGTGAACCATTATATCCTCTTTCTCAGCTCTTATACCGGGTACCAAAGAACTTGTGCAGGAGAAAAACATTATAAATGTTTCAACAAGGGAAAAAAAACCTTAGGAGTTCAAGCCCTCTTAGATGTCAGAACTGATCCATCACAAGCTACAAAGCCCAGGAAGCTTCCTGAGCAACTCCATAGTTCATTTAGTATATCCTTCTGTCTGACATCTCACTGAAGTCTTTCTAAGAGTAAATCTTTCTTTTTAAGGAAGCCACCATGATCACCTGTAGGAACAAGCCATCTGTTGTTACTGTAACATGCTTTTTTTTTTTTTTTCATCCCTTCTTCTCCATCAGTTCTGCATTTTTCTAAAGGCCTCTATGAATCCTGTCCTGGTTTTCATTTTATAACCAGGCAAACTGGAAGGAGGAACTTAGAATAGAGGACATTTCAGAAAGATGAAGGTACATTCAAATTGCCAGATTATTATTTTTTTTACCTCCTATTGCAAATCTTAAAGTAACTGACCTACTTTGAAGATGACACAGTTCATTCCTCTAGTTTTGATCTGTGAAATTCAAGCACTAGAAGATTTATCACTCATCACATAATGCAATATATTTGTTAGAGCTCTTTCTGGCTTAGCAAGAGTCAAATAAAGTGCAGTGAATTAATTGCTGCAGAAGCTTGATGGCGGATATCACGGGGATAGCTTAATTAATTCACATTTTTAAGTCTCTAAATCTTCATCCTCAGAAGCCCTCTTGCTTTCTAGCAAAGCTTACTTTTCGTTTAATTTGCAGGAAATAATCCACCTTGATGGAGGATTTTCAGCTACTGCATAACCTGTCAAGCTTATTTTTGTCATGAGTTTGCTGCTTATTTTTACTAGTTTTCCATTGAGTGTTCTGTAAAGGATAAAACCCCGTTTTTATTTTTTAGAATGGAAGAGTAGAGGGTTCTGGGATGCCAGTAAGAGGATCTGAGGCTCCTGTATTCTGTTGTAGGGCCTTATCCTGGAGCAGTGGTTATGCGCCTCTCCCTTATCCTGTTGTCTGTAGGTAGTGATAGATGTTGCTTCTTTATGATTATGAAGCTGAAGTGATTTTAATTGTTTGCATATTTGCTAGCACTGCCCACATAACCTGTTGAGAGCAGGTCAGTTTGCTCTTGCTGAGATGCAAACCAGACAGCTCTGTCATGTGTGTCTTTTCCAACCAAGCTCTTTGTCCAAAATCCAAGGACATATTTAATCAATTTCACTGCCTTAATGTAACAGTGACCAGAGCAGAGGGGAGAGACCCCATCCTTTCTCCATTATGAAAAGAGCTTTCTATTTACCTCTCTATGTATTTGGAAGGGGAAGAAAGTATTTGAGCATCTTAAATGGGGAGCTATGACAAATCTATTGATGAGGCAAGACATGAGGAACTTTTTACCTTTGTAAAGCCTTTTTGCTATATGCTATGGACAAACGTTTCTTTAACTGGCACTTAGATAAGTAGAAGACATGTATAGGTAAGTGGAAGATAAAACCTTGTACTTCTGGTAAGCCACTTCTGTTCTTGTAGTCAACAATTCAGAATCCTGTGCACAGAATTTTCACACTCAAGCTCCTGCTGCTGGACCAGACCCCAAGGGTAAAACCTGTCACTTGGACATCTGACAAACAGGACTTCTTCAGACAGACTCCATATATAGTACTACTTAGCACTTACCTTGTGTCTGAGTTCACTAGTAGTTTTTCTTTTCCAATAAAGCTGTAGCTTAGCGTAGGCTCCGTTGGTTTATAAATGCTTAATGCCTGTCTCTATGAAGCCTGTACTGGAAGACCGTGGCTTGGAGGGGAGTTGTGGGTAAGAGATTCCTGTTGTTGTACTTTTAAATAACAAAGCAAAAACATGAAGTAAAAATGCCTGTTATCACTGTGCCAGAATACCTACTAGTTTCAGTTCCCAAATAGTAAATCTCCAACACTCTGTAGTGGGTTGTTTGCCTGTGAGTTTTATTTAAGTTCAGAGTGACCTGTGAATGCTTGTGGACATTTGTCCAACTACTGTCATCTTGGTTATCTGTGAAAGTGTGCTACTGCATAATACTTTTGAGTTGCAGTCACACACAAATGTCCCTTATTGAAGAGCTCCAATGTTCTGGTTATGTCTGAAATGCCTGATTTTGCTCTTTTCAGTCTTTTCCAGAAGAATGTCCTAAACTAGTAGCTCTACCTCTTGAGGCTTTGCTTTGCTTACAAAGAGAGTGTTTAGTAACTTTTCTAAGTGCATTTTGAAATTATAGGACTGGAAAAGAATCTTCTTGAGTTCTTGCTGTGATTTAAATGTGTTCTACCAGACTCTCCTCCTCTCTGTGCTGCTGGCTGCTGTCATGTTTACTGGGTGGTGACTGGGAGAAGCACTGCAACGATGTTTTTTCTACAACACAGAAGACATTGTGAAAATTGCTATATTTGGAGGCACCTGAGCTGTCACTAGAGAGCCTGCTGGCCATTCCTGCTTTTCGTGAACAGAATTAAAATTTGAACAGTCCCTCGCCCCCCCCCCCCTCCACATACACACTGGAGTTGGTCTGAGCCTGTAATTATTATAATAATCCAGTGTATTACAGCTGTCATGTTTTGGTTTTCTAGGGCTTTTTCCCCTCAGAAGTGCATCTCAAGGTGCAGTAGCTGATGTTAGAAATAAGATGACATTCAGAATTTAAAGATGGTGGTTTAAGTATCAAAATTATTTCCTTGAGGCCTTCTTTCTCAGCAGGCATTGGTTTTTCAGTCAGGCTTCAGTCACTTTATGTTTGTTTACATTTTTTTCTTCAGAGAGGTGCATCCTCGCAGGATCCATACTATCCTGTTAAATCATCTGAAACTGTTAGCAACAAAAGATATCAGGCAGCTATTTATGAGATTGAGTAGCTGACATGGTGAGATACAGATCACGCATTGCTTGCTCTTTTTTTTCTGATGTTTTCTATTGTTAACTATATACAGAGAAAGGCTGATAGATATCCTTCCCCTAGTCCAATCTGTTTGAGCAGCAGCATCACTGCAATTGTTTATTTTTCTGTTGGTTTTTTGGTCTGTGTTTTATTTAACCACAGATGCTAATAACTTCATGTATGCTTGAGTAGGCAAAACTGATGCATGGTATCTAGTTATGATTGATGATGTAAGCAGGAAACAGTCATGTTGTCCCATTTCCCATTTTTTGAGATAAAGGTTAAATTATTTATTAGCTGCTATGGAGTTCTTACTACTATCTTGTAATAATATTTTTGCTAAAGAAGATAACTTGCATTTCCAGCATTTTTTAGAGCTCATGTTTTGTAGGGTAACTAACCTTCTTGGTCTGTGTAAGAAGATTGACTGTTGCCAACTCATATGTCATAGTTTTAGTGAATGTACAAAATTTCTAGGTAAGAATGTTAAAACTCCACAAGATGACTTACGTTTTCTATTTAGAATGCTCAGGTGTACTGGCCAAATAAAAAAGCAGTAGTTACCCTCTATGGAGCTCTTCGAGCATCTGATGTGAGCACCCCCACCCTTTTGAAAAATGTCAGGGGATTTTCTCGGTAAGACTTGTGTAGCTTCTGTGTGTGTTTGACTATACAGATCTTCAGCAGCTTAAATCCCCTTCTTCTTTTGGTGCTGGTATTTTATGTAGCACCTGCATTATACCAGCAAGATTTCCTAAATAAACATGGACACAGCTCAGCCCTTCTTGGATAACTAAACCTTACAGCCTCTTTGAAGGCTGGACCTCCTCTTGTTCTGTGAAGGGGTATGAGAGAGAAAATATTGTCTGAGAATGAAATTGGGTACAGGGCTTAATCAGCATACCACACTAACAAATATTATTTCAGGTAGAAGCTTTGGTGAAGTCTACACTGAGTCTGCATGGGAAGATTGATTTCCTGGTGAATAATGGAGGGGGCCAATTTGCAAGTCCATCTGAAGCCATCCGTGCAAAAGGCTGGAATGCTGTAATAGACACGAATCTGACAGGGACCTTCTATTGCTGCAAAGCAGGTAAGGTCTGAACATAAAGCTTTTTTTTGTTTTGTTTATTTTTTCACTTTTTTTACAGCAATACCAGAAGACACATTCTTATCTGACAGTGGGTATTTGTTTTCATGAATCTCATCCAAAGTTTTGCATTAAATGGTACATTACATTTGTTCATATATACAAAGATACATTTAGGCAAGTATGATCTTCTGGTTAAGACCAGGTTTGGGGAGACAGTTGGCTTGGATACTCACTTAATACACTATAGGAAAACCACTTAACTTCTGGGGCCTGTATTTACTGTGTGTAACACAGGAAAATACTTTCCCTTCATGGATATAAATTTAAGCTTAAATTTAAGTATGGCATGTGATTCTCAGATAATAGTTGGAATGTGGAAGTGAAAGTAATTTACATTACATAAATAGTAAAACCATGAAATCTTGATTTCCACCAAATGCCTCTTGACAATCATTGAGCCTTACCTGTACTACACCTGTCATCCCATAACCTCACCTCTGGCTTGGCAAGAGTGCGGTTCAAAGAGCAGATTTGGGAAAATGTGTGCTGTGGTTGCAGTTAGGACTCCAAATTTGTCTTCCAATTGGCAAGTTCATTTGTATGCATTTCTTCTGATATTTATAGGTTATCTTCCTCCTTCATACAGTGTACAATGCCTGGATGCAGGAACATGGAGGAGTCATTGTCAACATTACTGCTGCCGTGAGAAATGGGTTTCCTGGAATGTCGTAATATATATTTTATATATATATATTTTATATATATATATTTTCTTTTTACATTTTCCTATGTTTTTCCCCTAGAAGTACTAGTTGCTCTTAAACACTTCAGCAGCAGAGTATAGAAATATAGCAGTTTGGTCAAGAGAGAGCAAGAGTATCACTTGGCTGAATGTGTGGGGATCTCTTATTAATCCAGTAGGGACTACAGGAGTAAATGGCATCTCTGATCTCTCTCAACTGTTTTGTAAGAAACTATGCAGCACACCATTTCCAGTGGAGCTTTCATTGGAAATGGTGTGCTAGTGGACTGAAATGCTCTTTGTCCAAATTGCTGGAAAGTTTGCAAGAACTTGGCACCAGTTACTTTTCTCTTCTATGCTCAGTTTGCAGATCTTGATGGTGCAATGAGTTAAGGAAATTGGACCAGGAGCAGGGGAGTAGGAGGAACATTTCTAGTACGTTACCAGGTTTTGGCTTTGTCCTTCAGCTCACATAATGCCTGCCTTTCCTGTTTTCCTTTTTACTCCCACTTTGTAGACATCTTTCTTGGAGAAGGTTTCTGATGCAAATAGAATCAATTCTATTTGCTCTGCTCCTTTCTTGACTGGGAGGAGGCTCATGGCTACAAACATACTGCCATGTTTGTAGTTGTTTTATACTGATGCAAATGATTACAGCCATGAAAAGGTAGCCTCCTATCCATACTTGTACATGTACTATATTTGTTTCTTTACCCTGAAAATGGAGGTGAGCAGGAGTTTTCCAATTTGAAACTTGCTACCACAAAAGTTCCAATGTGTTGAAAGGGAGTAATGCTCAGGAAATCAATTGTTTCGGTTATTTTCTTTTCAAAAGAAATTTTGAAGTTGTCAATGTGCTGCATGTTGACAGTTTCTTGAAAAAAAAAAAAATCTGAATTTCTTCTTTGAAACTTTTCCTCTTTTTCTTTTTAACTTTGAAATTGAGTTTCTATTGAAGAAAACACAAAAAATATGATGCCTCAGAGCATTTAGGCAACAATATACTTTGAGCAATGTGTTGCATTACATCTCTTTGTCCAGCATTGAAAGTTTTCAAAAATAACATATTTTAAGGAACAGCAGAATATTTTCTCCGTAGCTTGTTCTTGGCAGTACAGAATGAATGTCGAGATCCACAGGGTGGTGCTGAAGCTGCAGTTATTTGAGGTTCTCCGCTGTGGTAAAATCTACCTGAATTATCTCAGCAAATATGCTGAAGCTGCTTTTGAGAGTTGAACCACAAGAAAAAGCTAATTCTGTGTAACGGTGAACAAATTTTCCTAAATAACTAATGTTCCTAGATGTAGGTGGATAGACAAAATTACTTACAAATTAAATTCCTGCTGAATGGATACTCATTGTAGAAAGGTGCTATTGAAAAAGATTTGGCTTTACAATTCCAGCCACCACTTTTGCTGAAAGTCACCCGGTACAGTTTTCCATAAGTATTAATTTTGAACATAAAACTTGTCAAGTTTGCTCATAGTGTACTTGGGGGTCATTCATACGTTTAGACCATAAATAAATGAGTTATATTTTCTTACATTTTTCTTCACGCTTTTGTATTCTTTCCCTGGTATTTGAGAAGCTGTTGTTTCATCTCCTCTAAGTCTTCTTTGTTAGGCTAAAGAATCTAAATTCTGTTCGTTTTCTATCAATCCAACTGTCTACTATTCCTTATGCAGTAATTTTGTCTGCGTTTGTTCAAGCTTGTAATCATTTCAGACTAGTCTCCTATAGCAGCAAGGTGTATGACTTCAACTCTTGTCTCTATCTCCATCCATCTAGAGTAATTTTTGAGTAGTGACTGATTTTAATCATGTCTGTCAGAAGGTTTAAACTGTTTTTCAGACCACTGCCCTTCCAAATCTTGTTTTACCTCTGCAGCCTACAGGTAGTTTTACACAGCTTGAACTTTACCTCCTTGTTTCACATTTTATAAGCCTCCCTCTGCCATAGAGTAGCTGACCTCGTGTCACACTGGGGGAGGGATTGTAAGTATTTCCAGCAATGACAGGAAGTCATAGCACAGCTTGTTGAAGCAGTGAACCTATGGTCAGACTTACAAACTAGAGAATTGCTGTCTCTCAGAGGGTTGGTCCAGCCACAGAAAGCTACTCTGACTACCCCAGTGAGACTGCAGTAGAATTTATATTGGGCACTCCTAGCTGAGGGAACAGGTGCTTCCTTTGCTTTCTTCTCTCAATAGGCACACAGGAGCTGCAAGAGCTGCAGTGGATAACCTGACCAAGACTTTAGCACTGGAATGGGCCCACAGTGGAGTAAGAATCAACAGTGTTGCTCCTGTAAGTAATGGCAAATTATATGATTAAACTTAGCAATTGTACATGTTCATAATTAAAGCTTTCAGGCCAAAAGGGGTTTTAAAATCTATAACTGTTATTATATAATCTATAACTAAAATCTGTAACTGATTTTGGATTGTTTATGCATTCATTTATTTATAATCACCTCATCTGTGTTCTTTGGGTCATTTGAGAGTGTTTTGTACTTTCTGGATGATGAGTCAGAGGATTTGGGATAAAATTGCTTCTGCTTTCTGCTTTGACTCAGCACTCTAGTTGGTTTTTTTGTAGCTTAATGAAATGATACTGGTACAAGGTGGTAACCTGTCTTACAAAGCCTTGACATGAAATTACTGAATGCTTTGTGTTTCGGTGATGCATACATTATTTCTGAGTTCATGAAGCTTTTTCTGTTTTGAGGTTCAGGTATGCTGATGGTTTCAACCTGTGTTTACAAAGTTACTTTAAAAATCTCTGAGTGTTAACATGGTGCCTTTTACTCTGTGTTGTACATGTTAAGTTAGATTTGCTTTAGACATGAAGAGAACTTATTTGGAGTGAACCTTCTCTCAGAGAAATCACATGTAAAAATGTGCGTTCTGATTTTTTTTCTTATCAAATTCATGCAGACAGGAAACCACTATACAGGTCAGCTAAAATATGCCTGCCACATTTCTGAGGAAGTAGGCAGCAGATAGTTTTTTTTTTTTAAATAACAGTATGGAAAGAGCAGCTATATTTTGTAAAGGATAGTACTGCAGATACAGAGGTTATATGGAATCTCTAGCTTTAAATTTTGAGATTGTGTGTTTTGTTGTGATTTTTGTAATCTGCTCTCAACCACAGTTTATTTTGCACATTTACTCTTTCGAAATCAAAAGAGGAAATGTAAATTTTGTGCAGCTACTTCTACATTCAGGAATTATCCTACCTCACATAAGTGAGTGTCATAAGTGAGGTGTCATATTTGTTTAAGTGAACCCTAGGAAAGTGTCGCTACTATTTTTGTAGAATGTCTGTATATCCTGTTAAGCCCCTTGTCCTAAAACATCTGGCTCTCTTTGACTGGCATAGCAGAGAATGCTTAATGGCCGATGTGTGATGATCATTCAGGTAGTGGCTTTTATGTAGCCTTTGTGAGACCCAATTCATCTGGGGACTCGTTAAATATTAACATCTACTGGCTTGCACTTCCTGTTTATTTGTTTTTTCTGATTTATCAAGTCTTGGGGAAGTAAGTAATTAAGACAGCATTATTATGTGAATATACTTTTCAGGCATGCTAATTACCTAATGAATCATGGTGATTATACATTATAGCACATGTCAAAAGAAGTTTTTGACAAGCAAACACTTCAGGGGTTTGGCTCTTTCCTAAGTATTTGCTAGCTTTGTTACTGTACTGGTAACAAAAGTCCATGTTGTAGTTACAGTGATACTTCTGTCACCTTTGTGGACACTCCAGGTCTGTGGTAACAATACAAAACTGTTACTACATTAGAGGAGCAGACTAACCTATAGGGAATCGATTCTCAGAGAGGGAAACGTGCATTCTGAAGAAAATGGTTGTGCATGCTCACATTATACAGATCTCTTAGAAATCTTAGTATGTACTTCGTGGATGAATTCAAATTTTGTTATTTGACTTAAACTTCAGTCCCAAAGATTGTGTCCTGACGGTGTTCCATTGCTGTAGCCTTCATCTTCCCTCTCAAGACTAAATTGGACTGAATAATCATCAGAACAAACATAGTCACCTTTTTCTGTTTCTACAGCAGCTATGTAGGGAGAGTTGGAATTCTGACTGAAATCTGCTTCCATAATTCGCAATAAATCCGTCTCGTGTTTTTACAGATGACAAGATGCTATTGAGAACTTGTTCATGGGGCTTTGTAGTTTCCCACTGTAAGCTAACATGAAATGCTTGTAATTTCAAAGCAGCCTCTGAGTTTCTTTATACTCCATTTTTTAGTTATTGAAGTGACAGCGGAGAATTGGAATAATCAGAAGTATTGTGCTTGAATAGAGAAGTGGCTGGCAGCCAAATTACCTTCTTGTATAAATTATGCTATTCCATTACATTTAAAAACTTGCATTCAAGTGCTCTTTAGATAGTTTAATCCCACGGGAAATCAGTGATGACAACTTCACAATTTTAGAATGATCCATTTAAACATATGCAAGAGAACTTAATTTTTACTGTGCTGTTTTAAAATTACTAGGGACTAGTATTTTCGGAAACTGCTGTTGCAAACTATGGAGAGCAAGGTATAATGATGTGGTTAAAGAGCATACCAAAAGTTCCTGCCAAGAGGTCAGCAGTTCCTGAGGAGGTAATGTATTTCAAAACATTTGTGATATTTCTACTTCTGTGTCTCTATTTAGAAGCCATTTTATTATGTGGAGAAAAAAAAGACTTAATTCTGCACTGTGATGGAATATTTAAAAAGAAAAAAAGCTTGTAGTAATGTGTAGTCATGCCAAGTGGGAGACTTAACCAGTAGTAACTGATATACTGAAAATTTAATTCAGCTGCCTCTTACAGCTGAAGTGTTTCATGGTAGACATTAGTTCCTGAAGAAATTGACTTCCAGCAGGGATGAATGAAAGAATGAATATTAAAGTGAAAAAAATTGTATCCTAAAAGTACTTAGCTCTCTTCTACCAAAAATGTGCTTATTTGATAAATTGGTCCGCATTTTTGTTTGATTTTTAAGCATTTGGTGCTGAGAGCTTATTGTTTTTCTTTTGTTAAGTACTTGATGTTCATCGCTAGGAGGATGGTTTTAGGACTGTTACAGTTTTCACTGAGTAAAAAATATTAGTGTGCCTTACCTGTGTAAGTTTTTACAAGCCTCTTTGACATGTACAGTTCCCAGTGGTCTAAGAAGGATTAAAATTGTAATTCTTTTGACAGATCTCTCCTGCAGTGTGTTTCCTACTATCTCCAGCTGCTTCTTTCATAACTGGGATAACCATGGTTGTGGATGGTGGCCAAAGTTTATACAGCCATACCCTAGAAATACCTGGTAAGAAATGGGCTACAAAATAATGCCCTTCTAGTGAATGAGGTTGGGCAATGGGAGGACACAAATGTAAAATGCCTGGTTTCTCAGTCAGCTAAATATTTCCTTTTATTTGTTTTCCTCAGATCATGACAGATGGCCTGCACCACCAGAAGGAAAAAATTCTGAAATGCTGAAAAAGCTTCTTTCTGGCGAGTTCAAGCCAAAGCTGTAAAAGAAGGAGATTTCACCTTATTCCCAGTTACACACTTGCTGATAATCTGACTTTGTGATTTGAGCTTATAATTCTCATTAATAATTTGATTTCTCATGTGTAACTACACTGAGTGCCTTGATTTTCATTGGTCTATATTTAAAACTTGAAAGACTGTACACAGGAAATATCTTCTTTGAAAACACTTGCCATTCAGTCTTTTGGAAAGGGGAGGTATAAAAGACAAATTGTCCATTTGCATAGAGATTAAGTAATCAAGAATCCCAGCCAGAAGTGAATAGATTTTAAGTGAAGGGAGCCGAGAGGGAATGTTTTGGAATCCTTCAATTAAGGGAGAAGGTACTTTAAATATCTTGTTATTAGTTGCATCAATAACCATTGAGGTAACTGTTATCTGTACACTATTTCTGTTCAGCCACACACTGAGTGCTCAACAATGGTTTTAAAGACCAAGTACAGTAAGTATTTCTCTGAAAATAATTAAAAATAAGGTGGAATACTCTTATTAATATTTAAAATAAATTGGCATATTGTATTGGGAATATTTTGAATTGCTTGCAAATACAGTCACACAATAGAGTTAAACTGACTGCTGCTTAAATGTGATAATAGAATAACTCAGATGAATTTAAACTTGAATATACAGTTAAAGTTGGATGGAAAGTGGTAGGGATTCATCATGCAAAATCTTGAAGCAAAATCTGTGGTGTGTAGTGCAGTGCTCTCTTCAACGTGCTATACTTGTAAAGGAGAGATTTATAATCCTTTGTTTACCAGTTAAAATGCTTTATCCATATCTTACAGAACTTTGTTTATCAGTGTCTCTAAAATAGATGTGATTTTTGTGAATAATGCGGAGATGCCATTTAAAAACCAGAAATCTTGCAGTGTATCACTTGAAAAGGCTTTAAGGCAAATATTCTCATGTCTGCCATCTTTAGTGAAAATATAAAAAATAAGTAATGACTGTGTTTGCTGTAACAATTGAAATTTGTGGAATCAAGTTGCTGCAATAGAAGTGAACTTTTAATACTTCATTTTGAACTGAATGTAAGAGTCTGCCAGTTGCTTGTACTCTGCAAAGATGTTTGGCCTTCATGTTTTTCAGTAAAATAGGGGTTCTTACGTAGGTACATATAGATTGCTTTTCATGAAAATCTGAATTCCGTTTTTGGGTGGGAAGAGAGGTTTGAGTCTAAATATGTGCTCTTTCGGGTGTATTCTCCTTCCTTAGTAACTGGACGATCATTTATGCAGTTGTGAGAAACTTGTTCAGAGATGAAGTCAGCTTTTTCAAACCTGTTGTGGAAGGTATATTTTGATTATTGCAAATATTAGTGTGTGCAGGGTGTGCAGTAAGAGAATTCCTGGAAGCAAAAGCACCTGTTAGATAACTAACTCTAGAAGTCTAGCCCATTGCATTGAATGAAATTATTTAGTTTATTAAGACATTATTTCTACGTTCTTAACGTCTTTCTGGAAAAGAAAGTTAAATGTGAATGTGTGTGCTTGAGACTTGTGGAATTTACTTTCTCTTTGTTTGAATGTGAGTTTCTATGATACACATGGACTGTGGATTTGATGTGAGATGGAAGTGAATTGCTAAAACTAAATTACTTTTATTATATCCCAGAACTGTTCACTGCAGAATTTGAGTATAAACTTGGAAATAATAAATTTTTCATCCTGCAAATTTCCTCTTTAACTATGCTGGAGTGTGAATATTCATTAAGAGGGGTCTTATATATGTCGTGATGGTGAAATGCATCATTCATCTCAGGAAATGGAATATTAGAAAGGTGAACATTCACCTGTGTGGGTGATAGGTTCAGTCTGCAATTAATAAACTCCTTCACAAGTAAGAACTATAACAAACCTTTCTGCTTGGGATGAATTAAAGGACCTTTTATTTGACCTCTCCTTCTTCAGCTTTCAGCAAAGCAATGGATGCACCATGAAGATAAAAGCTAGTTCTTTAGAAGAGGCTGTGTGTGCTTTTTCCCTGGCAGGAAGCTGAAACAGCCAGCATTTGCAGAGCCATAAAGTGCTGCAGCTTAGTACAGTAGGAAAATAGAATGCTCTGGTGTAAGCATACAGAAGATGCATCCTCGAAAGGAGAAGGGGAAACATCAGTGTTCTCCACTTTTTTTCTTTTTCTTTTTTTTTCACCAGTAATACTACTAACATTCCCCTTACTGTGACCAATGTTAAAATGCTTATCACAGTTTGTTAGATATCAGGATAGTAACTCCTCGCTGTAATGGTTTAGCAGTAATCACAGGCATCCTTGTTTGTTGGTTGGTTTTGTTTTGTTTATTTATATTTGTTTGGGTTTTGTGTTCTCTTCTTGCACCATGGTGGACATGAAATGTTTAATTCTCAGAACAGAGGTTTTATTTTGGTCTTGTCTCTTTGGTCCATTTTTATGCAGATTAAAATGATTTAAAAAGTTTTGCAGCACCTTGCAGGAACCCAGTGTTGTGTCAGCTGGCAGCATGAATGTTTGTGCTGTTAGTGCTGCAGATAGTATCAGCTGCAGCAAAGCTCTTCCTATGCCAACAGCCCTTGATCAAAGGGCATTGAGAGGTTAAAAAGATGGGTGTGGTAGCAAAATATCCTCGACCTGTGTAAGATTTGGGTATCTGAAGTTCAGAGAACAGGGCTTGATGTTATTTTATTTATTTTACAAGGAAGGTGAAGGCAACTATGAGAAAAGGGCTGAGGAATCAAGGAAATATACTGTCCAAACACTGAAACTTAAATGTTTGCTGCACTGCACAGTTGTAATAAGCAAAGAGAAGACTGTTGGAATGACAGTTACACTTGCCATTCTGTTAGAAATCCCACTTTGGTTGCTTTAATATTTACCTCTGGCTAAACCTGTACCTATTCTGCCTATCCCTTACCAGATATTTATTTGACTGATGAATAGGTGCTTATCAACTGCTACTTTGCTCCACTCTCTGGTGTTATATCTTGAAGTGTCGTAAAACTTTACATTTGTGACAGCAGTGTAGTTCAACTGTCAATTGTACTTGCCTTATGTTTTACAGATACTCTGTATGTTAAGCAGAAATCTGCTCATTCAGGGTACTTATTTAGCATAAAATGAAGTTTGATTATTCTGTGAGTTTACTTAATGTAAAATGAAGTCTGTGTTGTAAAAAATCTTCATTCTTTAAAGATTTACAGGTTTTGTGTTTGGTAAAGGGAATATAGTCCGTGCAGTGTCATTCTGCAGTAATTCCATTGTCTACCTTAAGATGTAAATTAAAAAATACGAGGCAACCTTTGCTTGTAACAAGCATTTGTGGCTATGTTTAGTCTTCTGAATAGTTGTATAGAATATCCCATATAATCTTTGAGAAAGTGTGCTCTTTGCCAGATAGTGTAATTTCATAAACTTCTCATCAGCATCTCCCAGTTTCCTCTTGCCATCTCAAGTAGCAGACCTGTGTTAAATGGCTGAGCGCTGCAGGCTTTGGGGGAATTGTCGTATTAGTAAAGTCAAGAGCATCTGTGTTCGGGGTTACTGAATGTGGCTGAGTCCTAAAGGTAAATGAGTTGCTTCATAAACTTCAGTGATGGGGTTGGAGCAGAGAAACCTACCAGTACTGCTACCCAAGCTCACTTAGAGTGTACAGTACATCTTTATGAATCTTCTAGCAATGGTTTAGGACTGTCCTCCCTAAGCTATTTGTTCTTCCTCTCTTTTGGCATCAGCATTCCAGTGATGGTGCATTGTATTGGGAGAAACTGGAACTGCTGAGATGCAGGCACATGTTTCTTTTTGACATGGAAAGGCAGAGGAGTGTAGCAGACATGACTAGCAAAGGTTTGAAATAATGCTGCTGTTTGCTTAATGCATGTGAGCTGGATTTAAATTTGTAAGCACTGTTGGCCCTCCTACTGGTGAGGAAAGACTGGATCATGTTATAACATTCTGGCATCACAAACTTTACACTACTTCTGTTCCCAGAAGAAGCCATTTTGTCTTCCCTTATCTGCTCTGTCTGCAGCAGCTTGTTCCTTTACCAGTTAACCCCCTCATTTGCTTAAATACATGTGAAATTAATCTCTAATGTAACTAGATCCTTTTCTGGATGTAGTTCAAAATGTGGTAATATGGTGCCAGCTATAGGAAGGAGTGCTGGGGAGGCTGAGAAACTTGAGGAGAAAAAGGAGGAGGATGTCATGGCTATGAAAAGGGGCTGGTTTGTTCCCATTTTAAAGTTTAGAAGCTACAACTGTAGTGTTGACTTATACAGGCGCTGGTTAGCCTCAAGCAATACATGTAGGAGGTGAGAACCTCTTACTGCAATGAGGTATTGATTCTGGAATTCAGGGAGAGCCATTCTGCCAGATTTCAGTCAATTGCCTGCGTACACTATCCTAAGATGTGCTTACCCTGTAATTTCCACCCCCACATCTCCCAGTTTCTGTCGCCTGTACAGGATTTGTACTGAATGCATAAATAACTGATATACTTTATTGTAGCTCCTGTCAGCTATTTTTATACTGTTATTTTCCATATCAGCAATTACACTGTTTCTGTAAGCTTTATTTTGCTCCTGTAGCATGACACCTGATCCCAGAAACATGCCCCTGGGTTTGGGCTGAGCTCAGTGTGAGCCACTGTCATAAGTCCTGGTCCCTGGTGTCGATAGATATTTTTTATCTCAAAGTCAATATTTAGCTGTTTATCCTGTTCCTTATATTGAAGATGCTGTGATTTAGGGATTATGGTGCGTTAGTACTGATGCCTCTGCAAAGCACTGTTGCAATGTGAGAGTGCTCTGAGCTGCACAGGCTTTGTGCAGATAGACAAAGGACCACATGGGCAGAGGAATGTGGGATGATTTTCCACAACCCTTGCTGGCTTCTTCTGAAGTGAGGGAACTTTGTCTTGAAAACAAACTGTTCACTAACCCATCCTCCATTAGTGAAATCCATTTGCAGGGTGCTAAAGCTGACAAATGGCCATGAACTGTAACATTAAGGCAAGGGAAACACTGGATGTGTTTTCAGAGCTGTGTAAGCAGCTGCGGCTCATTGATCTTGCTTGATGGTGCAGGAGCATTACACATCAGCAGTTTTCTTGGCTCTATTTATTTCTTGGCCCTGTCATTTGGCAAAAAAGGTCACCTTTTTAACCGTCTGGTTCAAGACTCGTGGTCATGACAAGTGTCTCATGAACACCGCTGACAATTTTGCCAAATGTGGAACAGAATGTCTTAGCTTTGGGAGATGACTATGTCTCCTTCATGTTGGCTCTGGAATCAGTGTGATTCAGTGCCCTGTGCCTTTCTTGGATGTGCTTCATCAGTTGGTCTTTCTTTAGCACCGTCCTCTTCAATCGATTTTTAAAATAATGCTAGTATTTGATTTTATCATTCTCTGCAGCCTATTTCAGTGGAACATCGCAAAACAATCCAGCAATGGACCTGATGTGCAATTTTTTAGTTTCATGTGTCAATTTCAATGGACATTGACATGTAAAGCTTAAACTTCCGTTCAAGTGTTTTTTCCTTGGGTTTGTTTAGAGTGATCAAAATAACCCCCCAGCCCTTGTTTTGGGTAGGTTTTGAGGGCTTGTGCAGGCTTCGCAAACCTCTAATTGTCTTACATGTTAAATACCTCTGAGCACATGACCAGAAAGCAGCATGTGAGCAGCAGCTCAGCGGGGATTACTGTGCTCTCTGGAGTCAGGTGCCGCAGCACAGATCACAGATCGCTGTGCCTCGGTCCAGCGCTCTCCGAACACGCATCGCCTGCCAGGGTGTCTCAGAAGGGCGTTTGTTAAACATGCACAGGTCATTCGTGCATCTCCTACACAATGGTTCGTGCCTGTAAGGTTATTGTTAAACCTGTATAAAACTAATTACAGTGCCACGGAATTATTTACAGTCATCGGCTACTTAGACTTCAAGGGTTGCAGTAATAGCTGTCCTGCTACATATCAGGGACTGCTTCCTCGCTGATTAATTTGGGATAGCATCCTTCTTCCTTGCGTGTATTGACTTCCTGAGGGAAGCAGGTGGCTCCTGCAGAGAGGGCTCAGCCAGTCCTAGGAGAAATGGGCAACCTGAAGGCGTCAGCGCCGTTCTGAATTGTCTTAAAAAGCGTCACTGGGGGGGCTGAGGCAGCTGCCGCTTCGGGCCTGGCAGGGGCGACGGATTTGTTGCAGTGAGCGCTGGCCATGGTGGTACCGGGGTGCGCGTTCACACCCTGCCCTTCAACGGCGCAGATCCCGCAGATCCCTTAGACTCGAGTCGCCTGGCTGAAACCGGCGGCAGGAGCCGGCAGGGCCCCGCTGCCCTCGGGCCCGCGGGTGCCGCGGAGGGTCCGGCCCCGGCCGGGACTCGAACCGGGGTCCTGGGGGCGGGAGGGGGGTCCCGGCGCGCACGCGCCTCGGCAGCCCCGGTCGCGCGCCGCCCCGTCGCCGTGACGGCGCCGCGCGGTGACGCCTCGCGCTCCCTGCCCGTCACGGGGCCCGGCGCGCGCGGGGCGGAGCTCTCGGGCGGCGGCGGCGGCGCCTCGAGCCCCACGGGACCCCCGCACCGGCCCGGCCGCGGCTGCACCGGCACCGCCACAGCCACCGGCACCGCCACCGGCACCGCTCCCGCCGCCCCTGCCACCACCCGCTCCCGCCGCGCCGGCCTCGGCGCCGCCTGTCACCGTCCCCGCCGTGCCCCGGCGCGGGCAGGCCCCGGCCCCTTCCCCCCCGCCCCCGGGGGGGTGGGCTCCGCTCCGGAAACCTGGCCGCTCCCTCCGCGCCGCCCGCCCAGCCGGGGCTGCGCCCGCCGCCGCCGGGCAGCGCGGGGGGTCCCCGGCGGCCGCCCGGCCTCCGCCGTCACACAGGTCGGTGGGTGCGCGGAGAAGGGGCGGGCGCGGGGCGGCCCCGGGCTGCGGGAGCCCCGCGGGCGGGTCTGTCCGGGCGCCCCGGGGGGCACGGCCCCGGCCCGGTGCAGGTGGAGCTGCGCGGCGGTGCAGTTGTTTGAGGAGCCGGGGACGCACTCGGTGATATTCGCTGCTTAAATTGCAGCTGCGAAACCTTAAGTATTTTACGAGCTTTGCAAATATTCCTGTGCCCCTCGTAACCCTCGCCGCGATCGCGAGGTGATGCTGTGGGCTCTCGTCTTCAGATTGCTCTGCAGTGGTAGCGGTGCTGTGAATTGGGTATGTAGGTCAGATACTGCGAGATGTTTCTGTCAGGGGAAAAAGTGAATGTTGGATTATTTATTCCCCTGTTGCATTTGAAGTGCATTGCAGCACCCACGAGGAAGGGTTTTTTTTTTCCCCGGTTTCCTCTCTTGCTTCATAAATCTGGTTTTAGTTTTTGGCTGTGGAATTACTGAAGATCAAAGCGCTAATTTAGCTGAGCACTCCTAAGCTGTATTTTGTCATGAAGTGTCCACTAAGAGGGTGGTGAAAGATAATAGAAGCCCACCTTGAAATAAGGGAGATTTCTAGTCCATGCAGAAAATGTCTCTCAACTACATTTCTCTTCTTTAAACAATGCAGCACGTTGCAGAGTTAGAGGCCTTCAGAACTGTGTTGCTGTGTGCATGGCAAAGACGTGTTTGCAGAATGAATGTCTACAGGCTTGTCTTGCATTCTCTCGTGGCAAAGGACTTACCAGCAGAATACCCTACAAAGCATTCTTTTCCTATGGAATTCCCTATGGTTATTTTTAAAGAAAGAGGCATTGATGAGTTAGTATTTATGCCACACTGAAAAACCTTAGAAGAATTTTCTTGGTTGCTGTTTTTTCCTGCTTTCACATATGCCCTTGCTTACAGTGACCTGGTAATTAACTGCTTTCCTCGGAAATCTATTTAAAAATGAGAACTTGCTGTAGTTCCTGTTTTCATTACGCTTTGTGTTCCATCATGATTGCCACTGAAATGTATTGAACCCAAATTTGATTCAGATATTGATTCAGGTAATGAGACTGTATATAATTAACTTGATTTTCTTAAGGTTTTATTGTATTTTGATAAAGCAGAATAGGAAGATAACGTTTATCAGATTGAATCATTGCTGGAGAAAAAAATGATTCTGTGTAGAGTTTGCCTTGATGAACTCTGTGTCAGTGTTTAAACAGGTGGTTTACCTGGCACTAATGGAAGACTATGGCGAAGAAAACAAATGTTTTTAAGTTGCTTGCCTTGGCTTGCTGAGATTTCTAAACTGTCGGAGGAAACTTTTTAAGATAGCTGTGATGTTTAGTAATCTTGGGAGCTTTTATAGTATATGTGAGTGGGCAGAGAGCTGTGACAGGTAGAATTTATTAATGTAGTGAAACAGGAGCATGATCTTGTTTAATATTGTGGTAGGGAAGCTTTTTTTTGGTTGGTTGGTTGGTTTTATTTGCTTTACATTGATAAAACTAGCTAATTTATGGTAAAAATAACCTTTCAATTTTGGTCATAGACTTGTCAGTGGTTCTTTGTTGTGGTTGTTTGGAAAGCTAGTCAGTGCACAGGGTTGTGGAATTTAAAGCCTGTTGAGGATAAATGCAGAAGAGATGCTTTATTATAAAGTTTTGTTCTGGAGAAAGCAAAGAAGTTGATCGTGCTGTAAATTTAGTACACATTTGTCATTTTTACTTCACATTTTTTCCTTAACATTTCCTAAAATAAAGTGCTTGTAGTTAAGTACAAATCAGAATTATTGGTTTTTAAAACCCTATCACTAATAATAAGTATTTATGAAGAATGACTGGAAAAAAAGCTTTGTGTATTTTAGCAATCTTAAGTTTTATTTCTTGTCTTTCATCTTTACTGCAGGCTGACTTTTTATGTCAGCAAACTAAGTCAAAAGAAATGAGTAACAGGTAATTTACTTTTGTGATAGGTTGTTCAGTGGCTCTCTACCTGGGCATTCTGTGAACTAATGTTTTCTTATAAAATGCAACCTGAGAATGATAATGGATTGATTTTGTTTATTTGTTCTCTCTCTTCCACCAAACACACAACCACGGGTGTTCTGATCTAAGGAGAGGTACACATTTAGTTTGGAGTAATGAATGTATTTTCTAGTAATATCTTTTTAGATATTTGCTGTTAACGTTATCTTCTGTTTAGACTACTATTTGGAGAAAAATAAATGAATGGTGAAAATGTGACTGATTTATGCAGTTAAATGCAGCTTAAATACATTTGCAGAAAATGTCTCGCATTTTCGTATGTATGACGAGCTAAGGTAAATATGTATATGGGCTAGTGACTCCACCTAGCTTTATCTAATTAGCAATTGAGTTTGTCGACCTGCGAGTTTAATTTCTAAATGTGAGCTTTTAACACTGAAGTAGAATTGACACAGTATTAAATTAAAGAAAAAAAAATCTGTGAATTCTGTTAAACACAGCAATTTTTCTGTGGGAAGGAAGAAAAATCTTTTTTTAAAAGAATAAATACTGCATTTGCTATTTTAGTATTCTGGCATTTTGTAGTGCTAAGGAATAGGTCAAAATAGATCATGCATGCTATAATTGCACATAGCTTGCAGAATAACATTGGAAACGTAATTGGGCAGTGGGAACATGTTCAGAATGCAGTGTGTTAGCTGTGATTCACTTCTCACTTCTGGATCTTGGCATGAGATCTTGAGATGATAAATGCAGTTTAGGGCTCTATGTTAACTCAATTTCTTAGGCTAAACATGCTTGTTTGCAGGTTTTCCTGGAATGTTTTTAATGTATTCACCTTAAGAGCAGTTTTTTAACTCTGGAAGGTTTGGTGACAATAAAAAAGGAAAAACAGAATTCTGTATTTGGATATTGCAGGGATTTCCTTGGGAACCACTGCTCTAGAGACAGTTTACCCACAAATACACGTATGGCATAGTTTAGGGCCCAGCATAATGAGGTTATTTGAAGTTGGCCAAAGCAGAAGGATTTGCATTGTCCTTTAAAAACTGAGAGTCAGGAATTGGTACCACAGGGAGGCCTGTAGAGACGTGTCTTTTTCTTGTCCATTTGTGAACTCTTACTAATGTTTATTTCTATATCTCAAATTATTGCATATTTTTGAAAATATACCAACAAAGTGTAACTTGCTTTTTCACAAGAGGAAAATAACTTTCTTTAGGCTGAAGTATTTTTTCTTTGCTGTAACTTTGTTTTCAGCCATTTTTTTATTTGAATCCTTCACTATGTCATTCTCACTTACTTCTTTTCTATTTCCATTCATCATTTGTCCATTTCTGTGGATTGTCTGCAGCAGTAAAAGATGTTGCTTTTGTTTTTCTGAGATGTTTTGTGCTAAGTGCACTTACAATCTGACAAGAACAGTGTAATAAAATTCATAATGCTTCAGATGTTTATGCTCTACTTTTGAAGTTCAAGTATGATAACACTAATGAACAGTTCTCATTTGGATGAAGGAATAAATGATGGATATGTAAGAAGGGAAGGGATTTCATGAGGTCAGCCCCTACTCGAGGCAGAAGTAAATATGCTGCAATAGTGTCTGGCGGACATTTGTTTCATCTTTTCTTAAAAAACTCAGAAGAGGAGAATACCACACCTCTTCACTGATCTATTTATAGCTAGTACATGACTATTACTATCGTTTGGAGGCTTTTCTTAACGTTTAACTTAAGTCTCTGCCTTGGTTCTAGTTAAGCCAGTTAATTCTCATCCAACTTTTATTACTCATGCGGGATAATGAGTTCAGTGCTCATTTCACCAACTGTTTGCGTACATGAAAACTGTTCCTCTGTCTCCTTTTATTTCAGACTTCTCTTTACTAAACTGTGCAAACAGGATTTTTGTTGTTCGCTCTCGCTGGGCTCTGTGTGATTTGTCTGTATCTTTTTCCGAGTTCTCCAGACAAAGTCTTTGAGCAACCGAGTAATTGACTTAATCTGTAAGTTGCAGAAGTAACGTGTCAGCCTTGTTAAAATGTCATTCTAGGGTGTGTGCATACAGGTATGGTTGGGTTTTGTTTTTGTTTTGTTGTTGGGGTTTTTTCCTTGCCAACAACATCAGGTTCTTGGCTCTTGCATTTGCTAACACGGGAGCTCCTATTAACATTTGTTAAATCAGGCATCTCTTTCTTCACATAGACAAATTGGAGTTATCTTTCGAAAGAATACAGTCTGACACTCCATTGAATTCAGTCTTCATTTCAGGTTAATTTTCTTCTATTAAGCGTTTCTAGACTTAGTAGAATCACTTTTCAGTAAGTTGTTCTACAGGAGAATATGCAGCCACAGCTCTTCCATATCTGTTTTCCAGCACATACAATCCCTGTGGCTTTTGAACGTAAGCCTGCTCTACAACAGGGAACTTGATTGAGAAAAGGTTCTCCTAGGGTTAGATATGGCTTCTGTTGGCAAAAATGTGTCTTTATTGGTCTGTGTTATACATGTGCTGTATAACACTGTGAATTGCATTGCTGCGATAACTTCTGTCACTGTAACTGTACCTGAACAAGCCTTTTGCCATTTTGAGATGTCATATGGTCCAGTGACATAGTAGAAGAAATTTTTATCCTCTAGGCATGCTTTACTGGAAGAATTGCAGAGTCAGCTACAAAACAGATGTGTTCAACATGTTCCCTGTTTTTACTCCATTTTGTCTGACTTATGTAAATGATTTTATCCATAATTTTTGAGTCTAGATCACAGATGGGACAGATTTTGTGATTCTTTCATCAGCACTTTCTTCACAAAAAAATGAAGCAGACACCAATAATGATTATTAAAGAAGACTTCTTTTGGTTTCTTGCAGGAAGAAGTATTAAAGCAGTCAGTGTTGCTTATCTCTTACCTGTCCTCAAAATTATTTTAAAATAATTTAGACAAGAGTTCTGTTAATGCCAACAGTTTGAATGGCATGTTACGAAAATGATAACAATGGGAGCCATAGTCTCACCTTTGAACAAAAATTTGAAAATTGGAAAACATCTTGATCAAGTTGTGGATTGACTTTATTAAAAAAAGAGAATAGAGAACTAAAACACTGCCACAAGCAGTAATTAAACTTCTAAAGAAGATATGACATTCTGCAGAAGAGTGTGAGGAATTGTCACTCTAAATATTTTTATTAATGGAACTGCTAAAAACTGATTGGTAAAGGTCAACCTGTATCTAATTGTTGTTTTGTCACACTATGTGTGCTGTTAGCAGTACTACAATTACTATAAATCCAGCATGAGCCTTTTTTATTTTTTTAATAAAAATCAATTTGAGTAACAACTCCCTGTGTTTCTTTTTGGTTTGCTTTGTTTTTTTTTCCCCCATATTGCCCTGATAATAACTGATTTGGTATAAAGTAGTAGTCAGGAAAGCATTTCTTGCACTGCTGGTACCAGTAAGCACAGTAACGTCAGGCAGGAATGAGGTTGGATCGTGTAATCAGTGATTTCTTAAGCTGCCTCAGCTACTTCCTTTTACAGAGTATCTGTTGTGCCTTTGTGCTATTGGCAGTATTGTGAATACTGAGTGAGACTTGAAAATGAAAATATCAATGTTATTGGTGAAGTACCTGGCAAGTTTTAGTTAAAATCTTAATCCATAGTGAAATCGAACAAAAGATAATCCTGTATTCTTCCCTCAGTGGTGAGCATGAATTAATGCTTATGGCAGATTGAGAACAGTGTAAGCACACATAATATTTAGCTTGAATAATCTTTCAATCCCAAACTATTTCCAGTAAAGGTTGGTTCTAAATCTTATGTGGTTTTTGTGTAGTTAGTAACGTTTGGATTTTTATCCTCAGACTTGACCAGTCTTTTTTTTTTTTTTTTTTGCATGAAGCTAAATGCCTGGCATCCAAATATCCTTTGGTAAGAAATTCTATAGGTATGCTATTTGTTCTTTTAAAATCTACCTTTTTTTTTTTTTTTTAACTTGTACTGGTTTGTACTGGTTTCCTTTGGTACCACATTTCAATTGGAGGAGATTGGACAATCTATCTCTGTCCAACACAACAATATATCTCTCTGTTCCTCATACAATTCTGTAGCCCTTTACCACTTTCTCCTTCCACCCAAATCTTACTGAAACCAGAGTCCTAACTTGCCAATTTGTTTTCCCCTGGATGTCTTCAATAGATACCTTTAATAGATGCCCTCTTGCTTTGCTATATCCTCTTCTAGAGCTGAAGGGTTCAAGATGTGAAAACAGTGATCTGTTTCAGATTGGGTTTTTGTGATTTTTTTTTTTTCATAATTCCTAACATTGGCCTAATTTCTGGGTGCTGGCAGGATTCAGTGCAAAGTCCACTGGTTTCTTTTGTGCAAAGTTAGAACCTGCTGCTCTCCTTCCTCCCCTCCACCCAACTAGCATCACTTTCATTCATCTGTGGTGTCTGATAAAGACCTCTGCCTCTACTGTAGTCAGCCCTTTCCCTGCTCTCACAAATAGGCACTGGAATGTTAGAAAACTTTTTACCTTGCTCCTCTTTCCTGGATAATTTAGAATATATCGAACAACACAGACTCTTGTGGAGCCCCACTGGTGAAAACTGTTGTGAAAACAACGTCTGTCTTATGTTTTATATATTTTAACCAATTTATTCATGCAAGGGTGAGTCTTTTTATGCTGTGACTGCAAGAAATCCTTTGGTGAGACTTCTGCAGCACCAGAAATCCAAGTAGACCATGATAGTGATTGAGATCAGTTCTTTATACACAGGTTCAGAGTGCACCAAAATTTGAAAGTCAGGATCTCTTCTTGCAACAGGCTTATCTGCTCTTCCCTGTTCTGTCGTAAATATCCATATGCCCATTATT
Source organism: Empidonax traillii (assembly GCF_003031625.1). NCBI lineage: Eukaryota > Metazoa > Chordata > Aves > Passeriformes > Tyrannidae > Empidonax > Empidonax traillii. The sequence continues at coordinate 2,549,797 of NW_020955198.1, forward strand.
TGTGGTTTATTTGTTACAGGTTGCACTTAACTGTGTGTCGTTTCCTGGAATCCCTGCCTTATGCATGACTATCTTTTAAAGGATCTTTTTACAACATCCAGATGTGTGCAGTGGCCAAGAGGGATGGTTCCAGCATGAGTTCTTGCTCATTTCTTTATGTTAGTGTTGGTACTGTAAAAGTGTGAGATCAGTTAGAAAAGCTGATGGTTAATTAACACATAAATAAATAGTTTTCAGTTGGATCATCTGCTTGCTCCGGATCTCCGGCTTGTCACTGGGATTCATCTGGAAAGCAGCAGTTACTGTGGACAAGCAGGAGTACTCCCTCAACAGAAATGCAGCCTTAGCAGTGGGACTCTTGTCTTAAAGGTGGTGATTAGGTGTGGGCACGGACATAGTAATCCTTCCTCTGGAACTTTTGAGTCTCTAGTTAGTTTACCTTAATAGCTGTATTTATGAGGGTTCTTACATTTTTATCACTTAAGGGAAAAGTATAATTATAAAACATCACAAATGTCATTATGTCAGTTTGGTACCCACTGTGCTACGGGAGATGCATGAAAGAAGCATTAGGACAATACCTTGTTTTTGCATCTTTGCATTTTGTTTTGGAGTATGTTGACAAAACTATTTTTCTATTGTTATATTTTTGTTTAAATGTTATGAGGTATTGGGTTGAATAACGTGGGTTTTTTTCAGATTCACAAAAGTACAAAGGGACAAAGAGTTTGTGTATTTGATAGCTTAGCAATATCTTCATATGTTTGCCTATATGAGTCATCCAGTTTAAAAAACAGTGCCTACTGCATATGGATAAAAACTTCAAAGTTTGTCCGTTTAGACCAGTTCAGTGAGACCTGCTGGCTACAAAAATGCTGAACAGTCATGTTATGTGTGTGGTAAAAGAATATTTGGATTTTCCGTAGTACATGTTACCCACAGATGCACACAAGAGTTTTTTCAATTTCCATTACTGTATATTGGATGCACACTTGTCTGTCTTCTTGGTGGTATTATTGAGCTCTCTGTGGCGTTCCAAGCACAAGTGGTCCTAGTCTATCCATAACTGGGGCTCCCTGGTTAAATTCATTGCTGTTTGTTCTTGTCATTATTGAGTATATAATCTTGAATTGGAGATTGATTCAGTAGTGTGTTTTTCTATGCTGTTTTGGAAATCTGTATGGCTCATGAATGTCTTATCCTGCTTAAATATTCCATGTTAGTGTGTTATGAGATTGTCCTGCATTTTATGCTCTTACCATTGAGGATGGAAATAATGGAAGAACTGTCTAACTGAATTTACAAAGTTAATTTGAGTTATGATGGGGAGAGCAAGTGGGGTACTGAACTAGGAAGATGGGAGTGTGAGCCAGGAAAGGCATTTTAGGCAGAAGTTAAAGGTTATGTTGAGTCAGTGGAGTAGGAAAACATGACAACAGGGTAGAAGAAGAAGATGATAAAAATCATTGTTATATTGTGGTATTCTGGATTTCCTTATTATATTGCTGCCTTGTGTAGTGTGCAGGGAGAACTGTGCTTTGAGGAACAACTGTGCTTTGAGGAATGAGTAAGATAGCTTGTAGCAGTTCACTGAGGAGGATTCCTCCTTGATTTGTTGCAAAATTTGGAAGATGTGTAGTAAATGAGACTGAGATGTCTTCACAGTGAAGACACAAATATGGCCTTGGAGATTTAGATTCTGTTTTTGCTGGTGTCAAGCAAAATGCCAGGTGGATCATGTTAATCAGAAGGACTCATATGGGTCCTTATGTTAATTTTTTTTGGTACTTGATTTGAAATGATGGTGGTGCGATTTGCAACCATACATAGATAAAACAAATGCTGTAGATATGGAGATTGGGTTTATTTCTCTGGTTTGTTTCTGAAAATGGTCATATTTCAATCCATCACAGTCACAAAACTGGAACGTTAATTGAAAAGGATAGAACTAGTTACTGGAGTTTAAGGAGGTGCTTTCTTATGTATATCCTCAAAAGCAGTATCTGACTGATGATTTGTGTGTAATCACTCTTGTATGTTAATTGAAATGCTTTAGTTGTTTGCAATACTCAGTTTCTGCTGGAAGCCTGCATTTTTTCTGATGTACTTTGTTTTTATTTGTATATATAAGAAGTGGTTTGTGATAGGTTTACTTTTTTAGTAAAAATTTAGTAACCATTTTTAGTGAATGGTTACTTTTAAAATTCATTTATTTGTCCCTGGATGTAGCCTCGTCTTCTTAGAGTAGTGAAGGTTGCAGGAATTGCCAATACCCTTAGTGCTAGTAAGAATAAGTTTACATACCATGTACAGTTAGTTCTTTGGCTGAACTTGGGTGGTGTCACAAGGAAGAGAGCTATTCTGTATTCTTTTAAGGTATGTACTGCATGTCTGTTGAACAAAAAAAACCAAAAAACAACCAACCAAAAAAGAACCAAAACGGTTGTCTTCCTGTAGGATCTTGGATAGGGGACATGCAGTTTACACTTGTAGTGGGGAATGGTTTTCATTGTAACACCTTTAACCCTTTGTCACAAATATATTAGACTTGCTGGTAGTAAGTTTGGAGTAAAACTAATATTGATGCCACTCATGACAGCCTCAGCAGGAGAGCTCTGAATGGCAGCAACAGGTGCTGAGCTGAGAGTGCAACTGAGATATTTTAGAAGGAGAAACAGATGATCTAAATCTGATTGTGACATTCACTGTAGTGCACGTTTCCCGGGATTCTGTGATTCTGAAAATTTCCTGCTCCTGTTTTGTTTGAGACACCTTTTACGCAGCTACTCAGTTCACATAAGATAGTAAATTAGGAAAAATTTATGAACATCATGGAAGTGTTTTATTGTGTGAGTTTGTGAGCACTATGGTGTTATCTTAATATCTTGAGTTAGCCTTAGATGTTTTTGTGATGTGAGTAGCCCTAAGCGGTTTGTTTAGCATATAGCTTAGTTAATGGTAAGGAATATGTTCTTAGTGTTGTGATGCTCTGAGACTTTCCACCACAGTGGTGGTGATAAATTTCCAAGACGCCCAAGTGCTCTGGAGGCAGTGATGCAGTTATTTCTAGTCCATTGAACTGTGTCTATTACTTTTTAACATACTTTGTGAGAAAATCTGGTCTTGGATAAGAGTAGAGGAGTATGAGCAGTCAATTTGTAACCAGTATGTTCTGTTGCAAAATTGGCAGCACTAAAGTATTTTCCAAGGTGATGTTGTGGTACCTATCTCCAAGTTTCAGCTGTTGTGACCCTTCTTCAATTTAAAATTCATGTTTGTTTCATAATAATGATGGTTTATTCCCTTGGAATCATGAACAGATCTTTAGAAAGTATCATGACTTTCAAGACAGATTTGCTTGATGTATCAGCAGTCATTCTTCAGTTAGATTGAGAAATGAGCTGTCGAGTGCTTTGGCTGCTGCCGAGGCAATGACAGATACAGGAAATGGAGAAGTTCTGTAAAACTTGAATTAGATGAAGAAAGAGATCTTGTTGAGGAAAATAGATGCTTTTCTGTTTGAGGCCAATTACAGTCTTATCTTTTTTTGTGTACTTGAACTGGGGTGGGCTTATGAAGGGTTAGGTAATAGAGGCTCTTGATACTTCTTGGAAAGAAGAGGTTCATTCAAAGCAGGAAACTTGCATTTAAGTGCCTTGAAACTCTCTAAATATGCTTATCTCTCCCTATCAACTGTAAAGGAAGCGTAGAGAGATTAGCTTTCCTAGACTATGGTTACTCTTTGAGAATATTGCTGTAAGTGCTAAGATATTTATCTCAAAAGCCTAATTTTGCTATAAACTCATCTTGAATTGCTACTTTGCATTTTTATGAGAACAGTCCTTAAAAACTGTGTCCTCATATACTCAAACCTTCCAGCACATTTTAAGTTTTTCAAATCAAGATCATTGTTCATCAAGCTGATAAATATTATATGAATGTGTCAAATTACAGTTTCTAGAACAACAGTAACTAAAGATATAATCTGAGTAGGATGAAGTTTTGCTGTTGTCACTGGGCATGTTGGATCCTTCAGTTCATTATGAAACTTCTGTTTCTCAAGGTAATTTGAGAGAGAGCTGCATTTATGGTGCTAGAACTGACCACACTGTTTTTCAAGGTCTTATCCTTCCTGGAACTGGAAGGATACTATCCATAGAAGTTGTATTTTATGCAAGTCCCATTTATTGTTTTAGGGTTGGTTTTTTGTTTGTTTTTATTTTGGGTTTTGTTGCTGTTAGTTTTGTTTTGGTTTGTGGTTTGGGTTTTTGTTTGTTTATGAAATTGATCTCTGTAAGGATTGCAGTTAGAAACCATTCTTTTCAGAAAACAAACAAATACCGAATCGTGTCTGTAACTGTACAGATGAGGCAAGTCTGCATGGTCATATGGGCTCAGTGAGACATAAATTCGCTTTTTTTCCTTGCTAGGAAGATTTTAAATGTCTTCAGTTTAGGAAATCTCAAGTGTGCAGCAGATTGTAGAGACACCTGATACATCTGATACTGATCAGCCATCCCACAGTTGCCGTGTGCAGCCTTCCCAATGCTCTGCGCTGAGCAGTGTCCCAGTAGGTTGTGTACAGAAGCAAGGTGGCTTCTGCATACACTATATTTTTATACACACAAGGATTCCATAATACCTCTTTAATGTTGTACTGCACTTATGTTAGATAATTACACATCATGATTTAATAATTCTTCTGAATTGTTTCTTGCCAAACTGTCCAGTCTTTTAGCCACAACTTTTTTTCAATTTCTTAAATGATTGTCTTTGTGTCAAAATGCATTCAATGTGAAACCATTACTAAATAAATGTAATAAACTACAATATTTAGATTTGCATAAAATACAGCTTCTAACTATGGGCGGTGCCCTCCTGGTTGCAGGGAGCATAAAAGTTCAAAAAGCAGTTCTGTTAATTTTAGCACATAAATTAAGTTAATATCTTTTTTTTTAATGTGTTTTATGTTATTTTTTGATTAATAATTAATGAAGGGAAACCACAATAAATTATTATGTGTGTTTCAAATATTTAATGGTGTTTAAATTTTTTTTTTGCTGGACTGTGACTGTTTTTACATGATTCAGGTCATTTGTTTAAGCCATAACTTATCTGTCCTGTTGTGCCTGTCTGATGATTGCTGGTCTCCAGGGGGCTGCACAGGGAGTCGTGTTCTCTGGTATTTTTTTTAAGCAGGAATATGTATCTCAAAGTATTTCATTTTAATCCATCAACTGATAATTTCCTGTTAGTCAATTGAGGTTTGAAAGCAAAGAACTAAAATGTCATGTGATATTTAGCCAGATATGTTGGAAAAACCTAAGTAGGATAATTGCTGTAGTTAGTTCTGTTAACTAATCTGTAATCATTTCAAGAAGATGTGTTTTGCTTGGCACTGATAATAAACCTTGAAATCATGGGATTTACTGTGTTTTTTGCATTTAATACTGTGGTAGAAACCAAGCTAAGTGTTGCAATATTTTACTTTCAATTGATGTGAAGATAAACAATTGGCAGTTCTTGGACCCTTTCCTCTATCCTTCTCAGTTACTTATATAATATTTACAATTCACCAGAATCTTCTTCTTTTCCAGATATTTACAAATATTTGCAAGAATTATCTAGAAAACTGAACCCCTGAGTTTGTGAAGAGTGTTAGTTAGACTTTTATAAGTCCCTGGATCGTGAATTTTAAATGTTTGATCTGAAGCATATTACATTCTGCATTGTATCTGTTTGTTCTTGTGGATGGTGAAATTTCTATTCCAGTTACACTGCTGTGGTTTGGACACAACCACTGGATTTTTTTTTCCAAAACTGGAACAAAAAATGGATGCTGGCTATTTCTTCCTGTTTTTTTTTATCATCACTTGCTATTTCACTGTCTAAACTCAGTAAAAAACAGGTATCTGAAGAGTTTTTTGTCCCTTAATATATTTTCATTAGTAATTAAAAAATAAGTGTTAACTTTGAATGAGTTGGTTGCTATTATTTTATGAAGCCCATCATGCTCATAGAGGTTGCTGGCTCATGTTACTGTGTTTAAGGTTGTTTGGCCTCTGTACAACAGGTTAAAATAGCTTGGGGTGCTGAATGGACTGGTTTCATTATAAGAGAGGGAGAAAATTCAGGGTGAAATTTGGAAGTATATCAACTAAGCTACATGCAATCAGAACAAGGCTTAAAATATTTTTAAAAATAAGTCGAAGTACTTTTCCAGGAAATAAGCCAGAATTGTTCTTCCGGTAAAAAAGTATTTGATGTGTTTATGTTGCTTATTTTGTCAAACAGTCATTCTGTTGGTAGAAGGGTTTAGTTCAGTGGTTCAGGATGGAATTGTTGAATGATGGCAACTACGGAAAATCATGCAGTGAGGTGCTCCTGTAGCAAGGTGGGGGTTGGCCTCTTCATCCAGGAAACCAGCAATGGGACAAGAGGAGATGGCCATAGGCTGTGCCCCCAGGAGGTTCACATTGGACATTAGGAAGAATTTATTCACTGAGAGGGTTGTCAGGCATCGGAACTAAGCTGCCCAGGGTAGTGGAGGAGTCACCATCCCTGGAAGTGTTCAAGAAGTGTCTGAATGTGACACTTAGTGCTCTGGGTTCATTGATGTGGTGGTGTTTGGTCAAAGGTTGGACTCAGTCTTGGAGGTCTTTTGCAACATAATGATTCTATGAAGTAAAAATAAAGGGGAATACAATTTCTGTCTGATGTTACCTGAGACCAGGACAGGTAACTAATCCTGAATTACTGCCCTGGTTGTAAGAGATGCTGCTTTAGGTTGTGTGCCTTCCTTACTCTGGGCCGTCAGCTGACAGAGCTTGGTTGGTTCTGCTGTTTTGCCAGTCTCTCCTAGAACAGCACAAGTGAGTGGGCCTTCGCAGTGTGTCCTGTCCGGTGCAATTCATCTCCAAATTTGGATAAATTGAAGGAGGAAGAAAGTGCTTCAGAGTAGAAGGGGTTACATGACAGAGAAAGACCTAAGGAGGAGAATATTACTGCTCTGTGGCTCTTGCCCTTGCTGGCGTGCTATTGATAGACAAGATTCCTCCCTGCTGGCTAAGAAACATTCATTCATTCATTCATTCATTTATTCATTCATTCATTCATTCCCCTGCCGTGTCTTTTAATTTTAAAAGATCCCACAGTACTGTGACAGGAATAATATTTTTTACTGGGTGAATTAAAAAAATAAACTTCCATTTCTAATGTTCCAAATTAGACCCAGTGAGTCTTATTTTTCATTTTGTTTTCCAAGTGTTACCTTAATTTATCAGTTATCATTGTTGTTGGCTTTTGATTGGGTTGGTTTAACCTTTTTCTCCTTTTCCTACTTTTCCTGTGAACACCTTTTCCTATATATTATTACAATATTTTAAAGACCCAAGTTTTTCTAAAGCCGATCTCACATCTGATGTGTCAGTCCTAGACTTTTTCTCATTACTGCTCTTTGCTTCTGTTTTCTCAGTCCTTCATGATTTTATTATATTGCTGCTACTTTCATAGTCTTTGAAAAAAAGGCTTTTTGTCCAGTGTTCATTTGTGTGTATTTCCATATAAAATCCTCTTCTTTTTGTTCATTTCTATGGAGTTACCTTTTTTTAGGTATCTGCTATGTCTTGTAACAATGCTGACTTCTATGCTTGTCACAGTATGTACTGCCATTATTGTCATTTATGCCAGCAGTTGCTTTGAGCTATGAAAAAGGCTACGAAAGTTCAGGTTTAGGTATTACCGTTTGTCTTGTTAACAGACACTGTTTTGTTTTGTTGGTTTTTTTTAATAAAACCTGTGACAAGTGGTGCTGCACATTATTTTTTGGTTAAAGGTTAAGTAGATGTATTTGAGTGGGTGATCACTTCAGCCTTGCTTACTGTGATTTATTTGAGATTGGTTGTGTGAGACCAAGCATTTGATTCTTTAGGAATAACATTTTTAGAGTAAAACCATTTTGTCTGGCTTACTCTTCTGGCTATGAAATAAATTTTTATGATCTTACTTTGTATTCTGATTGTCCATTCTGTAGTCTGAGAAATTACCTGTGAATGCTCACTCTTGATTTTTACTTTGCTCTTTGCATCATCTGTTTTTTATAGAGAAGTGTGTGTCTGAATAGCAATGCTCACAGACTTTGATTTCTTCTTGTTTTGGTTTAACTTGCTTAGCTTGTATCTAATATAGTAGAAGTCTGATTTAATCTTTACCTGTGATGGAAATAATTACAATGCATCTTTCTTACTGAGTTTGCACAGTATCATTTTGCTTTGGTGTAAGAGCTGGAAGCCATGTATTCTTGCACTCATTTATTTTAGAGAAAATTTATTGTAGGAAATTGATATCTTTGAGATTCTTGCGCCACTGTTGAAACAGGTTTGGACTCCCAAGGTGTAATGCACCTTTATATGTAGATAAAGTATTACTGTATAAAGTCTGAAATTCATACAAAATTAAGCTAAGGTAGATTGCTGGCTTCACTGTTTCTTTTGTTCTTGATTTGTAACATGAGCAGCATTAAAGCTGCCTTATGCTCTTAAGTGGTTTCATACTGCCTGTAGTGTTCTCAGATGATTCGTTTATGGCACTTGTTGTAGCCATAGCTAATTTTACTCTTTAAAAATTGTACTTCTCTTATGAAGTTGAATGCTGCAGGAGCCATTTCATTTCAGAACACCATGGATCTTTATATTTCACAGAACTACAACACCTTTTCTATCTCACTTAATAAATATTCACTCTATATAGCACCTGCTTGGTTACTTCCTCTACTATGTGAGGTTAAAGTCTTTTTTTTTCCTAGCCTACAAGCTTTTGAATGTGACCAAGTCAGTCATGAGAGACGATGTAATATGTGTGGCAGTGCTTGTACACTTTTGTCTGTCAGTAACCGAGAGGGCACCGTGTTGTGTTTATGACAGCAGCGCGTACGGGCAATTAGCACGGGGTGTTTGAACAGCTCGTTATCGGCCGCATGACTTGCTTGCCTTCAGGCTTTGTTTCATTTGCATTGAGAAAGCTAAAAACTATTTCCAAGAATCACCTGAATATTTTCTTTCTTCGGTGGCTTTCTCAGATTCTGAAAGACTTCCAGGCTCTGGAAGGTGGCTGGTGCGAAGTGAATCATGAATATGAATCAGCGTCTCTCCACCCTTATTTCCAAAATGCTGTTGCTAGGATATTCTTCTTTGATGATGTGATAAGAGTAGCAAACACCTTTTTGAAATTCACTCTCTGTTATCCTTTCTTTAATTACATTCAAATTCAGGCTGCTTGTGTCTCTCTGCAAGACCTTGACATAATCTTATTCTACCTTTGCATCTGCTCTTTGTGTTTTGCAGCCTTTGCTTCTCCTGAGTTCCAGTTTTTTGTTTCGCTTCCTTTTTTGTCCTACATTGTAATTTACTCTTGTGTGTGTGCACTATGCTGTCTCTACTGTGCAACTATGGATTAGGGTATGCTTTTTTCCCTTTCTACAGAATGTATATACTTCTGTTTGAAAAAATGGTGATTTTTGTTAGCTTGTTTTTGCTCACTCTCCACAACCACCCTGTTGTTACAGCCCATTGTAAAAATGAGCGGTTAAAAACAGAAAGACTGTTAAGCTGTTTAGTTGGTGATTAATTGTATTTTATATTTGAACAGAAAGAATTTTGGTTAAAAGGGATGATAAAGTAAGACATATATAAGTTACTCAGAGAAATTTAATTTTCCTAAGTTTTTTTTGTTTGTTTGTTTGTTTGTTTGTTTTTTTTTAAGGAATAAGGGAGTGGAAGAGAAAATAAATGAATGTTCACTTATTAGCTTATGTTCTTTTATGAGAGATGACACATAAACAATAAAGAATGAATTCTTGTAGCTGGAGCAACTTGGAGAAGATATTTTTAAAATGTTTCTTCTTCAGCCCTCTATGAGCCCTGTAGCTCAAATATCTCGAGATTCCAAGTTGTTTTGATTTTTTTTTCAGCTAGGTTTAGAAAGAACATCTGGAATGGTTTTGTTTGGAGATGTAACTTGGTGTGGTATTCTTCAGGTGTGGCAGAAGATTTAAAATGCCTCACAGAACCACTGTATTTCTTTGAAGTGTTTTCAAGGAAGTATTACAGAAGTACTTCATCCAAAGTCATGAAACATATTTTTATGTTTAATGTATTAAGACATAATTAAAACAGGCATAAGAAAATTACATTAGCTCTCATTTAAAGACAGTTGAATCAAATACAGAATTAAAAAGATGTTTTATGAGCATCTTTAATGAGTAATTATTTGGGAGATCCCCCAAGACAACTGCTGATACAAAAAACAGCATAGAAAATAATTTCATGTATGTTCTGCTTTGCTTTTTTGATGCAAAGGGTGCAAAGAATCAGACATGGGACAGAAATGTTAGTTGAGATATTTAAGGCTGTAAAGGTAATCCCAGTTCACTAAGTAAACCAGTTCTCCTGGCGTCTTACGTGAGAGCAAGGTCCAAAGATACTTTCCTTATTTTGAATGATATTGGGCACTATCATTTAGTAAATAATTGAAAATTCAGTCCATTTTTCTCTCTGAAGATTAGTACAAATCGGCTGCTTTTGTGTCTTCATGTATTTCCTTTTCTGTGAGGGTGCAACAGAAGCTTTTTCCTTTTTAGTTTTTGTTTTTGCTTTGGGGTTTGTATTTGTTTGGTTGGTTGGTTTATGGGGGGTTTTTTAAACAGAATTTTCTGTCGTCTGCTGTCGTGGCATCAAGGGGCTGGAGACCATGTTAGTAGGAAAAGCAGAGGCTGTGGGCCACCCAGGCCAGGTTTAGTTACAGACTTTGCAAGGCATTAGATGGGAGTGTCTTTTCCACAACGCTTGGAAGCTGTTTCAGGTACTGTTTTGAGGCTGTCCATAGACTTAGGAGTTTGTAACTCTGAATGCACATCCATCATATTTTCAGATTCATTTTAGTTCGAATGTGCTCTTTTGTGTGCTCTCAACCAAACTGATTTCTGATTACATAATGAAAACCTCTGGGTTTTCATTAAAAGCCTGAGCTTGAAACAGACAGTAGTAGGTGACTCACCTGATATGTAGGTAAAAGGCACTATTTAGGAGAGACCTTCATATGACTCTCAAGTCCAATGTAGGAGACAGTTCCAGAATCTTAGATGCTGAATTGAAGATGCTCAGAAGTCTTTTGAACAACTACAATTAATTTGTTGTTAGATAGAAAATTGACAGAATATTCAAGCAAGGAAACCTGACTGACTGGTGCTGAAAGAGCTCCTCCCCTCTCTTCTCAGCCATGTGCTCCCACAGGCTACCCTGTGCTGGTCTCAGGGGTTGTTTGACACTTGTAAGGAACTAAACCAAAGGAAAGAAAATTCTGATTAAAGAAGGGCGGGAAAAAGAGTCATATTCTATTAGTGTAGCTCCTTGAATGAACTAGTAGGGAAATAATTTGGTTTTGTCAGAGTAAGATGAATATTTTTTCTCTTGAGTCCCAAGGAAGGGTGGTCCACTGCAGTCAACAAAAGGGAGGAGGGACATAGGCCTTCCCTACTTGGTTACAGTGACTGCTTAAGAAATTAGAATTTTCTTCTCTTGCATTAAGAAAATTAAATTTTTCCTGTGGTAGCCTGTATTGCAACAATCTCATCGTCTGTTTAGGGATATGTCTTTCCGTTTTTGCTGTTAATCTCCATAATGACATCTCATAGAAAGATTATTTTAATTGGTCCTTCATTATTGGTTGTTTGTTTTTTTTTTCAGTTGGCCAATTCTGAAGATACTCTGACAGGTTTTTTTCATAAAAGTGCTCCTTATGTTTCTGCTTTTCTGGATAACTTATATTGTATACTAAAAGTTAATACTTGCTGTCTTCCAGAGCCATTTACTTTCAGGAACGTTAGGATATCTATGTTATGATCTTGAATTATGGTGAAAAATAACACAAAGTTTTCTAGTTTATATGATCAGTAGGTATTGATGACTCTTGATTTGTGCTGTGAGTCTGATATGTATTTAAATATATGGACCTTTTATATCTGGAGTTCTGGACACAGAACTTTACACACCAGATACAATGTAAAACTGTAGAAAAAGAATCAGTTTTTAATAGTCTGGAGTAGTGGGTATCCCACATAGTAGAGTGTTATAGTTAATTAAGCTACTAATCATCATTTAGGGATATAGGTAGAGACTAAAATCAGCTTAAGTCTAGAAGAATATTTAGTTCAGGCTTTTGTGTCTTAGTAAAGTATGTACATTGCTCAGAGGCTGGTGAGGCTTTGGGGACAGTATGTTTTCTCCACGCATTGTATATGTGCCTTATGCAATTGTATTTGCTATGTAGAATATTAGAAAAACTGCCCATAAACAATGAAGAGTTGACTGTTTTACATGGCTTTGAAAACTTCAATAATTGTGGGTTTTTTTATTTTGCTTTTTAGGGAATAAAACAATGCTAATGAAGCAACCCTTTCCTTGAAGTTCGAGTTTTCAGTCTCACTGCCATAATGGGTAAGTCTTATGTGTAACATATATAAAAATTTAGTTTAGATACTCTTCATTTCTACTGAGCACTAAAACCATTAATGTACTAAAATTCCTAGGAAATGTGTGCTTTGACTGTTTAATGCAGTGGAGCACCTGTATGAAAGGCAGTGTTCAGCAGCTTTGCAGTATTCAAAATATTTCTCTTTTTTTTTTTTTCCTTGTAATATAGCACTTTTTCCCTCATTATGTGGTAACTTAAAGATTTAAGTGTAGGAAATTGAGATTGATGGTAATAGAGTACTCAACAGTATTTACTGTGCTCTAAATGGTAATGACTGTTGGAAAAAAACAAACCACAAAGTCTATTTTAAAGAATTTTCTGTTGTTGCCTTGTATCATTGCAGTGCAAAGCCAGGACTGTGTAGATGGTCTGTTTTTCTAAATATGTGGCACATTTGTATTACTTTAGATTTTAGGCCAGTTTTTCAAGCTGTGCGTGCTTTTTAATGAGTTGACCACGTTGTTATTGTAATCATTTATCGGTGCTCCCTCTCAAAAAAATCCCAGCAAACCAACAACACACACATTTTCGTATTGTTTTTTTTCATCTTTTATTGTTATGCTAGTGTTCCTGACCTTATGCTCAATAATCAAGTTGCCTAATCTGGGAATACAGCACTCTTCAGATTTCTGATCTTCTGCAACATTTTGCATGAGAGAAGTGACTGTTGAGTCATGATGGGTATTCAGTAAACTTTGAACGCTTTGCCACAGTTCTTTGGTTTCATGAAATATGCAACACAGTGACCACTGGGAATGAAACCTCCAATCAACTGCTAAAACATCAATTTATTTTTTACCATTGCTGAGCACTAGAATAGGCTATAACATAATAAAATAGTTCAACTTTTTTAATTTTGGCAAATCTTGAAGCGTGTTTTAGTGTGAGAAAAGAATAACTGAGCTGCAAGAACGCCTTCAGTTCTGCCAAATATTCCTAGTAAAACTTGCTTTTATAGATTTGCATATCTTAGTAGAGTTATGAATAATGACAGCATGAGTGATGATCAAAGGTACTCATTTTCAGAGCAGCTTTCTGATCTGTTAGGAATCTATTAAATTAGAACACTTAAATCCCACAATTTCCTTGTATAATAACTATATTTGGTTGTATTTTAATAGAATGTGACGGAATTCTCATGGTTGCTGAACACTTAGAATGGTTACTTGCTGATTTTAATGTGGAGCTCTTCTCAGGTCCTTGTTTGAGAAATACGTTTCTTTGTAAATCACAGCATTTAGCAATGAATTCTTCAACAAACATTGCATTGTTCACAATGTTCCTTCATTGTGAAGGGCCATGAAGGTCCACAGTCAATACCTTTGCAGATAAATTTTGTCATCCAGTGTTCCAGATGCATGCTGAGTGCAGGTACTATTGCTCGGGCAAGGAATTAATACAAAACATTAGAAATAAATTTCTCTTAGTGATGGATGTTCAGGCTTTTGAGCTCCTAAGTGTTTTCCTATCTAAAGGAGCCTATCTATAGCCTATCTGTATCCCATTTCTAGGGCATATCTTGCCTATCACGGCCTCAGGCCATCACAGCTGCGGCAGATGTTCAGGATTTAGGGTTTTTTGTGAAATTGAAACCTAAGTTATGTAGCACTCCTGCCCCTAACTTGTTCCCTGGGTTCAGTGCTTCTGTTTCTCCTTATAAATTCTTCCTTTAAGCCCTAAGATCCTCTGTATTTTCAGTCCTGGAAAAGTTCTGTGGTGTTTTGTTTTTGGTTTATGTGTTGGTTTTTTATTATTGGTTTTTGTTTTGGTTTTTCTTTTAATTACTTCATGAGCTATCAGCAGATGCTCAAACAGTTGAGGTGTTCCTCTGGGAGTTTGTATATGCTTCCAATGGGCATGATCATACCTGTTCAGGACAGAGGGAAAATGGTTCAAAAGTGCTTATGTTTTTTTCTTATTTTCTGAGAGAGGCAGGAAATGTAATTTCTAGTAAATGTCTCTGCCGTGGGTATTATTTGAAACAAAGTAGATAAGGCTTTTCCACCTACACCCCCTTTCTCTTATTAGTACAGCCTGCAGTTGTGTAGAGCCAAAGTCTCTGTTATGACCTCAGTTTTTTTAAACTTGCTATTTAAATGTGGTTACTGATTAAGCTGTTTATTTCCTTAAGCACTGTTAATGATAAATAAAATAAAAACATTTGCAACGCAGCAGCAATTTTTTTTTAGTTTGGCAATTATGTATTGGAGTGTAATGAGGACTTTTGGATTTTAGAATAATGCCTGCCTAATTGTGAAATGAGACAGTAATGCCCTTCAAATGTAACAGTCTTTTACACTTGTCTGGTCTCTTTCCCTGAGCAGATGAGCAGCAAGCTTTGAATTCAATCATGCAGGATTTGGCTGTGCTTCATAAGGCCAGTCGTCCTGTATTGCCCCAGCAAGAAACAGGAAAACCAAAGTCATCTTCACCTAAAAAACAGGTAATTTTTAATATCCTCACTAACCTACTGAACATGGAATGTCCTGCTGTGACTTCTGTAATTGTTCTTCTTGCCAGACCAGTGAGCATACCAGAATGAGCTGTTAGTCTCCCGCATGTGCTGCCATTTTCTGTGTTCATGTTCTTGTATTAGCAGCAAAATGAAATGGGGGCATTTGAGAGCAGATCATAGTATCTGCCTAAATAACTCTTGTACTGATAAACTGAAGATCATAGAGATATTTTGACATTGTATGTAGAGTGTTTTTATAGTTGTTGTTATTATTATATTGGTGCTATACTGTTTTAAAATATCAAGAAAGAATTTTATAGGTTTAGTAGATTGTCCAGTTGTCACCTCTATCATACCAAAGAATGTCAGTACAAGCAGCAGGAACATGCTTAAGCTGTTTTACTGCATCTTTGGCCTCGATTTCTTGTTTGTTCATGTGCTGGAAATGTGAGTTCTTTTCAGCTGTATTTGTTTTCTCTAGATACTAAACAGAAATGGAATAAGTAGTAAATACTTAGATTAGGAGAGGACAAAGACTTTTGCCCTAATTGAATTAACTGTATGTTTATTTGATTGGATTTTTAATTTACAGTTCAATATTTAATGAAATTTCAGTTTGTGCTTATTTTAACCTTTTAATATATATTCCTATATATTTGGCTTTTAAACTGTCGAAATCCAATGGCTGCATCTTTTTAATTGTGTGCTTTAAAAGTTGCAGGAGTTCCGTGTATATCACAGTGCTGCTTTGCTGGTGTCATGTAACTCATGTCTGAGCTGTGACTTTAGACATTGTGGTAAAATGCATTTATGATCCAAAATGATTTGAGCATAATACGTGTTTAGAAAGTTAGAAAAAATGTTTATCCTTCTCTTTCAGTTTATGAATTTTGAAGGTAATAATTTGATAATCAGTTGTTTTGGAAGAATGCAGCGTTGTTACTTGGATAATGCATTCTTGGTTTTCCTGCAATAGGTGCTAATACAATTTGATTCTTAAAATTATTGTTTTGCAAAAAGCAAATTTTATTTCTACTGCAAATATATACAGATATGGTTACTGGGAAATTTATTGCATGACTTCTGGCATAATTACATGTGTGGGTTTCTATGGTAATGGTTATGAAAGAAGATATGTTTCTTAAGCCTGGAATGCTCAGCTGCAAAGTGTATGTAAAAACCTGTTATTGGTAGCTAAATCTACCTGCCTGTCCAGGATACTGAACTTTTTGGTAACCAGTTCCACACTGAATTTGAAGTCATAAATCTGTTATAATATTAAAATATGTTGATAGAAAATAATGTGTTTACTTACAGAAGCATTCATTGTACTTCAGAATAAGTTTTTGTATTTTTTACACACTTTAAACCCCTTCAGTTACTTCAGCAGAGGTAGCTTGTTTAGATACTTGTTGTATTGGAAAGGACAGAAAATAATTATGGAATGTAGTTCTAGTGTAGGATTATTGAAAGGGAGTTCATGGCCTTCATTAAAGGAGGTATTAAAAAAAATAAGAGTGGTTCCTTTATGTCTTTTCTTACAGAATGATGTTAGAGTCAAATTTGAACATCGAGGTGAAAAAAGGTAAGGAAACAGCCTTATCTCTTAATTATTTATAGAGTTTTGTTGTGCTTCTATCATAAAGTTTCAAAATGTTTCAGATCTCTAAGTGTATTTGGTTTGAGCTTTAATTGTTATGTGAACACAGTTTAAAGAGAATTAGCTGTTTGAAATGTGGGCTCTAAGTGTACATAAATGTGGAAGTATCATACTGTACCTATGTCCTATGGAGCATCCTTCATTTGGTTACCCTTCAGATAGGTGTTTGTAGCCTTGATCAATTACTTAGATCATTAGAATAGTTTGAATAGACCAGAAAAAAATTTTGTTTGCTTCATTGTGCATGTAATAAATGCGTGATAATTTATTGTTACTGTAACACCTAGAGAAAGAGATCTAGATCTTAAATCTCAGTATTGAATTTTACTTTGAAGGGACCAGTCTGAGAACTGTAAGTGGAAAATTTATTGTTGTTTTCATTTAATCAGTTAAAATTTATGTTCATTTTGTTTATGAGAGGTACCTGCCTAAAGTATACAAGCATCTGTATATATCACTGCTCTAATGCCTGCTTAAAAACCTTTACAGAATTCAGTGCACAACTCCATGCAGAACTGGTTGTGGACAACTTATTTTGCCCGCCTATCTCTTTCTGAGAGCATAAAGTTTCATTCTGCCTGCAGAGAAATGGTTATAGAATAAGATCTTTGAAAATACTTAAGGAAAAAGGAAATAATATCCTGGTCATGCTGTTCATCAGTAGAAATTGTAAATTTCTTAATTGCTTCAGAATGAAACCTATACTACTTCTGGGCAGCCCTTGGTGTGACGTGCAGTAGAGTGTGTGCCCTTTCTGTGCAGGGAGAGGGAAAATAGCAGTAAGTCCCCTCAGTATTAACATTCTTCAGCTTCTTTCTATCGCTTCTCTGAACATCACACATTAAAGTGCATCAGTAATGGCTGAGTGCTGTAAGTAATTTGGAGGAAATAAGTCTTTTTGAAAGCTTTGAAAATTGAGGACTCTTCTACCTAACTATTTCTTGTGAAATAAGGGGAAGCATGAATTTAAAACAGAGGTGTTTACTCGCTGCCAGTCTGCATGGACAGTGCATTTTGCAGTTTATCATAATTCACTTTCACAGTGGACTGAGTTAATCAATTCAATATGAATTGATTAACAAGCATAACATAAGTGTGTGGAAAGATACTTTTCCCAAGCTTTTATGCTGATGGGCCTAGCTCTGTTCTGCACCTTCCCAAGTGACCTGAGCCTACTTGCCCGGAGGTACTGAGCAGCCCTGACTCATTGCTCAGCAGGAGTTATAATACTTTTGTTGCCTGAATATGTAGATCTAAAGATGAAGTAGTGAAATTATGCAGGAAAAATAAGCTATGCAATGGCTTTCTCACTAGCTTTGAAAAAGAGAAGTGAAAAACAGAAGTAATTTCAGACTTGCTTTCTGTGGTGAATGTGGCACTTTGTTCCAAGGAGCTGGTGGTGTGATGGGTAGAGTTGTAAGCTTGTTGCACAAACTGTTAACTACAGTGAGAGTTAGTGTTAGCTACTTGTTGTTTGGGGTGGTTTTTTTAAGATTTTATTTTTTTTTAAATAATTTTTAATTGGAAGTGACCTGGCTTCTATCCTCATTTCAGTGAGGCAAGTTGTCCCCTAACCAGTGTAGTAGTAACTGAATCACTGATGAAAGGAACAGTTACCCTTTGCTAACCTTTCTGCTTTACAGAATTTGAGTGCTCTTTCTGTTTTGAATGTGAATTGGAAGTACCTCAGTAGCTTAATCATTTTTAAATGCTTTTTTTGTTTAATGCTGTTGTATCTCAAAAAAATACAGTAGTTTTCTGTAGTAAAAGGGCAGTTTGGGCTAACTGGTTTGATGAGACATTGAGTTACAACAAAATCTGAATTGTTGACCTACAACTGCACCATTCTTACAGGAGCACAGTTGAAGCACAGTTAGTGATGGACTGGGCAGTTTGAGAGTGTAGTTCATTATGGTAAAGATGGTGACATTAAGTTACCTTCCTCAGGTAAGATAGTCTTTCAGATTTCCAAAAAAGGGAGTAATTCCTTTCTGAATGCTTATGCTTGTCAGCCTGTGGTACTCCACTGTCTTAGTTTTCTGGAGTAGAAAATTTTAGAAGTTTCTAAGAATTTGCCTCTGAAATGGAGGCTTGCAAAGAATTAAGCAAGCCATATGGAAGCAAGTACAATAGTCATAATGAATTCTAATTCTGTCCCTGATTATCCCTTTTAACTTTCTCACTGCTTTTCTTTCTTTTTTTTAAAGTTTCAAAATATGGAGGACAGTGAATAAAGCATAGACTCTTACGATCTTTTTAGTAATAAATTTAGTTCTAAGATAGTTCTTAAGTAATGAGTTGCCAGATTTTCATAGGTAATGGACAAAAATTCTTTAAAACTTAAATTGTTTTTCAGGATCCTGCAATTACCGAGGCCTGTTAAACTTGAAGATCTTGCAGCTAAAGCTAAAGTTGCTTTTGGACAGACTATGGATTTACATTACAGCAATAATGAGGTAATATTCTGTGTCTTCTGAATTCTTCCCTTGGACATTGATTGCTTTAAGGCTGAAATTTGTTCTCATAAGTAGTGGGAACCACTCCTGTGACAAAACTTACTCCTGTGACAAACCCCCAGGTTTTTAGTATGTGTGTGTGTTTTCTCAAATATGTAAGTCTTGTCCAAATTAGGATAGGCAGGAAATAGGTGAAATGTTTCATGAGTATCCTAATGAATTATGTCTCAGACTGAGTTAAGAATGGATAAATTGTCTTCCTGATCTGCCACAGTTCTGTTATATGACTTTGGGAAAGTCTTTAGCTCTTTGAGCTTTGTTGTGTTTGTAAATTTGAAGTAACATTTATCCTTTCTTGTAAACTCCTTAATTAATCTTGTTAGATAATTGCTAGAATGCTGCATTTATTTACTGTTTAAATTGGAGAAATAGGCTTAACTGTTGCTCCTCTTAAAGTGGCTGGTTCCCAAAGATTTCTTGGAAACAGTGCCAGCACTGTCAAGCCACTTATGCTTGATCAATATTACTTCCAGGTTTCCTTTAGAAGCAGAGATGGAATTATAACACATAAATTTACAGATACAGGATCCATTCTTATGAATTACTTCTGGGTTTTACCATGAGTCAGCAAAGTTCATAAAGGAATATTCCTGTGGTTATGCACAACATAATTGCTGTATCTAATCTGCATCTTTGCAGAAGAAAATGCCAGTAATTGCTGTTTGTTGGTAACATTACCAGGCACTTCTGTGAAACTGATCCTCAAAATTAAGAATTCCAACAGAAGGCTTTTGGAGATTAGGAAGGTCAGAAACAATGGCCCTTCATAATGCTTGAGCCTCAGCTCCTTCCACTGATAGAGTCTTGGGCATTTGAGTAGGTTTTCTTCTTGTCAACCTCTACACTAGTTGGCGAATCATCCCATCACCTTTCAGAAATGGGATGGTAATAGTGTATCATTAGCATTAAAACTGCAACTTAACAAATGTACAAACTCTTCATTTTATCGAGACCTTCTTCATCAATCCAATTTCTTTTTATATAAAACTACTGTATTTTGACCAGTGGTGTATTTAAGCATTACTGACTGATTCTGTTTACAAGTAGAATAGATTTAAAACTCTGTGTTGGGCTGTTCCTTTGTTACAAGCAGAAGTTGTAAGGTACACTCCTGAAACACAACTCGATCTTACATGTTATAGAATTCAGATCTCAATAGCACTTAACTGGTGTAACGTTTTCTGTTCTAAAGATACATGTATGCCAAGTTAATTCTAATTAATTAGATCCAAGTAAGATTCTAGTGAGGACTAGAGTTGCTGCATGTGGATCACGTCTTCCTTAAGGAAGTAAGGATATACTTCCTTGACAAATTTTGCTTTTCAATGGAGAAATTTTGTTAGTGATGCAATTTCAAGCAAGTATAGTTGTAATATTTGAGATAGAAAAGTCTGTTTTATGCTCTGTAAAATAAGACTTCTGTTTATCTTACAGACTTGTGATAATTTAGGCAATGGTAAATACATTGACCCTGTTGCACCCGTTTCTCTGAAACTTGTAGGATGTTAAACTGCATATATGCAAAATGGTTTCTCTTTGATTATGAAGACTTGTTCCACCTGCTGCAATTAGTGAAGGTATCTAAAGGAAGAGTTAAGGTTGAACTTCAGACATTTTGATGCTAACTTAAAGGGATCATTTAATGAATTTTATTTTCAAGTTGTTTGGAATGAAAGAAAATATTCCCTTTATTTGTTTCTCTGCACTTGACTTTCTCATTTCTTTCTTGTGTCCTGTTTAAGACTTTTTTTCCCCCTCCCTTTTTTGTAGCTTGTAATTCCATTAACCACACAGGATGACCTGGACAAAGCTGTTGAACTGCTTGACCGTAGCGTACATATGAAGAGTCTGAAGATATTGCTTGTAATACATGGAAATACACAGGTATGAGTTGACATGCTAAATGTCTTTTTCCCAAGTTTTCATATTGAAGTATAATTTGTATCTTTTCTTAAAGATGTCGTTTTTCCAATTAAAAATAATACTAATTGCTTCTTGATTTCACTTCAAACATCCATTAGCATTTAGTATTTACTCAGTTTTAACTCTCTCTTAGGTCCCTCTCTTTGTTTGTCTTCCCTACAGTGGTAGAAAAGTGTTCCTTAGTAGGATGATAAAGTGATACAGATTTGAAAAGCACATAAAAATTAAATAACAGTAGTTATTTGAAACTATTCTTTAAGTCACACATTGTTGACACTCCTTTGTGGGAAGTTCAGTGTTTGTTGCAGCAAAGAGTAGTGGACTGTAGACTAAATGCTGAGGTATTTTGGTATTATCTAACAAACTATGGCATTGATATTCATAGGATTTGTATACTGGTACATAGTGAAAATTATTTTTAAAGAGTAAGAATGAGCTACTAAAATAGAGGGATTGTGATATAAATTGGCAAGCTGCTTTTTTGACTGCTTGAAAAAAGAACTGTACTGCACAAAACCTGTAAAGTTTACAAAGTATTTTCATTGTGAAGAGTAATAATAACAGGTTGTAATATTTATGCATTTTCAGTCACCCAGTGTAAATAATATGGAACCCTTGCCCTCACTGGAAGATTTAGATAATACAGTGTTCGGTGTGGCAGACAGGAAAAGGCGACTGTCTGTAATAGGTAAGGTGCATATTTCAATAGCTTTAATTGTAAAAGCTTTTCTTTTGTGGTATTCTGTTCATGAGGATTTTGCTCTCACCACACAGTGTTTGAATTTCTCATACTCATCAGTGACTCTAATGTAGAGTTTGCACTTGGGGGAGTGGATTTGGAATTTAAGTCAAAAGAAAATTACCCAAAAACCCCACAGGTAAATAAATGTATGTAGAATTATTTGAGGTAACTGATGGGTAATCTAAGAAGCTGATGTTAGTACTCCCCTTTATTTTCAGGTACAGGAATGAGCTACTGAAAAATCTGTTTCTATGGCAGCATGTTTTCTTGCACAGTTTAGGACCCTCATTTTTTTTAATGTGTGAACATTTTTGTAAGATGCTTATTTAGGCATTGAGATAATGTTTTTTGCTTGTTAATATTTTGAAATTGGTGTGATGTAAACTTCAAAATTTAATTATGAAACTAGAAAGTTTCATGAATAATTTTCCAGACAATTTAATTATTATGCATTTATTATGAATATATATATTCATGTTCTTATAGACTTAGTATTCTACAAAGAAAAACTGAAATTCTCAAGAGTTGGAAACGATTAGTTGACATAGATGGAAGGGTTTGGATTTTGATTTTGTTCAAAAGAAGAAATTTACCCAACTAGATCTGTGAGCAAATTGGGTTTCTGTTCCTGTATAATGAAAATTCTTTTTAATGCCGTTGAGGCAACTCTGCCCCAGATTTTTCATAATTCCTAGATTGCAGATTTTAAATGCTGTACTTAAGTGTTGCATTGCACAGGCATTTGGGAAATGCCCAAAGGAAGAAGTGATTCAGGCAGGCTCAGTGCCCGTGAAGCATTTGAGTAAAACCCCTGGATTCTGTGTTAATGCAGAGACTCTGACTGGCCCTTTTCTTTCACAAGGTTCTAATACTCGTGATAGGAGTTCACCTCCCCCAGGATACATTCCAGATGAGCTGCATCAGGTGGCTCGAAATGGGTCCTTCACCAGTATCAACAGTGAGGGTGAATTCATTCCAGAAAGTATGGATCAGGTAGGTGTGTGATTTATTAAAATTAAAGTTTTTGTTAGGTTGCTTTATGAAATACTGCTTAAGGGTATGGAATTGTTCAAAAGAACAACAAAAAAACTGAGGCTAACTCTAGAAGACATGATTGGTGAGAGAAGCTTTAAATAATTGTGCTGTTTAGTCTTGTAGAACCCAGTTTATTTTCTCTGTAAGTCTCTTCAATTTATTCAATATGTTGCTACAAGGACAAAGATAGTATTCTTAATTCCCATGATAGCTGAGTGAGGTAGTGATAAATATAAATAACAGCAGAAATGTCTACATTAGAAAGCACAAACCCTTTTATTTTAATGAGAAGGATATGTAAGAAAGACAGTTTTACCACCTTTCCAGGTAATTAAAGAGAATTTAGGAAAGATTTTGGATTTGTCAGAGTTATTTGGGCTTAACTGATGCTTAAGAGTTGGACTTAATGATCCTTGTGGGTCCCTTCCAACTCAGAATATTCTCTGATTCTCTGTGATACTGTGTTGAGGTAGAGGCAAGGGGATGGCAGTGGGCCTGGCATAAGTAAGCTCTGAAATACTTTCCAAAGTCACTTGTTTTTTGTGTAAAGATCACAAATGTATGTTATTTTGTTGTTCTTACTCGCCTGCATCGCTAATGCAGGATATCAGCACACTCAGCAAGACTAAAAATTCTGGTCTCTGAATATCAAAATTGAAGCAGGAATGTAATGGCTCACAGAATTGGCAATGGAGAAAGATGTTTTAAGGAGGAAAGAAAAATAATGCTGCATACCTAAATCACTTTAGGTTGTTGTTGACATTGGCACTGTATTTACAAATGGCAAGAGGCAGTGGTTTTTATGAGCTGACTAAATGAGAGACAGATGATAGAATAAAAACAGAGGCAAAGGGATTGTGCAATTTGTTGCACAATTTTAATGACTGAGCTGAGAATAGAGACTGAATTTCCTACTTTCTAGAGCTGGGTGCTATTCTTTATCATAGTCACATGGTCAGATCCATCCCAGGTCTAGATTCATTCAATGAAATGATTACTTTTAACCTGGGCCAAGTCATTTTTGGTCTGACCATGACTGGTCAGACAGACGATACACCTGAGGCGTGGGATGTCCATTTGCTTCTCAGTATTCAAGAAATATGTAATCTGTCATGTATGCATTGCTGTGTAAACTGTCAGCAGGTTTAAATTAATGAATTTTACTTTCATGGGAAGCCAGGCTAGTTCAGCCTTAACAGCCTCAAGGACCAGTTTCAGATGTTGGGAACTCACAAATTCTGTTTCCTTCCTCCCCACTAAGGTGCCACATCACCTTGGCAAGTGTTGGCCATGCTGCTTTTATCTGTCACAGCCTGCCTCACAAAGACAAGAAGGGAATTTGAGAGTGGAGGGCTTTGTTCTGCTGTTGATCTGTGTGAGCACAGCCATTCACACTGACAGCAGACCCCACACTTGTACAGAAGAGATGATGGGTTGGGTAAAAGTGGGCTGCCATTTGGGCCATACTGCATTAGATTATAGAGGTAATTAATATGGCAGCAAGTGGGCTTTTTTTCCCTTTCAAGACCCACTGTTCAGCATGAGAAAAGAGGAGTAAAACTGCTGAACTTGTAAATGTCATCCTCCCCAGTACAGAGTTTATTAAAGTGTTGACTTGCAGAGTACAAACTCACTTTCTGGACAACATTTCTTTAATAAGTCCTTGATTGGTGTTCAGCAAAGTTTATGCCCAGGACCTTTAAGATGCAGCACAGACGATAAAAATTGGAGGGGTAACTGCTTAATTTACAGCAAAAGACTGGTGTGTAGTTCATAGGAAATAATAGATGTTACATAATATACAAAAGAAATCTTCATTTTAGGAGGGAGCTTATTTTAAGACAACAGATGAGCTTTCCACTCTGTTTTTACCAGGTCTTATCTGATATGGATTTTTTCATTAGCTGTTTCAAAGCAGAAACCTTAAAGTATTTAAAAAAATTTCAAAAAACATACTTGAACTTGTCGATCTTCCTCTGTTTGTTATTTATTAGATGCTGGATCCATTGTCTTTAAGCAGTCCTGAAAACTCTGGCTCGGGAAGCTGTCCCTCACTTGACAGCCCGTTAGATGGGTAAAAAATATTTACATTCATTATTTAGCTGTATTAGATTGCATAATTTATCAGTTGTAACGTATAACAACTCTCCAGTGACAGAATTTCTTCCAGAAATCCCTCTCTAAGTTACAGAACATTTATAAAAGCTTATTGAAACTTAATTACTTACTAATACTTGGAAAATACATTAGCTTTATTTTTTTTAAATAATTTGTGTTTGAAACAAACAAAAAAAAAATTAGACTTCACATTCTACAAAAACGCACTGAAGATTTTTACTAGACGTTGCCGGGTTTTACATATGTGTGAAGTATATTTCCTGGCGGTGAACCACCCCATTACATTTACAGTTCTAAGGTACTGGCATATGAAGGAGGCTTTCCTTTGCCAAGGCAGAGGGTACCCACTTCAAGAAGATGGTGGAATCATTTATAGACTCAGCAGACAATCCCATCCTTTTCTAGGCGATCACTGTCCATTCCTCTCCCTTTTTTCCCCACTGCAGGCTTTCCACAGATTTTCCTTTGTTAAAGCCCGTCATTTAGCAAGAGGCAGCATGTACTGGGGAAGGTCTGTAGGTCTGTAATGTGTTGACCTCTGAAGGGATTCCTGTTTTGAGAGGGTCGCTGTCTACCAGCGAAGCCAAGCAAAACATACTCCTGTTTGGCTTGTGGTTGGTCAGGAAAATAACCTTGGGTGTAATGTTGTGCAGATTGGCTACTTGTTTATTTGGAACTCCTATACAAATAGTGCTATTTAATTTAATTGATAAAAAGGTAAAGAATTGGAAATCACTGCCTGTGGCAATCGAATCAGAGTTATAATATTCCATATTACTGTCTCATATGAGAAGGTGCGATTTGAGAACACAAATACATTTGGTCTAACATACACATTTTTGAGTTAAATAATGAGTCTTCATTTCACAAGCAAGAAGACAATAGACATGAAAAGTATTTTGTGGTTGTAGTGTGGTAGGTTATACACACATAATATTTAATGTAGCTCCAAAGAATAGAAATTCTACCAGATTGCCAAATTTTTATGTTTTTTGTGGGGTAAGGGTAGGTGGAAGAAGGGGAAACAAAGCAATCTTAATACAACTCATATTTTTTCTTCAGAACTTCTTTTGGTTGTTTTTTATTTACTTAATTTGTCACCTCTACTTAGTCTGTTTTCCTTTTTTTTTTTTTTTCCCCATTGAAATATTTCCTACAAAGATGTAGGTTTTGTGTCTCCATTTAGCTTCTGTTACCCATTAGAGAAATTCTTACCAGAAAAAGGAGGACATTGTTTTGGTATGTTTATGGAAATATACTGTAATCGATTGCTCTGACTGGCAATCCCATCCATTCCTTTTGGTGGCTGGGAGTTACATACCAACTGTAGGTAAGAAACAGTGTGATCATGTAAGAACCAAAAATTCTTCATCATTCTATAACTTAACAAAATCACTCTCTTAATCCTATGACTTTCATGGAGAGAAGAGGAAATATTTTTCTCATCAAAAGGTTCTACAATTTCTTTGGTTAAATTTCCCCACCAGTTTTTGTAGGCTGTATAACAGATTTTGCCAGTCTGTAAACCTTTGTGTTTAGCCATAAAGATGTTAAACATAACAGTGTTTCTTTGTGGCTTTATCTGTGATAATTAATGTTTTTACTAATATTATTGCTCATTAACAGTCTGTTGCTTTCTTACTACATTAAACTCAATAAGCTTTTCCATTGTTACTGATCTTCAGTTGTTATAGATAACTACTAGATCTGAGTTTCAGAATTGAGTTCCACCCAGTTAAACTGGTGCAACAACTTCTTCTATAGCGGTAGCTTTTCAATGATTGTAAGGAATTGTGAGACAGTAATATTAGATGTTCAAGCAGTAGATTAACAGCAGTTTTTAGCTTCTGAATGTTTTACATTTCCAGGGACAACTATCCCAAAACTCGGATGCCAAGAGCACAGAGCTATCCAGATAATCATCAGGAATTCTCAGGTAGGTACAAATCTCTGGACATACTAGCTTTCCAGAACTGTTCCTCTTGCAGCAAATAATAAGGCTGAGAAGGTACATTCACATTGACAGCTATTGTATTACACAAACTTAGTGTGGTGGGATAAGACAAAGCAACAAAATCCAATCCAAATGAACACAGTAAAAGATACCATGGGAACACAATTTCTAAATGTTTTCTTCCAGATTATTGTTGTGATGCCACTGTTAGTGTTCATAGTGTAACTGTCTGCTTCTGTGAAAAGAACAAACCTTGCAGTGCATAGGGGCACACAGCAGTTGGTTAAACTGGACTGTAACATTCATCTCTAAGTTGTCATATAACTGTTGTTAATTTATTTCATTTTGGGTGCTGTGGTTTAACCCCAGTAGGCAGCTAAGCCCCACACAGCCGCCCTCTCGCTCCCCTGCATGGGATCAGGGAGAGAATCAAAGGGTAAAAGTAAGAAAACTCGTGAATTAAGATAAAGATAGTTGAAGAGGTAAAGCAAAAGCTGCACACTCAAGCAGAACGAAACAAGGAATTCATTTACCACTTCCCATCCACAGGCAGGTGTTCAGCCATTTCCGGGAAAGTAGGGCTCCATCACAGCTAATGATTACCTGGGAAGACAAACACCACCACTCTGAATGTCTTCCCTTCTTCCTTCTTTCTCCCAGCTTTTACTGCAGAGCACAACTTCAGACAGTATGGGATATCCCTTGGGTCATATGGGGCCAGCTGTCTAAGGTGTGTCCTTCCAACTTCCTGTGCCCTTAACCTACTCTACCAGCTGGCAAGGCAGTGTGTGAAACAAAAAAACTCCTTGATTATGTGCAAGTGTGCTTCAGCAATAACTAAAATATCCCTTTGTTATCAACCGTGTTTTGGTCACAGATCCAAAACACAGTACCATGGGAGGCACTATGAAGAAAATTAACTCTCTCCCAGCCAAAACCAGTATGTGGGGCCTTCATTTTCTCCTATGTGAAATAATGATCACTTTGAAATGCTCATAACTTCTGTAGTTCAAAGCACTGCAAAGTGAAAGGATGAAGGAGGACTGTGTGCTGTGCCTATAAATTAATCATCAGCACTAATGTTTTTTTCATACCATACTCTGGCTTGAATCCAAGTTGCTGTGCAGGGTTCAGGCTGTGAAGTGCAGTGGGTAACCTTGAAAGTGCTCTGAAGTGTCTGTCATGGTCACGTCTCACTACAGAATTTTGCTGTTGAACAATAATTAGTTTCCAGTAAATCAAAGGAGGTTTGTATTTTTTTGGTCTATTACATACTTTTAAGGCTTCTTTTTATTTTGTTTGTGAAGCTTTATCTAGGTAATTGTGCAATGGTGAGTTTTCTCCTTTAAGGATTCTAGATTGCTTAACAGATTGCCCCACTTTTAAATGAAAATAAGACAAAACTATGTATAAGGAACATTTAGGTGGCAGAGATAAACACCAAAAAAGTTGGAAATGTCAGAAATAATTTGTCTTTCCTGTAATCTTAATCTAATTTACTTGTGTTTATTAGGGTTACTTTACTAATAGGATGATCTTGAAATATTTTTTTTTCTGTGAGTTTAGTTTTTTTCCTGTGGGATGCTCTGGTATGTTAACAGTGGGATAGACAGCAATCATTAATTCCATATTCAGTATTTATTCTCATGATTTGACGTGTAACAAAAGCAGAAAAAATGTCCATCTGGCCTAGTTTCTCCTCCTGCCACAACCAGTACCAGGCTTCTGCAGAGGAGCATGTAGTATTCCTCCCTCAGGATATCTTCCTAGTCGTGTATAGCTCTAGGGTTCTGCAAATTCAAAATATTCGTCTGTGATTTGCTGGATCTTTTTCCTTTTGCAAAGTTTTCCTGTCCCTATTTCAACTTGTATAAACTTTTTCAGCATCAACAGTATGTTGCAACAAGAAGTTGTGCAATTTATTGTATTTTATGAAGAAGTATGCACTTCATGATTCCGTTTTTTTGGAGGTGTTTTTTTCGTTAGAGTTTTTTTGGGGGGGAGGGGGATTGTTTTGTTTTGGGTTTTTTATAGACCTCTTTGTCTCCCTTTGAGCTGTTACTTTTCTAGTATATGGGGGCCTACATTCTTTATGAAGGAGTAAATCAAAACTTTGTTCAGTGTATCTTAATGATTTACAGCATTTAATTTGCTTCCTAGCCAATATAGAGTTCAGCTACTGCTTACTGGAAGTCTCTATCACAAACCTTTATGCAAACCTACATTCAATTTCATTTGCCACTTTAACATCCAGTCACGTAGATTCTTAAGGGCTTTCTCTAATTCTTCAGTTGGCTTTATTTCTCAGAATGATTTTGTCACCTCACTGTTCATTATTCTGTACAGAGAATTCATACATAATTAAACTGCATGAGTTTTAGCCCAGATTCCTGTCAAACTGTTGACCGTTTTCTCCCTTCCTATGTACTTATCTTCTAACCAATTATTTATGCATGAGGGACTTTTTCCTTTATTTTGTGAATACTTTTCTCCTTTAATAATTTTTAAAATTAGACCTATTGATTGTAGTTCAGTAATTCAAGCTGTGTTGACTCATTCACCAACTTTTCATATTTATGCATCTTTAAATTACATTCTTTAGAGTAGTTTCTGCTCTAGAAACTACTTTTAAAACTGGAGTAATTATGCCTGCTGTAGTCCTCTGACTTTATTTTAAGCAAATCTCTTGAGCTGTTGAATTCTTGATCCCTGGAACTTATGACTGAATGTCCTTTTAGTTCTTGTGGGTTGACGGATTTGTGGCTTTTGTTGTATAATCTGGTTTTGCTCTGATGTTTCAACTTGAAGCATATCCTCTGATATGTTCCCCCATGTTTAATTTTTTAATGCCAAAGTGATTAGTTTTAAATTTTTTTAATTTTTTTAATCTTTTTATTTTCTAGTAGAGTATGATATCCCAATATTTGAGAAATTTGGAAAGGGGGGGACTTATCCCCGAAGATACCATATTTCATATCATCAGCAAGACTACAATGATGGTAAGTGTGAATATTGCAACAGTATAATTATTCTGTTTTTCTCTTCCTAAAATGTGAGTTTAAAAAAATAGTTTGTAAAAATCTTAATGAATGAAAATATTGGAGAAATTGAAACCTTACATTCTTTCCCCAAACTCACTTGCTAAACTTCGAATGTTTGATAGAGCTGCTGAGTAGTTTTACATCTGGTAAAGTTATGGATTACAGAATTCCTGACTCATATGCACAGCTGTATAAATGTTCTCTATCTTTGGCCATGCACAAGTCATCCAGTATAAGCTTTTGACCTTTGTGACCCTTTTCTATCTGAAGTAGGTATGTCAGTTTGTCAATTCTTGTTCTGCTTTAAGAAATCTCAAATACAGTGGAATTCCTGTTAGGAGTTTCTTAGTTTAAAAGAATAAATAAAATCAAAGAGCAGTGATTTAAACTATGAATTAACAAATAGCTGATGAAATAATTTTTTGGAATGCAAGGCAGCACCTGCTGATGCAGCTACAAAACTGGTTTGAACAGTAATAAGATTAATACAATTTTAACTCATTTCTAAAGGAAGGAAAGAGAAGCAGTTGAAGGATTTTCAGAATTCTCGGTGTGTTGAGCAGTAGTTAAGAAGTGTTAAGAAGAAATTTCTCCCGAGACCAGATAGTTTCATTTGCCGTGGAGAATGAGCACAACAATAAATGGAATTATGTTACAGAAATCACAGAAATATCAAATTGAAGGACTGCAAAGCAGTTTCAGTCCAGTCCCTTGCTCTAAGGCAAGATTAAAGAGGCAAAGATCTGTCACACTGACTTTTAAGTAAACTCTAAATTGACATTAACAGAAGAGATACTCACTTTCTTTATGTAACCAACTTCAAGATAGCGTATAACTTACCTTTCTCTGTCTCCTAAACCATTTTCCTGCAAATGAAGATAGTAACTGGTTAATACATTTTGACACTCTTAAAAATTTGTCACTGACCATATTATAACACACACACCTACATTCCTTCTGCTCTAGCTGAGGCTTTTCTCATGGCCAGCTTATGTATAATATATGCTATAGCCAGAACTCGGTAGGTAGCAGTCACATTAATATATTGCAGAATGACACTTTTTTCCTGGACCCCCTTCTGACTGCTGCTCAGTCTGTGGTCTGTTATAGTTCCTTTATCCTGTTTTACATTACTTTTAGCCAACCAATATTTATACACTTTGTAGTTTCTGCATTAGATTTCTTTTTAAGTATATATGTTGCACTTCCTTACTGAATTTCATTTTGTTGATTTCTGAATCATCTCCGACTTCCAATGCCATTGTCAGTTTTGATTTTTATCCTTAAATGGACTTTAAGCCACATTTAACATGACGTCATCTGCAATACTTTAGCACATTATGTTCCATCATATGTACATCATCAGTTAAAATAGTGTATGGAAGTGGACTGAAGGTAAACTACTCTGGATGTCCACGAAGTTATCTTCCCCTTTGATGAGAAATAGTGATAACTGCTCTGAATCTGTCTCGAGTATACTTTATGTAGTAAGTTGGTCTATGCA
Organism: Empidonax traillii; assembly: GCF_003031625.1. Classification (NCBI taxonomy): domain Eukaryota; kingdom Metazoa; phylum Chordata; class Aves; order Passeriformes; family Tyrannidae; genus Empidonax; species Empidonax traillii. The sequence continues at coordinate 2,581,273 of NW_020955198.1, forward strand.
ACACTTAATTAGTTGGCTTATGAAAATGTCCTGTTGAAATGGGGAAATTAGATTAGCTACATGTGACAAAGCAATTATGACTGGTTTATCACCTTTTTATCTTCTCAATTTTAATAACTTGTTTGCATACCTTTCTTGGAATTTAAATTGTCCAGACTAGTATATAAGTCTGAGTCTACTATTTCAAAGATATTTTATCTGCTTTCTTCAGTCCTCTGGGAGCTCCTCCTCCAGTGTAATACCTAATGAATTAAAGACTCCTTCAGCTATTGCTGAGTTCTGTAGGATGAAACTTCGTCAACTGATGCTATCCTAAAAATAGTTGTGTTATCTAAATAGATTA
>NW_020955198.1:2582274-2583575 GCF_003031625.1 Empidonax traillii
TAAGTCTGAGTCTACTATTTCAAAGATATTTTATCTGCTTTCTTCAGTCCTCTGGGAGCTCCTCCTCCAGTGTAATACCTAATGAATTAAAGACTCCTTCAGCTATTGCTGAGTTCTGTAGGATGAAACTTCGTCAACTGATGCTATCCTAAAAATAGTTGTGTTATCTAAATAGATTAACATAAATTGCGTTAGCCATCTAATTGCAATTAACATTTTGAAGATCAGTGCCCTTTTTTTTTTAATTCTATTGCTGCAGTCACCTCCAAATTTGGCATTGCTTGGTTTTGGGTTGGGTTTTTTTTGTTTTGTTTTGTGCTCTTCCTGTTGATTGCATGTGTCAGTCTTTCTCTGCATTCAATTCTTACTGGTTTGTAGAACGAAGATGCCAACCTGGGCACATGGGATTGTAAACTTGTATCTTGTTCTCCTTTTTATCAGAAATTTGACATTTACACATTAATAGAGCAATAAAAGCAGAGGCAGGGTGATTTGATTCAGTCTAATCTTTATATACATCTATAATGAATGTTTATTTCCTTCTAGGTGGAAAGTTAACCCAGCAAATTTCACAATCATTGTGTCCTATCATATGCTGTGGCAGATTTGAACCAGATGATGCAGAATTCATAAATTATTTACATACACACATTGCATTGCACTATTTTTTTGTAGAGTGACGTTAGCGTTCTTTGTGTATCATTGAAGGTCGTAAAACTTTTCCAAGAGCCAGAAGGACTCAGGGGAACAGCTTCCGATCACCAGTTAGTTTCAGTCCCACTGATCACTCGCTGAGCACGAGTAGCGGAAGCAGCGTCTTTACACCGGAATACGAAGATAACCGAATGAGGAGGAGGGGAAGTGACATAGACAATCCTACCTTGACAGTGATGGACATCAGCCCACCCAGTCGCTGTAAGTGAAGCCATTTTGTCAACCCTGTTGTAAAATTCTTACCTTGCAAGTATATCATGTCAAAACTAAGCATGTTATCAAAATATATGCAATTGAGTAATGTGTTTTTATCTCTCTAAATAGGAAAAAATCAAGACTTAATCCTCATCAATTTTAATTGCTTACTGTGCCAACCTTCATGTAGATTTTCATATGGAATTTACATCTGTGATAATAAAACATTGTAAAAATATTTTGAATTATTTACTAGACTCCTGAGGACCTGAAGGGGTTTTGTAGGTTGCAGTTACTATTTATTTTTGCATGAGTTGGTCAAGTTTTCTGTTCAACTGTAGACCATAAGTGGTACTATTTCATATCTGTGGTAGCACATCAGGAGCAAATAT
>NW_020955198.1:2583762-2778137 GCF_003031625.1 Empidonax traillii
GTGATAATAAAACATTGTAAAAATATTTTGAATTATTTACTAGACTCCTGAGGACCTGAAGGGGTTTTGTAGGTTGCAGTTACTATTTATTTTTGCATGAGTTGGTCAAGTTTTCTGTTCAACTGTAGACCATAAGTGGTACTATTTCATATCTGTGGTAGCACATCAGGAGCAAATATACTTTGTGATGACTTCAGTAGCTGGTACATTTTAATCATGCCTTGATTTTTAACAGAAGTTAAGTTTGCTTAATGTGCCTTTTCTGTATTTCAGATTAGCTGTTGCTTGTTTTAAGTATGTCTATCTCTACCACAAGTTATTTTATGAATAAATTTAAGTAGCTCAAGTTTTCCATCTTACAAGAAGTTTTATTGATCTTTCTAACTTATACAGGGAGGTTTAGGGCGCACAGTCTCTGTTGTTGAAAAATGTAGTCTTTTAAAAAATTATTTTCTGTGTATTCCAGTTTTTCTCGATCAGCTGAATAACAAACTCATTTGAAAACCAAAACATATTGTATTTTCAGCACCACGAGCTCCAACTAACTGGAGACTTGGTAAACTGCTGGGTCAAGGTGCGTTTGGCAGAGTCTATCTGTGTTACGATGCTGATACTGGAAGAGAACTGGCTGTTAAACAAGTTCAGTTTGATCCTGATAGTCCAGAAACCAGCAAGGTAAGTGATACCAAAGGGAGACCTTGTAAAGGGTTTCTGTTGAAGTGGTTTGTTTTAAACTAGACTGATGTTCCTTTCCTTGAACAGGATGAACATGTTTTGAACATGTTTTAAACCATGTAGTGTTTTCATGTCGTTGTTTGTAAACCTCTTTTGTTCGTACCACAGGTAATTAGTCTGCCTACCTGACTTTTATGTTACATCCCATTTTTTAAGGTTCAGGCATCTGCTTATGCAGTGAACATACATAAAGATTTGGTGCAGTTCCTGTCTCTAAAGTTTTACAATTTATTATGAAGTGTGCTCTGAAATAGATAATTTTTTTTTTTTTGGTGTTGCTTTCTTTAAACTATGCTCATCAGGACTAGCTGCTGTTACTCGCTGCATTTCTCTCTAAACCACACAAGTTTCCTTGTCAGTTTATTCTCTCTCTAAAATGGAGCCATCTTTAATTACTGGACGCTGTAGGAGAGAAACTATTTAAAAGTAGCATCAATCTTCTATTTCTTCTTTTCCCAAACCGTACTTGCTGCTTTTTACAGGATGGAAAGAGAATTATTACTTTCCCTGCATTAGGACTGCGTTCTGCACTGTGGGGAGCAAGGCCGGGGAAACAATGGGTGTAAGCATGTTGAAGAATTGAGTGGCTGCCAGTTATAGTTGCTGCTACTAGTCATGTAGGATAAAGGAAAAAAGTCAAGAATCACTTGTGCTGTAGATTTCTAGTGTAGTTGTTGTTGCTACTTCTTTAAAATGTAACAGAACAGCTGATTATGCTTTGGAATTGTTAAATATAAAATATAGTAGTATCTCTCCTGTAGCAACAGTTTTGTGATCTCCTTTACCATAACATTTTGTAATATGTACCTCTCTGTGTTTAAAAAATCTGTTTTCTTTCTAACCTCAGAAGTGTGAGGGTATCAGCCTGTGATGGATAAAAATTAAGTTTTGATGAAAAACTTGTAGGTGGAATTTGGAATCTAGTCAAATCTGAATTCATGGGTTAGTGTTTTCCCAGCATCTTACTCTACAGTACATTTCAAAATATCTTACTTCCTGTTTGCAAAATTGTAGTATTTTAGATAGCTCTAGAGAAAGCACCAGCTGTGTTAATGTTTTACTTTGTTGTGTTTCGTTATTACAACCTCAAGTGGTCCTCAAAGGCATTTTTAAAGTATAGTCTATCATCCTGGAAATGCTAAGAATTAATGCTAATTATTCCACTACAAAGATTTAAAGGGATTTTTTTTTCTGTGTTTTGGTTTTTTTGTTGTTTTCTTTTATCCAGTTGGAGGCTTATGACATGTTGCATAATAATCACTGACCTCACACACATATTGATATCTGCTGTGCTCTAAACAAACAAACATAACTTCAAAATAAGAGAAACAATGAAATGACAGCAAAATCATCCCAAAGATAATATATAGGAAAACCATAGTTTGGTTTTTTACTTACTGCAATTTAACAGTGATATTTTCTTGTTATAAAATGATAAACTTTAAATAAGCTGCAGGAGCATTTTGTTACCTAGTTTGCCTAACTCTTCAATATGTATATACTGTCCTGCTTTAAAAAATCCAAATCCAAAATGTTAGCATGGTAAATCTTGTCTGTTTTGTCCTTCCAGGAAGTAAATGCGCTTGAATGTGAGATTCAGTTGCTGAAAAATCTGCTGCATGAAAGGATCGTTCAGTATTACGGCTTCTTGAGAGATCCACCAGAAAGGACACTCTCAATATTCATGGAGTACATGCCTGGGGTAAGCTGGAGAGCCCGACTACTTCAGCCATCCTTTGTGTGCAGTGTTAAGAGCACCCAGGCAGTTGGTTTTTGCATAAGTGCACACAGACATTTAAAATTGCCCAAGTTAAAAACAGTTGCCAGAGACAGCTACTGACAAGTGCTTTACAGCCCCTCTCTTCTCCATTGCTTGCTTGTGTTTTCAGAATTACAGTGGTTTGTACAAAAGCTCCCCGTGTTTGATTTTGGCGTAAGGAGTGCCTGGCAATATCTTTGAAAAGACAGTACTATTATTAGTAAACTCTTGAATCTTCCTGAATTTTACTGTTTCGTCTTGCCGTGCTTCAGTTATTTCAGGAAAACAAGAAGTAGCTAAGATCAGGGTGGGAATAAGTGCATGCAGAAAATAATCTTGGTGCTTTTTTTTTTGTGTGGCACCTACGTACATGCTGAACTGCTCTTCTGCTGCTTTGTTAGGAGATATTATAAGGTCAGAAAGTGGTACATTTTCATTTTCTCACCAAGTGGGGTCAGCAGAGCTAAATATTTCAAATGTGCTCGTATGAAAACTTACCTCCTAATTTTTACATAAAGCACTATCCTCCAGCATATGGTGGTTTTTTTCTTGACAATGTTTTTTTCAGAGTATAAACTAACGTAGGTAAAGGGCATGTATTGTGTCCAACTTGAGTATCACCTTTTAATCATCAAAACGTTTGAGGGTGGTGTTGGAGTAAAAGTAGTGCTGTTCTCTGTTTCTCTCCATTGCACTGGAACTATTCAGCTGCCTGACAGTTTTAAAGTTAATAGTTTAATATTTCAGTATATGACTTCTCTGCCCAGTCTCTCTTTGGTCAAAGTATATATTTTTCTCAGTGGAGGTAAGACCATATCTGTACTTTTTAAGTTGATATTGAGAAAGATTGTAACTTTAAATATCTGTGTTTCAGGCATAGATTTAGTTGAAGTTCAACTGTACTATTAGCTCACCTGTGACTCTAAATGTGTTAGTGTTTTATACTTCTTATGTACCATAGGGTTCCATCAAAGACCAATTGAAATCATATGGAGCACTCACAGAGAATGTGACTCGTAAATACACGCGGCAGATTTTGGAAGGAGTTCACTATTTGCACAGTAACATGATTGTCCATCGAGATATTAAAGGTAAGGATAGTTCTGTGCACAGTTCAGTGCTCTTTATTACTGATCATTTTCCAGTCTTATGTGAAGCGCTAAAATGTAATTAAGTTTGAAATGCCAAAATGCTGACTTAAAATCAATGAGATTGCCTTCCGTCTTTCAGTCTTGCCATTGTTGTAACCTGAGGGGGGAAAAATAAGCATCTTTGTGATGTTCAAGCAGACTTTTGACAATGCTTCTGTAGTCTTTGTCTGCAAAACAATTAAGATAAAGTTCTTTGATTCAATTTTAATATCAGTAGTTTTAAATGCATTGGATGTCATTAGAAATAGAATATGCAGAGGAAAGCATCGTGACTGGAAGGTTTATGTTTGCAGAGTTCTGTTTCATCAGTTGTATAGAGATTACCCAGCACTTCACTGGTACAGGAAGTGACTGGCAGAGGTGACTTGCCTGATCAAATGATTCAGACTTCTTCCATTTTGCTGCCAGAAAACCTCATGAAGCATTTACTTTTTGCAAATAGATACAGGTGACTTGCAAGTGTTGCATAAACAAAGTATGAATATGTAGGAAGACGGTGATGTGCAAAATAGGTGTATTGAACACAGTGCTGTTGTATTCTGTAAAATTTTTACCATTCTCCTGTTGCTTTGTATCAATAGTATTTTGCTCCAAAAGAGGTTGAGATATGACAGTCAATTTGTACATGCTTGTGCAAGTAACTGTTTTGAACAAATCTGTAACACAGTTTGAAATTCTGCTTTAATAGTAGTATGAAGACATTTTCAGTTCTGTGGAAATTCCTTTCTCATTTCTTTTTATTTCCTGCATATGGCACATTCCTTATTTTGCCAGGAGGCCTTTACAAAGGGACTGCCTCTTCCCAGAAAAGACCTAGGATGCAAATCAGCCTGTACAATTCATTGTTTTCTGAACTGCAGAATAGAGTAACAAAAATGAGCAGAGAAAGTAAATTTTCTGGCTTGAAATCCTAGACTGATGTTGCATTGTATCACTGAATCCAAACTTGTGTCACTGTTTTCCATACTAAAGCGTTGAGTCTTCCCTGAGTGTAATGCTATGTTCCCTTCCTTCCAGGAGCAAATATTCTGCGGGATTCAGCAGGCAATGTGAAGCTTGGTGACTTTGGTGCCAGCAAACGACTGCAGACTATATGTCTCTCTGGTACAGGAATGAAGTCTGTCACAGGAACTCCCTACTGGATGAGTCCCGAAGTTATTAGTGGAGAAGGGTACGGCAGAAAAGCAGACATCTGGTATGTTAAAAAGAAACGACTGAAAAGTGTGATTTCATTTTCAACAGTGTAGGTGTTTGTTTTCTGAAGTTGGAATGTTTCATTCTGGGGTTTAAGCTGAAGAAGATGGTAAACGTGAGCACTGACAATAGAGACCCTAACACTGAAATCTGTGAATTTTTTACCTGGCAACTTCTCAGCCCGTCAGTTTAGAGATCATAAGAGAATCCTTTGAACTGACCTTGCATGAAGTGAGGATTGCCAGACTGTTTGTAAATTCTGGAGAGGTACTGGGTGAAAACAATATGTGAAGCTTTGAAACATCAGTTCAGTCAATGTTGTTTAATGAAACTTCACCACTGAAATACCTTCAATGCGAGGCAGAAAATTAAATGCTGCTCCTTTAAAAGTTGAACATTTAAGAGTGAATTAACCAGATTTAAGTGGGAGTATAAAAAAAATTTGGTTTAAGTTGTTATTAAATACTTAAGAGGGAAAGGTAATTTTCAAATATGAATGGTAGCAAAGCATTGTGTAACGCCAATCTAACATGGTCCAGGCCAGTGAACAGATGACTGCAATGATTTGACTCCTTGCACTGCAGGTGGTCTGTGGACATGGAGTAGTGGGCAGCAGCAGTACATTTGTAGTACAGGAGTAGTAACACTGTTTAAAAAGGAAAGACCTTATATCCAACCAATGGCAATACTTTTAACCTCAAGGAAATTAATTTAGTCTCCTTCAGATCACTCTTCTATATTGGAATAATAGACCAGCCTTAGAGATTTCAAGCAGTTGACTAGTTCAACTTTGAAGTATTTGTGCCAAAGTTAATGTCTGTGTTTTGGTTGAAAAAATCTGGGTTAAAACTTAAGAAAAAGTACTGAAGTTTGACTTCTGTCAGTCAGTAAATCCTTACTGTATAAGGCAATGTACCTCTGTCTAACAGAAGAAATTCTTGTAAGTATCTTGAAGAACAATCAGACTTCATGAGAATTGGAAATTATTCCAGCCTATCCATTTTGCAGTATCATTCACTTGTTATTGGAAGGGGCTGTCTTTCAGGACTTCCAAAACGAAGTTTCTCTGGCCATATATATGCCCTTCTGCTTTCTTAAATACTTTAAACATAAGCTTTGTATACAAAGATTGATCAGGGTCTTAAAATTTTGTTTGGCAACCTAAGTTTATTTTTAGTATCCTTGACTAAAAGAGGAAGATACCACAAAGGAGGGTGTTCAAAGTTTTCAACTGCCATATTATGTATGCTCATTATTCACTGGTAAGAACTGATGCATTTCTAATGAGGTGGCAACACAGTGTGCTCAGAGCATTCCTGATGCTTTGCATTTCTGTTTGGCCTCAAGGAGCAGGAAAGTTTCCAAGTGCTGTGCTGCATGCATGGCTTTGTCAGCCTGCTGAGCACTGAGTGCTGGCAGTGCCTTAACGCAGTTGGTACTGCCTGGATAAATATCTAATTATCCCTTCACTGAGGTGTAGTGGCTTTTGGCCCAGTGAAGTAAAAAGGTGGAGATGTGGGTAGTGATTTGTGTAACTTTGAGACAAAGGTATAGCAGTACATGCTATTTTTTTTTCAGTGCCTGTTTTCTGATGAAGTTGCTCTGTAGTGTTAAGTGGACACTACTTATTTGTAGTATTTTAGTTCCTCTCTGCTGTGTCTTGCTTTCTTAGAAGGGCATGACTGTTGTAACCTGCTGTTTCACTTCTGCCTTTGTTTCAGGAGCGTAGGTTGCACAGTGGTAGAAATGCTCACGGAGAAGCCCCCGTGGGCAGAGTTTGAAGCCATGGCTGCCATCTTTAAAATTGCCACTCAGCCAACCAACCCCCAGCTGCCACCTCACGTCTCCGACCACGCTCGGGATTTCTTGAAACGGATTTTTATTGAGGCCAAGCTGCGACCGTTTGCAGATGAACTGCTAAGACACACGTTTGCACACTATCACTAACACCTGCCTCAACTCAGCTTGCATCTACTGCATTTATTTTCTATTTGACTGCACTTTTATTTTTATTTTTTACAAAGAAAAAGGAGAAAAAAAGACAAGAGAGAGAATATTCTCTTGAATCTTTGTTTCGCTTAGATTGTAAACAATCTAAATTTTGTATCTAAAATGAGAATCTTCTCTCCCCTCCCACCCCACCAGGACTAGAACTTTTTGTTTCTATAATGTACTGATGTGGTTGATGTAGATAAAGCACTTTAGTACATATTTGTTCCTTATTTAAAGGGGAAAAAACCGACAAATTCTTGGACAGTCAGGAACTGTGTGACTTTTTCTGACACCGCTGACTGACTCAGGGTGCAGGGAAAAATAGACATGCAGCTAAAGGACAAGAAGATTACTTCTCTGTGATTCTTCTCTATATTATAGGTACTTGCAGCAGAGAGTTCTAAGTTCTTACTATATTTTAGCATTTTAATCACTTTCTGGAATTTACAGTTTAAGCTGGGATGTGCAGTTCTGAGAGTTAAATGACGAGGCTGGAAGAACTTGGAACTCTTTGTACAGCAGTATGTCTAACTGGTACTTCTATGTGACCAAAAGAAAATAACAAAAATGAGCTCAAAACTAGTTAGAGGTTTTGGTGTAGAATTATTGTATTATCTTAATAGGAAAATAATTACAGGTAAACCGACTATGGGCCCAAACTCCTAGGTACTACTATACTGCAAGGGGAAAATTTCCATACTAGACAAGGGTGAGCTATTGGATGTAAATAGTTAGGAGAATGCCTCCTGCTCTATCTGCCAAAGAGAACCTCTGTTGCATAAGCTTAGAGGGAGACGGTTATCTTAGCTGATAAAAAATAGTGATGTTGAGGGTCAGTTCTCTTCCACAATCCCTTGAATGGCTGGAGGGGAAAGGGAGGGACGAATCCTTGTGCAGTATATGAATTACTTGATTCAGAATGAGCTATAGGAAGTGTTTTCAGAGCTGTTAAGAGGCGCTAGGATGGAATGTATGTCAACATCAAGTGCCTAAATAATAAAAAATTAATCCCGTTGTGCACTAAAAAAAATTGGTTTCGTAACGCAGGTGAGTCATCTAGATGTGTTGAAAATTCCTCAGATAAAGTTAAACATCTTTGAACATCAGGAATAAGTCACTGAGAAAGGTAAGACTCCAGTTATATTTTTAATAAGGTAGCACTGATGAATCCTCATGAACAAGGAGGCACAGCACAGAGAACTGTATGAAGAATAGGCCACAAGTGCAAAGAGAGCCAGCAGTTAAATAACATGATTGTGATTACTCCAGCCTGAGAATCCAGATGATTGGTGTTTGTCAAATTTCCAGCTGTTGTAAAGTGTACATTAATCACTTTTTCTGTTTCTAAAAGAGCATAGTAAAAGAACAGAAGTAAAACTCTGAAATAATAATTCTAAGGTGAAGAAGCCCAGGTACTGATCAGGTATAGTGAATAACTGACTTTTCACAACAGAAAGGTCAGACTCTCATATTTTTGTAGAAGAACGGAACATAATTTAAAGGGGCATTTGGAAATAAACTATTGGACTACAGAACTGAAATTATGTTTATTGTTTTGGATGATTCCTTGATTGCTTTTGTTGTTTTATAAAGGCAGAGTGGGCTGGTACTGTAACCCTTGTCCATTCTGACAAGGCTCTACCTGTTCTGTATCTTTAGAGGACTATCAGAGTGACGAAGTGCATGGAGATAAAACAATAAGTTTACCCATTCCCATAGTCATTTATGAGATTTCTGAATTTATTCTGCTAAATTCCAAATCTTGTACCAGAGCATAAGCAGGAGTATGGATCTATCCTAATCACTTCACCTGTAGTGGAGTAAGAATGACTTTTTTGAGGCCATCTCTCCTGCGACAGAGTGGTGACTTCTTCAGCTTATGTATTTTACCCAATTTATAATTTTCTCGGTCAGCGTACACAACTGTGCAAAGTTTCCTGAGCATGGGAAGAACTAGTCAGATCAGGAAAAGTGTAGGAGGCTGAAAGGAAAGTCAGCTTGTTCTGACTTCTTTTTTTGGTTCTCAGTCACTAGATAAAAGCTGTGAAGCAGTTTTTAAGGAGAATTGGTATATACTCTGCTCTAGAGGACCTTTGCTTTATAAGCAAAATATAAGGACAGTAGGGATGAGAAGTTTAATGTAAAACCTAATAGTTTATGTAGGTAATTTAAAGATCATATAGTTGAAATGATTGATTTCAAATAGAGTAAGAAGGTACCAAACTCAAGGTGAAAATGTATATAAAAATCAGTAGTGGTCAGTGATATCTGAAAAGGTAAGGAAATTTTATACTACCAAAAAGGGACATTAAAGGGAAAATGTAACCAGGTTTGTCTGTAGCGTTCATAACATTTAGATATACTATTCTAAAGAGAAACTGCACTCTCTGAAGCTTGAAAATTTTCAGAATCTAGTTTTCTTATAATGTGTCCTTTCTGTGAGACAGTGCTGGATCATGTATATTGCAATATCACTTCCTCATTGTGACTTCTAATTAATGAACAATCAAGTTTGCTGCTTTTGTGCCTTTTCTAAAAATTGGCATTCAGTCATGACAATGGTCAGCATTTTTGAGACAGGAAAAAAAGAACTTTCAGAATGCATTTTTCATCATGTCTTTGACATGTCAGAAAGCTGCCAATGTAAAGGCTGAGCTGCTTAAATGAAGCAGACATTTCCCAGTTCCAGTGATTCCAGTAAAATTTTATGAATTTAACCAAGGTTAGGCTTGAACTAGGTCTTTTTCACTCTATGGAGAATTTCTCTACTGACTTTAGTTGCTTAACTTAAAGTAAGTGAGATGTAAAGATCCCTGCTCACAAATTCTTTTATGTCACTGAAAAAGCCACCAGCATGTCAGAATCATGAATTAGTCCTAATTATTGAATTCAATTACAAGAAAATGCCAATGAAAGCAGTACTCCTGCAGGGTTGGTTTGCTTTTCTGTAAACACCACAGTGAAGCTGTGCTCTCAAAATATAAGGATCGGTGTTCGTGGTGAGTATGTGTATTTTCAAAAGACCTACTTATCTGCTAATGTATTTTAATATGCTGTCTGTTGCATATATTAAGTAACAAAATTTAAGCTACTTCTGTGGTATGGTTTTAATGGTGTAACTAACAGTCCTGTTACAAGGTGACTCCAAGTTTCAGTTGTGTTGTCTAGAACAAGTTGTTTCTTCTTAATTTGGGTGATAGAAAAATCCATGCCAGAACTCAAAAAGGTATGGATCTAATAATTTCAAAGTTAAATCTGCATAGTCTTTTTTTTTCTTGACAATTTAAATATAGTCTTAAAACTGCAACTTGACTTTCAATGCTATTTGTAGCTAAACAGTCCTTTCAGTATAGGAAAATGAAAAGTTTAGGTTTTTTTAGCTAGTGCCTTTTTATCTGTATGCCTTAATTTTTATCCATATTAGAACACCTTATCAAAATATGTCATACAATTCCATGTCACCAAAGCAGTCTTAGAGGATGGGGTTTTTTTCGATGTGCCCAAACCAGAGTTCGCCTAACTGCATTGAAAAGTGTACTTGAGTTATAATGTGCAGCAGACATTTAAATTCAGAATTTTAAAGTGATTTCTGGCTTCCTGTGTTAACAGAGGTTTTGTATTTGCATTCTGGAGACCGTAGACTGATGCACATACCAGAAAGAGGACTTGTCTGCAATCACAGAAATAACAGTCGGGATTTGCCTTCCTGGCTCTGGGTACCAGACCCTGCAGCGGAGTTTTTAATGGGCTTGAAATTGTAGTTGGTACTTTTGTAAGGCTGTTTACTTTCAGTGCACAGGAATATGGTGTGTCCACACAAACCAACAGATTTCTCAGTGAGATTAGCATGGTGCCCATTAAACTCTTTCCTGTGCCTTTTGGATAATCCTAATCCTGCCGTTGTCTTGACTGAAAGCCTTGTAGCACTTGTAGGTACAGCGCAGTACAGCAAGCCATTCTTTGGACAACATAGAGCGATGTCTAACTGCAGCTTCAGAGACTTGAGTAAATTGGTCTGATCTACAGTTATTTATAACCAATTTCTTACTTTTTAATCTTGAAAGACTTTGTCACGCATATAGAAAAGTATAATGTGTGTGCTTGAATGTAAGTTTTATGATATTTCTGGAAAAGCGCAAGTATTACTGCCGTTGTCATTTCTTCTTGCTGGTAACTTGCTGTCTTGTGTCAATGACAAGTCTGCAGTGTAGAATCACATAAAATTACCAAAGCTTTTCTATCCTGTATACATATAGCCAAAAGTGATGTTTCATGGATTAGTACTGTCACTTACAGGTAGTGTATATCCACCAGTAGGCTGTTGCTGACTGAGTAAAGCAGGTACTAGTAAAAAGTGATAGACACTGCCCATGTTTCAGAGATATGGGTGTTCATAGTTGCTGTTCTGATATGCAAAATTCATGCCCGCGTTAAAAGGAGGAGTTTTCTTTTTAAAGCTCTTTCTAATTTAATCTTATTGTTGTAATTCTAAAACTAATGCATAAGCTTGGTGACTAAACCTGGTGACTTCTGTAGCTGGGTTTGAGCTTTGGGACATTTAAGGAAGGACTTGAAGATGGATTTGTGACCTGACCTGCTTTTTGCGCCATAGTGAGAACATTCCAAAGCTGTTGGGAAGCAGTCAGTCCTCTCGACATGACAGTAAGATGTCACCCACAGTTACCTACCTGGGTGTTGTTGCTGCCTTCAGGAGGAGCCACTAATGCACACCAAAGGGTCAGGCAGAATTTCTCCCAACCCTGGGCTTCTGAATCAAAATCCGTGATCAGAAACAAAGGAGCTCCTTTTTCTGTTTTTTCCCCCACTTGGCCTGCACGATTTATTTTTCTTTCTAGCTGACAGAGCTTAAACACTGCATAGGTTGTGGCCACCAATAGTTCCTGAATAAGGTGTAGGTACAGCTTTAGATCAGGGGTCCTGTCATTTGAACCCAGGACGCTGCAGCTCCCGGCTTCCTGGAGCAATCCTTGGGTTTTCTCTAGCAATATATATACACACATGGAGTTGAGGGATAGATGGGATGGAGGAAATAAAAATTCTCACATTTCAAAGCAGCCATGCCTTGGCTAGGGCTTAGTTTCCATAAAGTTATTTTAAAGGGAGAGGAACTGGATTAAAACAGATAAAAGTTCTATCTCATGGTTCAGCCCTTATGTTGAGTCCACAGATGAGGATTGGAGGTCAGGGTCTTCTGCTGAGAGAGAAGGAAAAGGATACTCCAACTCCAGGGTGGATAATCATGGGAAATAGAGCTTTTTTGTGCTTTTTACCCTAGAACTAGCTGATACTTTTCCCCCAAGGTTTATATAATGTGATATAAAAACAAGGATTGCATTTTTTTTTCTGAACTGCCATTAGATTGTTGGTTCCCTAGTGTTTGTTTCTTGTTAATACCCGTAAAAAAGGTGGTGTCATCTTAAAATTGGAATGGTTTATTATAGTGTCTGTCATCTCAGACCTCACAGAAGTTGTATAATGGAGTTATCACTGTAAATATGTGGAGGAGACTTAGATTAATTGGAATGTAGGCTTTTAGTTTTCATGGAGCTATGAATAAAAATTTGTAAATTTACTCTTGATCTAATGTACATTTTTATGTAGCCATTAAATTCTCTATTTAATCTATCAGTTTCTCACTGTAAATGTTTTTACTCTCAGTTGAATGCTGGGCACAGTTTGTAATGTATGTACACAAAGGTGTTTTTTTCTATCAACGTTGACTTTTTTGCACATTTTTGGAAATATTTAATTTGTACACTGATTTAATACTCTGACCAATTGTCAATGGGTGTATGAGAATCACGTGTGTGTGCAATGTACTACTGTCTGGATGTATGGTTTTTTTATTACTTTTGAGATGTTGCTACCAGTAACTGCACTGCTGTTGCTGCTTTACATGGAATATCTTGTGTATTAAAAAAAAAAAAAAAAAGATAAAAATAATTAAACAATTAGCGTATAGTTATCATGGTTGAGGAACTCAGGAGTTGGGCATTGCTTACTAGTTCCGTTGTCTAACAACCTTCCAAACTTAAAAATGAACAAACCCCCCCTTGTAATTCTGTGTATGCATTGAATGTGTGTGTATATATCCCAGTAATCTTATGCCACAGTTTCATTTCTACATTTTTATGAACTTGTTTTTTAAGGGTACTATGTTTAGTTAGAATAATTAAATATATAAAAGCTTTGAGAGATGATTTACTAGATAAATATATTTTCAGCTGGCTGATGTTCAAAATATTTTTTTAATTTTTGTTTTTAACCATTCGAAATGTATTTGTATTTCCAAAATCAGACACGAATTGTACTTAGAAATATATTAAAACACTCTGTAGGGACAACAGTGTGATTTCTCTTTTAAGAACTCCGTACTTCAGAACACTGCGCCCTGTCACCCTCGTACCTCAATTCCGAGTTGCCCTTTGTATTGGTATTCACAATGCGCTTTGCGAAAGCCTCTATTTAATTTACTAATTTTTAATTTTTTTTTTTTAAACTTCTCCCTGATCCGAGGCTGCCCCCGAGGCCCCTCTCCCTGCCCGCCCGCGCGTCCCTCCCCGTGGCGGAGGCAGCCCCGGGAACAGAAAATCGATGGCTCCTCCTCCCGCCCCGCCCCGCTGCGGGCCGTGCGGAAGTGACGCGCGGGCGGGCGCAACGCGGCGCGCGGCGGCCATGGGCAGGAAGGAGCGGGGTGAGCGGGGCCGGGCCGGGATGGGATGGGGGCGCGGGGACCCTTTTGGGGGGGGGGGCCCTTGAGGGGGGCTCGTCACAGCTCCCGCTCTGCTTCCAGATAAGAAGAAGTCCAAGAAGCGCCATTACGACGACGACGAAGACGACGAGGATGAAGGTGCCGGGAAGGAGCCGCAGGAGGCTGTGCCGTCGGCGGCGGGGAAGCAGGTGGAGGAGAGCGGCACCAAGGTGGACGAGTACGGGGCCAAGGACTACCGGCTGCAGATGCCCCTGAAGGCCGATCACCACTCGCGGCCCCTCTGGGTGGTGCGTGCAGGGGGCGGCGATGCCCGGGGGTGGGACGCGCTGGGAGCCGGGCCCGTGGCGAGGTCAGTGCAGGACACGGGCAAGGACCGGGAGTTTCGCCCATAGAGGAGCCGGGACCGCCCCGGACAAGCCGGGATGTGCCTGGGGGGGAAGAGCCTCGGGGCGCTGAAAGCGGGGTTTGCCCTGCGGAGCCTGTGCGGGGACACCCGGGATGGGAACCTCTGGGAATGCCCAGGGGATTGCTCCCACCCCGCTGCCGGGCCCCCCTTTCCGCGGGGGTGCCGTGGAGCACCCAAAGCCAGACGTCTCCGGGTGGGCTGTAGAACAACCCATAGAGGCGCGTTGGCTGATGACACGAGTGGAACTTGTTGCAGTCATGCAGAGACAGGATTTGTATCTTGGAGTGAAACAGCTTTAAGACAGGCTGGTCTTGGCTGGTGCTGTTTGTTTTCTCTGTTCTGAAGGGATCTTAGTAAAGCAGCCCAAGGGCTGGCCAGTGGTGCAGCATCTAGAGAAAAGGTGGTTGCCCTGCCAGCATCTACAGGGTGCTTGTCACCAAGTGCTGTGACACTCAAGTGCCTCCTTTCCCTCTCCATTCATTCATTGTAAAATGAGTGAGGGGAGTTTTGTTGTTTCAGGGGAATGGGGCTGGAAACTTGCATCTGCTCAAGCCATTTGTTTAACATTAAAAAAGGACCAGTACCCCAACGTGTCAGTTGGGAAGAGCTTTATCAATCTGGGTGTGGTTTATTCTTAGTATCATGAAAGGGACATGGACAAATCAATGTCTAGGTCCTTTCAGAAGACAAAAGGTATCTGCATCTCCTGTCTTCTTGTAAATTCATTAGGGCAAACCCTTTTTTTGAAACTCAATAGTCTCTTACTACCTAAATAGCAAATTGTTACTGTGTCATAAAGGCTACTTCATAGGAAATCCCTGATTCATTTAATCAGTATGCTGTGCCCTGAGCATTTCTTATTATTTCTGCAGGCTCCCGATGGCCATATTTTTCTGGAAGCATTTTCTCCGGTTTACAAATATGCACAGGACTTTCTGGTTGCCATTGCTGAGCCCGTGTGCAGACCCACCCACATTCACGAGTACAAGCTGACTGCTTACTCCCTGTATGCTGCAGTCAGTGTCGGTTTACAGACAAGTGATATCACCGAGTATTTGCAAAAACTGAGCAAGACTGGTGTCCCAGATGGAATAATTCAGTTTATCAAGGTAAGGCTATTTTATTGGCATTGGAAATACGTCTGTTGGTATTAATGAAATCCTTTCCTTCTGCCTCTGCCTAATTGATTTATTGTTTTTTAATTATTTGTTGTTTTTAAGTCTTATTTTGTCACAGTTTCAAGAGATTGTTTTTTTATCTTTTGTCTTCTTCTATAGTATATTGTTGCATATACACTATTTCTATAATCTATCCTGTGTGGGGTTTTACAAAAAAATACACCCAAGTGTCTGTGTAGATACTTTCAGCCAGTAGGAATTGTACGTGGGGGGAGCTTCCTCAGATTTGCTCTAGAGGAAGATTATGAGTGTGGGAAGCAGTCTGGAATAGCTGGGCACTATAAAACATAGCTTGCCTTATCCTGAAACTATGTTCTCACAGCCTTGGAAGCCGATTGGAATTAGGTATAAAAACTGAATACCTGTAACTGATTTCCTGCATGGGATGATATGAGTGTCTTCTGAAAATAACCTTTTCAGTTTGTTCCATGGTCAGAACAGCATTGCAAGTAAATGTTTTGTGGTAACATGCTTCCCCACAAAACCCATTGCAGCATTTGATCCCAAACGTGGAATTGCTCTTTTGCATGTTCCTAATGACTGCTGTGTTTGTTTGTAGCTGTGTACTGTCAGCTACGGGAAGGTGAAGCTGGTTCTGAAACATAACAGGTAAGTGGCTTCTACCATAACTCTTGTGCCAGAGGAAGCCCTCCAAACGCAGACCGGTGCGTGAGTGAGTGCTCTCAGTAGCTTCTGAGTCTCACAGCTCCCAGATGAGTGTGGCAGCTCTCCTTACAGGACCACTTTTACAGCTGTTGGAAGTATTTAATACATTAGCCAATTAATTCAGTTTGGGTGTCCCAAGCTAATGTCTGGTTATTGTTACATTTTTTTAAGTAGGCTGTAAATTTGGTATTCTATCTTGTTTCTTCATTGCTTGGACTTGCAATATATCCTTGAGGTTTTCAGGTCATTGTTTCATTCCTTCCTTCCTAATTTACATGAGCCTGGCTAGACAAGTTTTTCACAACTGTCCTGCAGTCTTGTGTATTCTGACTTTTAATCTGTTACTCAGGAAAAATAAGCAAATTCACTGGCAAGAGGTGGGTGCTTGTGACTGGGTTGAATCTGATTTGTTTTAAACCTAGAGGACAATACTGGAAAGGACCTTGAGAGGTTAGCTCATGTATCTAAACCTGTGGTTCTGCAATAGGGAGGGAAAGGAAGGAGACAGCAGGAACCTGAAACCCATG
Source organism: Empidonax traillii (assembly GCF_003031625.1). Classification (NCBI taxonomy): domain Eukaryota; kingdom Metazoa; phylum Chordata; class Aves; order Passeriformes; family Tyrannidae; genus Empidonax; species Empidonax traillii. Next base: position 2,600,104 of record NW_020955198.1, read on the forward strand.
TCTGTGTCTTGCCTGTGTTTTCTCTTTCTCATTTTCTTTCTTTTCCCAAGTTCTCTGTGGTCTGACAGCCATTGATAAAGCTTGGGACTATAATCTAATGCTCTGCTTGTGCTGCTGCTTTTTTGAACCTGCTGCTTTGGGTAGAACTAGCACTGGTATTACTGGAAACCTTTTTTGTTTCTGAGAAAAAGATTCCTCTTGTGCCACTTAAGTCTCTCTTGGCTCATATTTTAACTAGATCTCAAACCAGCATCATTATTGATGATTCTCCAGGATGCTCTAGTTTTAAACTTTTAGGTGGTTTATGTTTTGGAAGTTTGGGATTTTTGTCTTTTGGGCTTTTTTTGGTGCTGTAGGCAGGACTTTAAAACACCACATCCAGTGTTTTCACAAACTCACCTCAATTCAGTGTCAAAAAAATTGACTTGTGTCGAAGTCACAAATAAGACGTGTGTGTGAGAGCTCTGGGCAATTCTGCTGGAGTTTTCCCACTTATGTTAGAGAACATTTGAGCAAGATGGATAGCTGCAAAGTACATGATGCTTTTGGTATGAGGCATCTTTAAAAAATTTTAGTTGCCATAATGTCTCTGTTTTTAAATTAGCACCCCAAGATTGGATGCTTAAGAGTGCATCTGGGACAGCTGTGTATTTAGGCATCTTTACCACTCTTCCTATGAGTTATTCAATTGATTAGTTCATAAAAATGTTTTTATTTGTTCTTTAATTTTAGGTATTTTGTGGAAAGTACCCACCCTGATGTCATTCAGCAGCTTCTGCAAGACCATGTAATTAAAGACTGTCGCCTGAGAAATGCGGAGGGTGAAGAAACAGAGCTCATTACGGAGACATTCACGAGTAAATCAGCGGTATGTTTGAGGCATGTTCTAAAACTACTGCAGTGAGATCAAAGTAGATAAACTCTTGGGTAGACTTGAGTGGTTATTGTTTGTTTGTTGTATCAGCTTGGTTCTACCAGCAATTATCTGTGGCTCTTTATTGAGCATAAATTTGTGAGGGAGGGGAGGCCAGAGTAAGTCTCTAATGAAACCCTTGGTGAAAATTCATGTCCATCTGTTTCAGATTGCCAAATCCAGTGAAGGTGGCCTTGGTCCATCAACATCCCAGGGAACAGATACTCAGAATAAGCCAGATGTCCCAGCTGACTTATTTGAGTTTTATGAACAGATGGACAAAGATGAGGAGGAGGAGGAGGAAACACAGACAGTGTCTTTTGAAGTCAAGCAGGTATAGTATTTTAGTCTCTGCATTTGTAGCTGTGGGGAATGTGCCAGGACTTGCATGTAAGCATGAGAACTGAATGGGAAGTGCTGTGACCCTTTGTTTGCTAGGGGAGATCACTGGGAGTCATTAACGTCTCTTTCATTTTGCCTTCCAAAACCTTAGAATCTTCCTGCAGGGGGTGGCAGGCTGGGTGTTGTTCCTGTGCTGCCTGCATAGTGCTCACAGGCCAGAGAGGCTCAGGGGCTGAGGGATGTTCCTGTCCCATGGGGCTGAGCGTTGCTGTGTGCAAGACAAGCATGAATTCAGTAGAGGGCTGCTTTCAGAAAGGTTTTGTGATTCATGTTTGCAGAAGGAACTCCTAGTGGTTCCAAGTTCATAACATAAGAAGGAGAGCTGGACATTGGAGCACAGTCCTTGCTTAACCTTCAGAGAGCTTTTGTAGGGTTTCCTAAGTTGTTTTTGGACTTGGCGATTCTAATGATGCCTTACTGGGGAGAAAAGAATTTATAAAAGAAGATAATTTAGTAGCTGTTCTGTTTATTTTAAAACACTCAAAACGAAAACAACAACCTCTTAGTGATTGACTCAGCCTGTCATTGTGGTGGAATAACTTCCATACCAGGGTATGGAGGTTTTCAAGGTAACAGATGTGGAGCTTTAATAGGTCCTTCTGTGTAACACACAGAACCCTTTGTGTCTGTTACTGAGCTCATGGTTGGAGGACTTCAGGGTGTAGTTTAGTCATTGCCAGATAAGCAACACATCAGAGATGAATGTATTGTGCTCTTCCTCTGCCTAAAAAACCCTCTCCAATAATGACTGTTATTTAAAATGTTTGAGGGGGCAGGGGTGATCACAGATGAAGTTTCTGGAATAAACCTTAACTCTTGCAGACTTCGTAAGCATAAAAAATTGACATAATTTCACTTGGTACTATATCATGTAGTTGTTCCTAAGGAAAAAATAGAAGAAAGAATTAATTCAGATATGGGGAGTTTACCATCTGAAGCTTTCTTTCCTCTTCAGGAGATGATTGAAGAACTTCAGAAGCGTTGTATCCATTTGGAATACCCCTTGCTGGCAGAATATGATTTCAGAAATGATTCCGTGAATCCCGATATTAATATAGATCTGAAACCTACTGCTGTCCTCAGGCCCTATCAAGAGAAAAGCCTAAGGAAGATGTTTGGAAATGGGCGAGCCAGGTCTGGTGTTATTGTCTTGCCATGTGGTAAGTTTCTGTGTTGGTACTTAGGAGTTCTGTTCTTTATTTGCCTTTGGTAAAGGGAATTCCAAATATGACATTTGCTTGGATTTCACAGCATCAGGGACTGTTCTGGTACCAGTGTGCAGAGTCCTGTTGGCTTTTAGGAGCAGGTGGCAAGGCTCTGCTGAGGGAGAGCCAGTTAACAGAGCTGTGTCGGTGTCCCTGCAGGGACTGTGGAGCTGGTGGGTGACCGTGGTACCTTCAGGTTGCTGTTCGCACTTTCACTGCACCCTCAGTCAGCTCTGCTCATCTGCCAGTGAAATGTGAAGCTCTTGGCTTTACATTGGCATCATTTGTTCCTTGGCTGGGAATAGGGAGACTTGGGGGAGCCTGGAATACAAATGGGGCATGAGGGGGTGAGGGTTCTGCGGAAGAGAAGAGCTCATGTGCACAAGTTGTGGGCAGAGGAAATTGAGGTAGAAATGAGGAATGTGCAGACTGGGACAACCTATGGGAAGCAATGGAAAAGGAGAGAACAGGAGACTGTGCAAGTGCCCGTGGTATTGAGGGTGGAGGAGGCACTATGGAGGTATGGTGAGGGCCTGAGACAGGGTGCAAGAAGTGTGAAGGAGGAATGGGAAGATCTAAGGACTTAGTTTTGGGAGAATGCCCATAACTAGGAGGAATAGAGGACTAGATCACCCTGGGGAAGCTTTCTGTAGCCACCTGTAATTGAGCATGCTTTGGGAATTAAAAAGCATTAAAAATGATTGCTTCTAATTGTCAAAGCCATTGTTTACAGTTATTTTCTTGAGAAAATGCAGTTATGTGTCCAGTAGACAATCCACCTGTTTCTTTTATAAGCAAATACTCCATTTCTTTAGGAGTGTTGCAGCAAAGAAACAGCAAAGAACTTGTCCTTGCATGATTTCATATCCTCTCACAGTTCTCTGCTCTTTTTTTTGTTTTCCTCCTACTCTCTACCTGAGAGCTGACTAAGGAATGTCACTCCTCTTGCCCTGCAGGTGCTGGCAAGTCTCTGGTTGGAGTGACAGCTGCATGTACTGTCCGCAAGCGGTGCTTGGTGCTCGGGAATTCTGCAGTGTCCGTGGAGCAGTGGAAGGCCCAGTTTAAGATGTGGTCCACCATCGATGACAGCCAGATCTGTCGGTTCACCTCTGATGCCAAAGACAAGCCCATTGGCTGTTCTGTTGCTATCAGCACATATTCCATGTTGGGGCACACGACAAAAAGGTCCTGGGAAGCAGAAAGAGTAATGGAGTGGCTTAAAAGTCAAGAGTGGGGCCTTATGATACTTGATGAAGTACACACTATTCCTGGTAAGGAAAGGACCTTCAAACCTTTTGAGTTACGTACCGTATTAATGTCACTCTTTAGAAGTGGTGGGGTTTTGCTGGTTTTCTTCTGGTTAAGGTAGTGAGTAAACCCATCCTTAGGTTTTGAGACAGATACACTGCCTCATTCTACTTATTTTTTCTTTTTTTTTCTTTCCCCCAATGCTATGAAGTTTAGCTGACCGTTAGTTTTCTGAAATCCTTCAAATTGGACACTGTGTTTTCTATAATGGCAGTGTAAAGTACAAGTTCTGTATAGGTTGAAATAAGTGCTCTTAAAATACATGAATTACATTTGTATAATTTTTTTCTGTATTTGAACAGGAGAGGAATTAATCTGCCTGATTTTCTTCTGAGATGCAGTGGTACTGCAGGCTAGCTTTAATATCTATTTCTGCTCAATACAGTATGAATAACTATAGTGATTATGATCCAGAAATAGCTGTTGTCTTTAAAATTACTATGTAATTGAGATCTGTACTACTGGAAAGCAATAATGTAGTATTAAAGTGTCTGTAGAATAATCCTGGCTAAAAATACCACCCAGGATTCTCTTAGCTGCTCTACCTTAGTCTCATTTGAATGTAATTTGGTGTCTACAGAAATACTACATTTCAGAAGTAGACCTTGATGATTAACTGCCATTTTATTAAAGTAGCACAGTGTTGGCGCTGTTCTATCACTTTTATTCTTTCTTGGTTTTATAAAAATGAAGATATAGCACCTCCTCTGGTATCTCTAGCAATACAAAAGATGAGTAGTTCTGCCTTATCCTACAAGTCCTGAACGTGGCAGTCAACCAAGAGTCCTTGTGCCATAATTCTTTCTAGCAAATAACAGACATAAACAAAGCCGTGTCACCTCTGAATATAATAATTTTCTTTTGGGGAATGTGAAATAATAAAGATTTCAGGTTTACATGGATTTTCAGTACACTGGCAATGCAAACGAAAGGTGCAATCAGTGTGCAGTTTTGCTGTAACACAGATTTGTTAGGAGCGTATGTAAAATGGGGTACATTTTCCCAATGCTGTGCTTGTTCTGTGCTCAGGAGTTGATGAAAGTGTTTTTTTAAGTTGCAGTATTTGTCTTCTAAAACCATTCAGGAAAGTAAAATAAATTTGTCTTGCATTTCTTAGCAAAAATGTTCAGACGTGTGCTCACTATTGTACAAGCTCACTGTAAACTGGGGCTGACTGCTACCCTGGTCAGAGAAGATGATAAAATTGTTGACCTGAACTTCCTGATTGGACCAAAGCTCTATGAAGCCAACTGGATGGAACTGCAGAACAGTGGCTACATTGCTAAAGTCCAGTGTGCTGAGGTGATGCTCTGCTTTTTGGTACTTCTAGTGTTTATTTAGTATGCTGATAACTTTTTGTTATTTTTCTAAGGAAGATGTATAAAATTATAAGTATTTAACTGGGAAAAACAGCTACTCATATGACTTTTCACTTACTTTGTAGCTTAGGCAAGGCTGTTGCTGGTCAATTCGAACATGTGACAAATCCAGTAGCTACATGTTCTTCGGAGTGATTTCAGCGCTCTTTCTGTTAGCGGGGATTGTGGTGCTTGATCAGCTGTGTTGCAATCAGCATTTGGAAATATGAACAGTTCACTGCTGTAGACCTGGTTCGATGCAGTTGATGTTCATGTTCTCTGATTTGATTTTGTATCCTAAACTCAGTTCTCTGTGGTAGCTTAACATTCCGTTATGATGAGCGTAACATCAGGTGCTGTGCTGGAACCTGCCTTCTGGAGACAGCACCTGACAGACAGTCTGTAGTTGTTGGGAAAAATTCTTGTAACTCTTAAAACAAAGAAGGATAGTAGAAATTTTAAAAAACACCTGCTTATTTCAAACCTGAATGCATGAGGGTGAAACTTCAAAATGTAGGACTAGATCTCACCATTTCTTTCCCATATAATGTTGTGAACTCTGTTCTTTACAGCGTATGGGTGACAGGAAAATCTGGTATCAGAATCAGAAGTCTTTCACACGGGCACATTAGAATGTTAAAGTAATTTCTGGGTCAGATTAAAAGTCTGACTTAAATGTATTGTCTCTGATAATTGTCAACAAAGTTACTTAGGGAAGAGTATAAAAATAGGGCAAACATTTGTGTTACTTTTCCTGTAATTTCTCCAAGCTCTCCATTATTTACGAGCTGTACATGGTTACTGTGTAAGTATCAGGAGATTTCTTTTTGATGAACTTGTCCTGACTCTCACTGAATGAAAGTTTTAGCAGCTACAATGCGCTATGGTAGTTTCATAACTGTTTCTTATCTCTTTGGGTTTTGGGGGGATTTTTTCCCCATTGTTTGAGGGGATTTTCTGTGTTGGTTTGTTTTGTTTTGTTGGTTTTTGTCTTGTTGTTGTTGTTATTGTTACTATTCTTGTGGTTTATTTTAAGCCTGTCTTGCTAATTTCGTGCAATTCTTCCTAGCTCTGGTATTGGAATAAAAGATGCAGATGCAGGTCAGCTTCATCCTTTTTGAACACTGTCCAAACTGGAGGTTGCAGAAGGAAAGAAACAAAACCCACTGTTATGAACTTGCAGAATGCAAGTAAAGGGCACCTAGAAGATAACTGGGTTGAAGGGAGAGTAACCAGTCCTCAAATTCAGTTACCAGTTTAGGCGCTTTGGGTAGTTTTGCCTCATGAGCAGAATTGTGAAGCATGGGCTGCGTTTTGTTGTGAATAATGGGAAAATTCTGCAAGTTTATATTCTTTAGGCCAATATTTTGAGCTGACATTGGATGACACTACCAAAAGCAAATGATAAAAACCTCCAATATTGATGGCTGATAAATAACAAGTCCAATACATGCACAACTGCACTGTATATTTGTTTGGATTTTCTTGATGTGTTGTCGAGCAGTAGCATCTTTAGTCATTCTCCACAGCCAGGAGAGGCCAGATCTTACCCATTTTCGAATCCAGAAGAAAATGCAAATTCAAAATATGTTGGATTTGCCATGTAGTCAGAGGCATGAGCAACAGATGAAATTTTTTACTGCAGTCAAATATTCAGTACTCATATCTCATTGTCACTTTGATGTCATTCTCTTCTGATTCAAGAGTTTAAAGGCTTTCATACAGACAGCACACGATAAAAGAGCCTATTCAGTGCATAAGTTTATTTTTAATGTAGTCAAGCAATGAAAAAAGCATAATCCAGCATTTAACTCGCTGGAAAAAATGTTTTGAAACAAAAAATTAGTTTCTAACAGTACAGAACAATTCATATTTAAAGAAACTGTAAATTTTCACTGAACTTTCTCAGTGGAATGGTCGTTATTAAAGAGGCTTTTCTCTGCAGTATTTTGTTAATATGGATATGGGAGAATAACCCATGTACAGCAGAGTGAATGTTTTCTAAATTATATGCCCTATGGATTGTATCATTGTATACTATTGATAGTGTAATTTCATTGGCATAATCTTTTAAACTTCATAATTTCTTCTATTTTCATGCTACAGTAAAAAAATTAGCCTGGATTTGTGGAGTACTATGATAGTTATTTACATAATAAAGTAATTGCTTAGGGAAGGCTGTTGAACACTTCTAATCACTGCTAGTGTTTTGGAAGTTCTAGACCCTAGCTGTTAAAATAAAGGTCACTCCTTTGTTGGTAAATGAAAAAAGGTTGGAAAATTTGTTCTGTAATGGAGACTAAATGTGTCTCAGCTTTCAGCATATGGATCAAAGTTAATCTTTATGGAAAAAGCTTTGACTTCTGTGACAGGGAGATTATACAGACAGTTCATTACTTTGATTGCTCTCAAACAATCTCTCGATTACTTAAGTATGAAACATAAAGGAACTATTTTTCAGTCTCGTTCCAGTCGCACTGCCTATTTCTGTCATGGATCTCAATCCCAAAGCATTTGGGAAGGCTGAAATGTTGATGAGGTTAAACAGATTTTGGCAGTGCTAGAGACTACACCAGTTGATTGCTTTCATTTTGCTACAGAAATTACTGTGTTAAAACCTGCGCCCTGCGCTATACAGAAAGTCCTAATCCATTATCATCCCAGTATCTTTCCTGTTCCCACTGGAATAAAATGAGTAAATAACAGAGGGTTATTTTATGTGTGTGTGTTTTCTAATCGTAGGTCTGGTGCCCAATGTCACCTGAATTTTACAGAGAATATGTAGCTATCAAAACAAAGAAAAGGATACTGCTGTACACCATGAACCCAAATAAATTCAGAGCCTGCCAGTTCCTGATTAAATTTCATGAGCGACGGAATGATAAAATCATCGTATTTGCTGACAATGTGTTTGCACTGAAGGAATATGCAGTCAGACTTGGGAAGTAAGTGTTCACAACCAATGATGGCACTGTTGTTTTCCTCCTTCCATGAAAATTTCCTTGCAATCTCACAGCTTTCAGTAGTCTCTGATATTTCTTGTAATGCTTTCATTCCAATCCTTCTGTATAAAAAGTAGCTCAGGAGGGTATTTTTGGACGGATCTTACTGGCAATGCAACATTATTTCTGTGTGGAACAGTTTAAAAAGAATCTCTGTTTAGCACTTGTTTCAGAGGAGTTTACATCCAGTATTTCTGTGAAGGACAGTATTTCTCCGTCTGTTATTATTTTTGTTGTTATTACCATCATCAGCATCATCATCCATTTGAAAAAGGAGGGGCTTCTAAAAATATCACTTGAACTGTTTTCTGTAATGGATGGTAGCTTCCCCTGTCTCTGAGACATAGGTTTTCAAATATGCACACTCTGGATCTTTGAAGATCTTTTGGGACCCACAGCCTTCCTCTTGAGGTTGTCAAAAGGTTTCAACCCTGTAAAAAAAAAAAAAACTAAGACAAACTTTTTGGGGATCTGTGCTGTACCAGTGCACTGCCTAGAACTGTTGTAATTGTTTAATAAACAAAAGGAAGATATTTCTCCTGAGAGCTTCTGGCTGCCTTAAATGCCTGTAACGTGAGTGCGGTTATGGAAGGTTGTACAAATAGAGTTTAATGAGGGGTTAGCATCAGCGTGTTTGTAGGGTTAGGGTAGGAATGATCAGGGAGAGTTTGCCAGGATTAGGCACAGTGGTTATTGGGGAACATAAGCATAGAAGTTGGCCTCATCTTTTCTTTGTCAAGCCCAAATAATGTCTTGCTTGCTGGAAGCTGTGGGGCATTTGGATGGTGTATGATTTAATGTCTAGGAATTCCAGCAGTACTCTTTAGCAAAACACAAAGAAGTCTTACGCTTTCCAAATTACATTTTCAAACTTCCTAAATTCATGATCAGTTCTGAGTGTAGTTTAAGAGCTGTGTGGTGCTGGTGTGCTGTGACATCAAAACAGCAAGCCGAGCTAATGGTGCTGGATGAATTCCAACACTCATGGTCTCTTTCATCATTTTTTAAATCTGTCTGGACAGTGATTAGCTGTAATGATGCCTCTGGAATGTCCCTAGCAGCGTTCAGTGCACCTCAGACAAAGCCTTTAGCAAAGGGCATGCTGGGAGGGGTGATGCTACGTAGCTCAGCAGTTGTAAGTGGAGTAGATGCAGCAGAAGCGTGGTGGGAAAAACAGTTGAAGAAATAGTAGATGCTCCCTTTCAGTGTTCTTGAGTGAATTCTCTGTTTCTCCCATCATTCATGGAGCTCCAGGTTATCTGGCTGTCGGTGTTACCAAAAAAGGAGACTTGCAGTGCTGGATGAAGGTGAGGGAGTCTTCGATTTAACCAGAGATATTTGTATCATAGTTTGCTGTGAGCAGCTAAAACAAAGGGAACTGTTGTTTTGGGTGGGGCAGGAATTACATGTGTGCTGAGGAGAGCAGCCCAGCGGGTAGGAGCGAGTGCCGTGCAGAGTTTTAGTCAGCTGCCATTCATAAATGTGCAATATCAAATGTTAAATGAAAACTTTGAGCTTGGTTCCTTGTGTTAGAAAGAATGTATGGAAATGTGAACAAAATAGAAACAGTAGAACTTGATTCCTGTTGTTCAGAAATGTTTGTTAACCAGCATTTGAAAAAGGAGTGCAATAGATGACAAAGCAATGTGCTGTCTTACATGTCTGATCCTTTTAGGGGGGTGAGGGGGCTTTGCTGTTTTTAGCTTTTAGGTTTTTTCAGCTCTGCTCTCAAAACAGCCAGACCCTGGGAAATTCAGAGTAGTCCAAGTTACTCATGAAGTCTATGGGTGACTGAGAGCTTGTGTGAACCTTCAGGATTGAGATACTAAATGTTCCATGTCAAATGTTAGAAACCTTAGGTGACATGCCACTGTGAGCTGCTCATGGAATCTTTGGGACCTTGTTCTCAGGCCCAGAAGGTATTAGAAGGGGCAAGAGGTTAGCTTTAAAAGCAACAATAGTTTTCCCAGAACAACATCAGCAGCCAGTTTATGACGTTCAGTGTATCCTTGACAGAGAAGCCTGGATTTTCAAGTATTTAAATAGGAAGCAAAGGTTGCAGCTGTCACTGTGCTAACTCAGTACATTTGAGGAAAAAAATGTCTTCGTTTTAACAGCTGCCTTCAGTCTTTCATGTAGGCTTAGCAAATGTATTCAATCTGCTTATATACAGCTTCATTGGTGCTTGTAATTGCAAAACATTTGTGACAATTTATTTCTGGCTGACTGGGTTGCTGCAGAGAGTTCTACAAACCATTGGGCAGCTGCCATGAAGAGCCAAACAAGTTAAAAGTAAATTGAAAGCTATACCAAAATATTTTGGGTTTGTATCTGTTCAAATGTGTACTGTTCTCCCAGCCATGATACCTCATAAAAGATGAGTGAAAAATCTTGAATTTCTTTCATTTGCATATGTTTTGTTCTTTTCAGACCCTATATATATGGCCCTACTGCACAAGGGGAAAGAATGCAAATTCTACAAAACTTCAAGCACAATCCAAAAATCAACACTATTTTCATTTCCAAGGTAAGTGAGGACATTCGCTGTGTCCTCATACCTGTTTTCAGGGCCAACTTTATTTAAGTTACACGTGTATGGTGTGCATTTAACATCTTCATATTGCAACTCACAAAGAAAGGTGTGCTTTGTATATATTGTTTGTTGGTGATACATGGAATTAAGATCCTGCTCAGAGGTTGTTGCTCTGTTATAGGTGGGTGACACGTCCTTTGATCTGCCAGAAGCCAACGTTCTCATCCAGATCTCATCCCATGGTGGGTCGCGAAGGCAGGAGGCTCAAAGGCTGGGACGAGTGCTGAGAGCCAAAAAAGGTAAAGGAGGGGGTGGTTGGGCTCTGGGCCTTGGATCATGTCCTAGAGCAGCAGAGACTCTGGATGTTCATGGTGTTCCTTTATATCCTCCTTGGATTATGTTTTAGTCAAAGAGAATATGCCTATATACCAGTGAATGGAAATGAAGCATCTTCTGGGTCGGTAAAGCTTAGTGATGGGAAAACTTCCAAAGGAAAAAAGAAAGCTGGAAGAAAATTAAAGTTTTTTTCTTCGGCTGTTCTTTCACTTTTTCATTCCTTGATAATTTCCTCAAAACAAAATCATATTTAGAGAATCATAGTATTGCTCTAAAAAGCAATCCTCTGGAAAGCACGTTTTTGATACAGCAGATTACTTGCTTGTAAAAATTGCATTTGGTTTTTGATCAGCATCTTTTTGCAACACGTGCCGAGGAGTTTTTTGCGTAGAAAAATGATTCTTAAACCGCTTTCCACTCACACCTAAGCTTTGCACACAATGATTTTATGTGCAGTTTGTGAATGTTACAGATGAGGCTTTGTTTGAAAATGCTTACAAAACACATGTTAGTGAATTAACAAAGTCTTAATGAAACCCTGAGTTTTAAAACAGTACCCAGTGTTGTTAGTGGAATAGACCTTAAGAACTGTAAGTTAAAAAATATAAATGCTAAACAGCCTGGTACATCCTGGACTTCAGATAGCCTTAGGAATTCTTAGCTAAGTATCTTAGTTTTTTTAATACAAAATCACTGCAGACTTTAGTTTACATGGATAAAACTTTCCCTTTGTCTCTTTTCATTAAGCTTTTTCGACATGCATTGCTTTTGACTGCTTCTTTACATAATAGACCTAAAAATAATTTTATCTTTCACTTTGCCTAGCAGAATAAAGAGGCAGGTTCTTCTCCAAGAATCTGTGTGATTGTGTTAGTCGGCATTTCCTTTTCCTTTTTTGATTTTTCACCTATTCTCAATTATTAAGAAACAAGAGCAGGAGTTCCTATGCTGTGTTAATCAGTTTAGCAAAGTCTGGGTGCAGCTAAACTTTGCAAATAGTTTTTGTGGAGACAACTTATTTAAACGCCCATTTTCAGTATTTATTCCTTTTTTTGTTCTTTGCTCCATTGTTCCAAGTGGAACTAATCAATGAATGATTTTGTCTTCTAGGCATGGTGGCAGAGGAATACAATGCCTTTTTTTATTCTCTTGTATCCCAAGACACTCAGGAAATGGCATACTCAACGAAACGGCAACGGTTCCTTGTAGATCAAGGTTACAGCTTCAAGGTAACTTGGCCCTGCCATTTATTATGCCTGGGGCCTAAGAATGTAATTTTCATGTTCATTCATGTTAGCATTCGATCAAATGTTTGAGAATTCTGGTTGTGGAATGCATTAATGGAGGCTTTTCTCGCAAGTGAGAACTATTCCAGTGTTGCTTTTTCCTCTGTGAGGACAGATACAAATAGCTCAGTACAGCTCCTTGAAAGGTAAGTGTAACTTCCAACCAGGCACCCGCTGGATGGTTGCATGGTTGGTTGATGTTTTTGCTGTTCAGTCGTCCATCTGTGCAGGACTCCCATTACACATTGTCAAACTGGCTGTGCGTAAAGCAGTGTTGTTGGGTGTTCCTTTCATAGTAGCCAACAGCAATTTAGACAACTTCCAAAACTTCAGAAGTCACAAATAATGTTCAAAGAGCCCCAGCCTCAGACCAGGATTTCACTATGGGAAAATCTTTTTCCTAGTGGCTAAAGAGAACACAACAGGCAGGGCTCATCCATCCTGCATTCACACATCTGACTCTGGGAATCCTGAGTTAGGTGACTAGTGTCTAGCAACCCATTCCTAAAGAATTATCTTCCAGGGATCTTTCTCCACATGCTAGTCTTGTGCACCATTTCCGCAGTGCTTCAGAGGCTGCAGTAGTACAGCAGGCCAGTCAGGATGCAGAGATGTTGATAGGGTGGTTCTGTGTTCAGCTAATGGTGGTCTATGGACTGTGCCTATTTAGACTCCACCAGCAGTTTGGACTTCCTCTTTTAATTTTCTCGGTGTGTAATGAAATTTATGACCAAAATCGCTGGGTTAAATGTTAATTGGTTTAAAAATGACAGGCAGAGACTTACTGCACAATAGAAATCTTCTACCTACAACTCAAAGATCATCCTCCAAATAGAGAACATTTTCAGTGTTGACAGTGTAACAGAGCCAGGACTTGAAAGTCAGAAAATTCCCCTATAGTCACTTTTGTGAAGTACTGAATGCTGTCTCATTTCTCCAAACTTGATTGGTCACCCCCTGTACTTCAGTTTATTATGTCGTCTTCCTCCAAACATAAAATCTCATTTCACCAAAGCTCCTATGTTTTATGGATTTCATGGTGTATCTCATTTAGCTTTCTTTTAATGCATGGGCTGCCCCATATGCTCATCTGTTGGGATGTTAAAGGCAGCAGAGTATCATGATAACTCTTTGGTATAGGAGCTTATTCCTTTACAAAACCGGAGCTTATTGGTCTACTTAGAAGCCTTCCCAAGGAGAAACATTGCTGAGGAAAAGAATAAAATATAAGGCTCCCATATCTGGCTCTTCAGGAGGCACTTTGTGGGACATTCCCCTGAGCTGCAGCTGTGCCAGGGTAAATCACTGCTCTGTAAGGAGCGGCCCATATAGAGCTTTAAGGGGCCCTGACACCAAAACAGACAAGTCACAGCCTTTATAGGTGAAAACCTTGTTTTGTTTTGTAGTGAATGTATTTTCACAAAGTTGTAGATGAGTAAGTACTAAGCTGCAGCTAATTACAGGAAATGCACGTGTTTGGCCATAGCCAAAAGATTAGAGCAATCCCTTATATTCGAATGCTTGGGATTTTAGAACTAAGCAAGAGGTTAAAATAGAGGGATTTCATTTTGCAAGACATAGTCCTAGGGGCTTAGGTGTAAAGTGGGAGAAAAAGCAGAGCAAGTGACCAGCTGAGTATCTGGAGCAACATTTTAGCTAATCAGTACTCGAATGTTCTTTTTTTACAGTTTAGGAACAAAATGTTAGAATGTCTATTTTTTTCTGTTTACCAAACTTAGTCATAGCTGGCATCAAAGAATAGTAGGGCTGGAAAGAACTTCATCATTCCAAGCAAGGATGAATTATGTCATTCCCAGCAGATGTCTGCCTTCTTATTCTTCCAAATATGGAGACTCTACCTCTTCTTTAGGTAATTATTTCAGTGCTGATGTCCTCTCCTTCAGAATTTTTGTTCCTAAATTACTAAAAATTTGTTAGTCCTTTAAAAGGATAACAGTTTTCACTTTTTGTTTAGTACTTAGTTTCTCTTGCCATGTCTCAATAGCTCCATTCTCTGCCTTTCATCAAAAAGAGCACTGGAGTAATGTTTTTTTGCTAAATAACATATTTTGTCTTTGCTTCTTAAATATCAGCCTTATCAACACAATTACTGCTTGAAGTTGACTGCCAGTGGGGTTTTTTTGTCTGCTAAACAGTTTCATTACTCACTGTATTGTGTTTTTATTTAGAGGCTGAATATAGGATATACTAAATTTTAAACCAAAAGCAGAAGAATTCTGTATATCAAAGAATTGGGGATAACTTTAAATGTGGCATTTGTTGGACAGCTTAAAAAATGATGCAGTGGGAATTCTTTCCATTCTATGAATCATGTTAACACTGTTTTGCGTCAGAACTGCAAACAGACTAATTCAATATAAAGTTGATTTTTCGACACCTTTTGGTTTGTTTTTGAGATTATCATAGCACATATCCTTCTAAACAAACAAGAAGGACCATAGTGTTCCTTTAACCATGTGGGAGCACAGACTGTTTTCATGAATGTATTCTTAAACCTTGGACATTCCTCAGGAAGACATCAAATTAGAGCCTGCCATTAACAACAGCCCATGGCACTGATTGTTTGTTCTAGTGTTTCCCTACCCCATTTTTAAAAAAACATTACTTTGCAACTAATGTGGATTTTTTTTACCTTAAGCTGTATTTATATTTTTTAACCAGTCTTTGTGATCAGATCCAGCCCAGACTGCTGAGGTAATTAGTTTCTGATTGTATTGACTCAAGAGGTAAGCAGAAAAGATGAGAAGGGGAAACACTAGATAATCAATGGCGAATTAGAATGTCTTGTTCAAAACCTTGTGAGGTTGGAAATAGCGGGAAAACTGATTGTTATGTATAAACATGTGTTTACAGAATGCATTTAAAGGCACGAAAAATTCCTGTGAAATTTTCAAAATGGCTCTAGTTAAGAAAGCAAGCTATCTATTGTAAAGCTTTATAACAGAAGGTTGAGAGCTTTTCAGTTTTTCAGAAAAGGTTTGTCAGTTAATGGAGTCTGTGACACTGCATTGCCAGTAGATGGCACGTGCCTCGCACCTGCAGTTTTCTTATGAGTTACAAGAATTTCGAGGAGAACAAACCAAATTACTTGGTGTCTGAGTACTCAAAGGGTGGAGTCATTTTTGCTCTGCTGCTCATGCTCTCTTGCAGGTTGCTGCACTGTCTCTCAGCAACTGATTGTACACCTCGATTTGTTAGGGATTATCCCCCCATATTCCTGAGTGTTAAGTGCTAAAATTTTCAGTCTCTGCAAAGCTAGTGGATTATTTTTGTTACAGTACTAGTTCTTAAACCAGCCAAATCTAGAGCCCACAGCATGATGCTGACTTTGCAGTGAGTTGAATATGCATCTGAAATATATGTGCTTTGTTTAGCTGACATCCTTTGCCCAGAGCTTTTCTTTTTAATTTTCTTTTTTCTTCCCCCAAAGGTTTGTATTTATCATTTCCAGCTATATGTATATGTATGTACACCACTGAGTAAGATTTTATGTGTATCTGTGCTGTCTGTAGAGCTGTTCAGACCATTAATAAAAGTCGAAGGCAGTTCCAACAGGATATGGAGTCAGAAATCCTTGTCTTGGTTTTGAATAGCTAACAGTGAGGAGGAAGAGCCCTCACCTTGCACTGTGCTCTGTTTCTTAGGTAATAACAAAGCTGGCAGGCATGGAGGAAGAAGAACTTTCATTTTCAACCAAAGAAGAACAGCAGCAGCTTCTCCAGAAAGTCCTGCAAGCATCTGACCTGGATGCTGAGGAGGAAGTAGTTGCTGGAGAATATGGTTCAAAATCAGCTCAGGTAATGAATTCTCTGAAAAGGATGTCCAGAGGGGGGACAGAACTGGACCGTTTAATTTCCATCCAATTCTACGTGTGATTTTGTCATTGACAAAACATCAGAGAACAGATTTATTTTTTAAGCTGCATTAGCATTTAGCTATTGGAATAACTCACTTTTTGAGCACTAGGAAGAAATTAGATATGGAATTCATGTCCTCCATCATATTTGAAGGAGAAGATGACACATCTGTTGTACAGATCTGCAAGTATATCTCCTAAGTCAATTGCAATGAAAATATTTTTGAAAACTTCAGGATACAAATATGTCACACCATATACTTTTTTTTGTGGGGCACTGTGATCCTTGAATCAAACCCTCATTTCCTCATGCCCAGAGAGCAGAAGCATAAGGGCCACTTTAGTTCATGAGAAGAACTTGGAAGGCTTTTTGGCATTGGGGTCACTCAGTGGGCAGTGCTGCCCATTAGCCAGTGGGGGTCAGTAGGGTTAGAGCTGATCTGTTTGATCACACACTCAGCACGTGCTTATTCTCCTTGTACCTGCAGGTGTCCCGTCGAACAGGCACAATGAGCTCGATGTCTGGGGCAGATGACACTGTTTACATGGAATACCACTCCTCACGGAGTAAGGCATCGACAAATAAACACATCCACCCGCTGTTCAAACGCTTCCGGAAGTGACGCTCTCCACGTGTGCGTTTTGTTAAAGCTGCGGATCCATGGACCTGCTTCCATAAATGAAAAGACAGAATTGAAATGTCTGATAGGCCCTTTAAAAGACTTGTTTTATATGCATCTGTATAGCCACATATTTACTTAGCGGTGTATGTGCTCTCGTGGATGAATGTGAAAGGAAAGAAGGAACTAAATCTTAACACAGGAATAATACTATCCAGGGACTGGATCCTGGTTATACCTGTCTGGTTTTCAGGGTAATTAATAGATTTTATTTTTATCGGCTGAAGACCCTTTTTCAGAAGAATTCTGAAAAGGTTTTGTAAATGAAGTTCGTACTGATGTTTGAAATATTATTTATCTGATTATTGTGTTTACTCAACAAAATACTGTTTTTTTAAATGCTTAAATAAAAATCATTCATTGAGCTGAACGAATCCTGGAAGGAGCACTTTATGTTTTTAAACTGGGAGCTAATTTATACTTATGACTTAACCTGTCTTAAAATTCTAACAAATTGGTCAGAAATATTTTGAAGTTTGAAGACAAGAAAGAGAGACTCTGTTTCCAAAGTAAACTCAAGGAAAGCATTAGTAAATACAGGTAAAGTCTATGCTCTGTTTTCCTCATTTTGTTGTTACTGTTGGGAAGTTGCTAAAATAAAAGCTGTTTCCCTTGTCATTTCTATTTATTAACCATGCAATAAAACCATTGTAGCTGCTAAACAGTGCAGTGTCACCACAGAAGTTATTACTGAATCAAAAAGCATTTCCACTTCTAACAAGGGCATTTGGAAGAATGTGTGAAGGAAAAACCCTGAGTTTGGGTTTTCTTTTAATGAAGACTGCAATATAATTCTAGAAAATTAGAGGAGAAACAATGGGTGGTTGTGGCTAAAGAATGCTTTTTAAATAACATCTGCTTAATACTGTAACAGCTACACTACTTGGTGTTGTATTATGAAGTGGGTTTTTTTTTTTGCTGATAGTAGAGCTTTAGGAACAACCTATGAAAGAGCATTGATCTTGATGTGTTGGTTCGAAATAGGTGTTAGTATAAATATTTACCATACTGGAAGGAGCATATATGGTACAGCTTTCCTGGTTATATGAAAAATGTGCTTCAGAGAAACACTGATTCTGTTTCTTATTGGTATGAATTCACAAATCGAGGGTGTAGAAATACTGGAAGCAGAATTCAGAACAAATGGTGCTTATTGTCAGTCTGAGAATCAGGTACTTTTGAAAAGGGAAACTGAATTGCTTTGGTTTAAACTCTATTTGGGCTCAGGGCCCTACCCTGTAACACATGGTTCTTTCTCTTGTGCTGAGTCTTCTGCCTCAAATTGAACCAGTCAGTGCTTGAGTGGCTTATATGGAAGAGATGAGTGTGCAGTATTGTGGTGCTGATTTCCTCTCCCCGGTTAAAAACATTATTTACTTCTGATGGTAGCTTGGACCAGCTCTAGTGGCAACAGTTAGTAGCAAAATGATAATTTAGGGTAATGGGAGGGGCCTGTGACAGTGGGATAGCTGAGCAAGTCAGCCAGCATCCCTCTGCATAATTCTTTCTTAACACACTTTATTAATTGCTTTGGAACTATTCTGCACCCTTCATACACTTGGAAAAAACCCTGCTAAATGTGGAAATGGTTTAATATTGATTTCTGTAATTGTAGTACTAGTATTAGCTGGATTTAGGACAGCACTCTAGTTCTTGTGTAGTAAATCATGGCCATGATGACTAATGATCTTATTCTTCTAAGTAATGGGTCTGTATGGGATGCAGTACATTCACCATCAAATAAAGCACAGTAATTTTATGAGGTATGAATGACTCCATGCATCAGTGATAGCATCTTGGTGTTCAAACTTTAGGATTAATTACTTTGATATGATTAACTGCAGTAATTACTGCCTGCTGTTACTCCAGACTGAAGCTGCAAGTGGCAGACTGGTACGCATTTACTCACCGCAGATGAGTTGCTGCTGCTCAAGGTAGCACCTGTGCTGTTCATCCTTGTGGCAAACCACCAAGTGCGTCCATGTGAAGGCATAAATGCTTGAAGGGTGCTGCTGTTACTCAGCGAAATGACCTTCTAGACTAAAAGGGCACAATGGCCACAGGGTGGTGTTTTCAGCAGCACTACAGTTCAGCAAAGACCAAACTACACCCAGCTTGTGTCTCTCTGGCTCCTTACACACTCCTGATGGTCATCATTTTTAGCAGTGCCATACTTCTTTCTGGTATGTTCAAAAACATTGGACTTCAAGGTAAGTTCTCAGGATAACTCAATGTTATACACCATAGGAATCACAGGTCAAGGATCTAAACCTATGAGAAGTCTGCAAGTAGGGCTGAAGTCTTTACAGTTGGTTCATGAGGTTTTTGTTAAGTTCTATCAACACCTGGCACTGTTAGCTCTTTCTGATTTAAGTATCTTCATATTCAGTTGGTATTTCACATGTTAAGTTCAAATTTTTTCCCCTTTTCTGGAAAAAGCATGGGAATTTTAGAAAGCATTTAAAATTCCAAAGGAGTAACTTCACAGCTTGAAAAGATCTTTCAGAAGATGGGTTTGAGGACAGTCAGAAATGGCAAAAATTGTGACTAACTGTGGCTATTTTAGTAAAGAGGTGTTTTAAACCGCACTGAAGATTTTTGCTTAAATTTCTAACATTTTGGCCCTTCTTCAGCTTTTCTTCCTTACAAATGTTCTGAAGAGCCTGTCTATATAGTCTTGACTGAGAATGTTACTTGGCAAAGCTAAATGCCTCTGATCAAATCTCTTTTACTTCCAAAAACTGTATTTGTAGATGATTTATACTTGTAGGTATTTAAACAGTTATGTAAAACGGTACAAAATTTATTATACTGGATATCATAAAATGATGTTCAAATAATTACAAGCCAGATATAGCCAACACTGTTAAGAGGTGAGAATAATTCTAAAAAAAACCACCAGAATTCCCTGTAAGGTGATAATGTAGCCATTGACTCTGAATACCGATGTTATTGACACAAAGAGCTTCAAATGAACTTTGTCAGAATTCAAGCACAGAGGAGGGCAAGTTTAAATTGGGTTTAGAAATAATTAAACGAAGGTAACAAAGTACAATTAAGCAGACCAGTAGGGGGTCTAGACTGAGAGAACAGCATGACTGCAGATTTGAAGACAAATTATCCAAAAATAATATATAATCTGAATAGCCAAGTTTAGTTTATACTGTGATCCCGTTAGACACCAAAAGTTAACTAAAATTGAAGCATATCTGCTGAGAAGGGGCATGTGCTCCAACTTGTTTGAAATAACAAAAGGCACAACTGACTTGTTACATAAAAAAATATTTTCAGACTCCAATGACCAACAGGCTGAGACAAATGTCATTGTTTATATTTAAAAAACTGTGAATATGTTTCCGGGTCAGTGTTAAGACATCTGATAAATGTATAAGCTGGTGGAAGTAGGAGAAATATTTATCTTCCAAGTCACATGATCACACAAACAAACAGAAATCTAACAATAAGTAAACCACCTGGAACACTGAGTGCCAGTGGGGTTAAACAACACAGTCCCTAAACTGGAACTACTGCCACCTCCAGAAATTCCTCAGGGGGGAAGCAGGTACTGTTCTGCTGAAGTACTTATAGGACAAAACCTCTGCAACTTTTTCAAGTATCTTGGATAGAAACACTCTGTCCTACAATAATTTTGATGGAAAAGAGATAACAATGGGAAAATAGTCAATAACGAAGAACTCCAAATAGGGAATAACTGGAAAAAGGTACACCCAGAGAAAGCTACAATAGTTGCAAAACTGTAACCTTTGCAACACGATGTATCTAAGTTTGTCCCACTGGCGTATTAATACAAGCAGATGCTTTACACTATCCTAATGGTGTTTGACAAAATAGTAAGTAATTAAAAAAAAAAATCTACCATACTGATAACTGCGAGCAGAAGTTTTTAGGAAGAGTTTGTATATTCCCTCCATCAATATAGAAATTACAACATTAATATAATTTTAAAATCTGTGTAACTGTGTCTCTGAAAGCATCCTTAGACCAATATTAAAGAAACAATGTAGCTACATCACATAGAAAGGTAAGAAGGAAAACTTCAGAGGTAACCTAGACTGTGATACACCCAGAATTGCCTGACAGAGGTTCTTATGAAGTTCTTAGGAAGTTCTATGATAGCAATTAACATCCTGCAATACCTTGGCTATCTATGTGAGACATCCCAAAATATTTAAGGTACCGAGGCTGCCTGAAAAAGTAACCAGAAATCTGTGGCTGTGAACTAAGCCCATTATTTTGTTTGTCTCCCTGACATGCACCTTTTTTAACAAAAGATGTGCAATCTGTACACTATTGTCATGGTCCTGATACTCCTCTTTTCCAGATGAAATAAGTTTCTTAACCTCCTGCTTACATAATCTTTTAACCTTCTAATTATTTTTTTTTTCCTGTTGCTGTTCTCTGGACCCTTTCAAGTATGATGA
This sequence comes from Empidonax traillii, assembly GCF_003031625.1. Lineage (NCBI taxonomy): Eukaryota > Metazoa > Chordata > Aves > Passeriformes > Tyrannidae > Empidonax > Empidonax traillii. The sequence continues at coordinate 2,621,446 of NW_020955198.1, forward strand.
AACCCATATCAAAGACATTGTTAGCATATACTTTAACAGCTTTTAAGACTTTACCATCTACCTTTTATTCTTGTAATATTTGCAGTTGCATTTATAAAGACTGATGCGCCTGAGTAACTCCTCAGTTATTTATTTCAGTGGAGTTATTAGTGGCAAGAGTAAGTGTGTACACAGATCCTAATTGGATTGCAGCCTCAAAAATATAAATGAAGATAAATAAGAGGGGAAAACTTTTCCAGCAGTTTATTCATAACTAAGTTCTGAAAGTGTGGATTTTACTTGCAACTCTCTTTTTTCCCCTCAAGTTTTATCTGAGCTTCTGATTCATTTAAAAAATAAGATGGGCTCTCCTATGTAATTTCTGAAACAAATCAACATTTTACAGATTATCACTAGCACATTTGAAATTACACAGAAATACACACAAAACAACACCCTTCTGAAACTGTGCAGACTCCTACAAAGTTGACACAAGCTGCTTATGGAGTATATCACATCCAAAAGATAAATGATTATGCAACACAAATAACATCCCTGCATACTGTAGTTTACAGGAACTGTTTGAAAAGTTACTGTGTAAAACCATTGCTACTCATATGTGGATACACAAATGTTTTCCATATACGTTATGGGATGATGAACAGTTCTCAGAGAACTTGCAGAAAATGTCCTGTTTTCTAACATACAGAGATGAATTAATGCCCCAGGGAAAAGCAGCCCTAACCCCACCTTCTTAATATAGGAGAAAGATGGGATGAGCTTTTTGCCAAACTAAGCAGAGAAATAGGGAAAAACCGAACTTTGGGCTGCATGTATAATGGATAAATTTATCTGGTTTGAATTATACAAAATAATAGGTTCGTTCTATTCAAGTCTCATCCCAGACCCACCCCCCCCTTTCCAGCCCGAGGGGAGGGAGCCTTAACTAATGGCCTATGTAAACTGATGCCCATGCAGTAAGAGTTTGGAGAAGTGCTGCTTGTACAAGTTAAAGCAGGCACTGAAGAAAGACCAAGCAAATAAAAACCAGCTGCAGGAGCAAAGTTGACTCTTCTGAAATTGAAAGACCATGTCCTTCTCTACCAGAGTTTTGACGATGAAATGCAAGCAGACGATTGAATCAGAGAGGATGTACTTCCAGCGGGCGCTTTTTGCCAGCAGCAGGTTTCCCGGGCTGCCCAAGCTGTGCAGCAGCCTGGCTGTGCGGAACAGCCCGCGGGAAGAGGTGGCGAACAAAGGTGAGGGGAGCGGAACGGAGCTGCTGGAGCCCCCTCGGCACCGCCTGGGCAGGGTGAAGAGCCTGCACGAAATGCCCGGACCCAGCACCCTCTACAACCTCTACGAGTTCTTCTGGAAGGACGGCTTCGGCCGCATTCATGAAATCCAGGTACAGCTCACTGGCCTATTTAACGATTTAATCACGCCCGGGTTACTTAAAACCTTTACTTTTCTCGCCAGGTCAATCACCGCGTTGGCAGCAGCGCTGCTGGGCATCGCCGCTCCGCCTTCGCGCTGGTGAGAGCTGGGATTCAGGGGATCCCCCATCCCCTTCCCACAACACTGGAGGCTTTGGCTTTGCCCTGGCCCCCCATGCCCCGATGCCTCCCGCTCCGGATCCCCCGGGCTGGAGGCGCTGCCCGCGCATCTTGGCGCCCGTTGTGAACTGCTGGGGCGGTGCCTCGGGCTGAAAGGAAAAAATAATTAAAAAAAAAAAGAAAAAGGCATTTTTTTTGTTGAACAGGGCTGTTGCACTAACTTGCAGAGGGCTTATTTTTGGCGGGCAGGGCTGGGAAGCGTGAGTTTCCCTGGAATTTCGTACGGCGGCGCCCGCCCGTGCGGTGCGGCTGTGCCGCTGAGGGTCCGGCCGCGGCTGAGGCGCTGCGAGGGGGGCCCGGCCCGGCCCGGCCCGGCCCGGCCCGGCGCTGCTCTGCTGATTTCAGAGACCATTTTGTGTCTCCTATTCCAACCTCCCATTACATAAATACATTTCGCCCATGCAGGTCCCCTGAGGGGGCGGTGGTTGCTCCTGGCCCCGCTGCCGTCCCTTCGGCAGGAGGCGGGCGGTTTGAAACCTCCCGGGGGTGCGGGACGGGGCCGGGAATGTCGGCGGCTGGCACTGCCCGCCATGCCGCTCCCTCCACCGGCCCCGGGCAGGGGAGAGGGCAGTGGGAAGCGGGGCCGGATTGGCGGCGGTGGGGGAGAGAAGGAGGGAGGGTGGAGAGCGGCTCCAGTTGCCTGGAGGGTGGGAGACGCTCAAACGAACCAGAGCCGGGTGGGGGTGAGAAGCGTCCCCTGGTTTGGGCAGCTCCTCTGCTGTGGTGTCAAACAGATCACGGCGTCCCCTTCCCCGGTGGCACCTGGTGAGGGTGGGTGAGGCGCCGTCACCTCTGCGGGGTACTGCGGGAGTTGGGTGGGCGAGGATCCCCATTCCCCTGTGCAGTGCCTCGGGGATGCTGACATGGGCAACAGTCTTACCGTAAGACTGTAGCTCTCCAGAGATGAATTCTTTTGGTTGCTTGGCCAAACATGTGAGTTTCATTCCTAAAAAGTCACAGTGCAGCTCCTGGGGCCCTTTCCCCACGTAGTCCAAGCGATTCTAAAGGAAACACTTGCGTGTGAAAGAGTAAAGCTGTGGTTTTCACTCTTTTGCAGCTGTGGATCCATAATGCTTTCCACTGGCAGTACAGACTTCTCTGGGAATACCTCAGATGTGGCACTTATTATTTTGCTTTTCTTAATTTTGCTTAGTTTGCTTTTCTTTGCTTTCCCAAATTACCAGAAAGAGATTCAGAGTCAGCTGCAAGAGGTTCACTGCCTGAAAATTGCTGAAATTCAAGAAAAAACCCCCAAAACCCCACATAAAAGCAAACAAACAAACAAAACAAAACAAAAAGAAAGAAAGGGAAATAAAAACAGAAGAGGAAAACAAAAGAAAAAAGAACTTTAAATGGTTTGAGAATCAAAACTGTAAAGTTAAGATTTACAAAGGGCCTGAAAGCACCAGAAGGAGGAATGAAACAGAAAATTGCTCAGCTTGAGTACTTGCTAACCAGGATGCATGCAGATGAAACCTCAGGACATCTAAAGCTTTTGTTTCATTCTATTTCTTTTTTTTTTTTTTTTTTCTCTACTTCTGCGGTGGTGTACAGAATTTGAGGAGCACTCACCATGATGTCGTAACACTAAAAAAGATGCTACCATTGGTTTCAAGTTCTTTCATTGCCAAAACAGTGAAAATTGTCCAAAATATAAAAAGGAATGCAAAACAACTTAAATAGTATACGCTTTTCACTACCACTAGCTGATATGTCTATTTTCTTTAAAGAATATTATTCACAGAAAGGAAAGTGAGAGGAATTATAAGGATAAGTTGCAATATAATACTAGTTTTATTCTGTTTAAAGTCTCAAAAATCACAGGATACCCTGTTTGCATACATGCAGCATGCAAATAGGCATTAACTGGATTAATAACAGTCTGTTAAGTTTAACAATACAGTGAACATCAGGAATGAATTAATCCGAAATCCTTTGCTAACCAGCACAGCTACTTAGAAGATGTCCTTTGGTGCACACAAATATTTTTGCCCTACATGCAGAAGGGGTGGGGAGGCTGGGTGCTTTTCACAAAGGAGGTTCTGTTCTCAGTAACATGATTCCAGCTAGTCCTGGCCAAAGTAGTAATGCCTACAGCAATTATGACAAAGGGAAAGTATTTTTAATTTGATGGAGTTAGATCTCTTTTGTCTTATCAGTGCTATGCAAGTGTAAAGAAAAGAAAGGTGAGGAGAGAGGGATTTGGGTGCTGGCAGTTTTAATTTATGATGTGTGAAAGGATGACTGGTGTGAGATTCCTATGTGAGGCACTAGAGTGTAATATTTTTAAGGTTTAGAACAAGGGAAAGAAACACCCATGTTGTGAAAGAAAATACAAAAGAGAAATCCTGGGCATTTCATTATACATAAAGTTGATAGAACAGAGTTCAGTCTGTTGAAAGTAAGAAATGTCCAAATACTTTGTCCCTATTTCTGGTTTAAAACTAGTATTTAATTTATTTGATTGGATAGCTTGACACTGGATTTATTTACTGTTGAAATTTACTGTCCCATGTAAACCTCACCATCAGCGGAAAAACCAAACTGCTCGTAAATAGCAAAATTTGTTGAACTTGTTTTTCTATGACTGGTGACCCGCATTTCCCTCACTCTGCTGATTTTTCCTTGCATCACTCGCCTCCCTGTTTATGCTTTCCTTTAAGAGATGCATGCTCTCAGTTATCCCCAAGTTCAGTATCCCTAAAATATCTTTAAGGCAAGAAATACTTTGGGGGTTGGGGGTGCTTGTTCACACATTCCTCTGCCTGTGGTGTTTGGTTAGGAGCAGACCAAGCAGAAATGACAACAGCTGAGTTTCCGCTGCAGCATTTCCCTCATCAGGATGATTAATATGTGGGTTTCGTTTGAATCCAGCTGCTGATTTTTGAAAAGGGTAAGAATATCGATGTAGGAGACCTTTAACTCTCTGTTTAAACCAGACTGAAGTTGGCCATTGTGTTCCGAAAGAAGTGACTGGCAGAGACCACAATTGCACAAATCTTGTTTTATTTGGAAATTAGGCAGAAAAAGTTTTATCTTTTTTAAGCACTTGGTACCATATTCTGAAGAGTGATTCATGAGTCTTAAGTTTATTGTAGGCAATTAAGTAATTCATCTCTGTAATCAAGACTGAATTAAAAAATATTTCACAGAAGTTAATCTTGGGCCAACACTAGACTTTCACAAGGGGAGTTGGTGTCAAACATCTTTGGTTTATAATCAGCATAACTCTGAGCAGATGTCTTTGGCATAAACTTTGTTTAGTTTAACTTGTCCTAATACTTTAACCAGAAATAAAGACTTTAAAATTTAATTTTGAAGTCTTAATATCTTTTTAATAACTGCTTTGCAGTTTTGGGGTGTTTTTTTTTCCCCCTCTGAAATGATGACGTATCTAAACTCCAAGTGAATTTGTGGAAATTGTGTTTCACTTTATGACCATGTCAGAATGAAGTTTATTTCAAATAATCAGTAAGATTTCATGGGACAGTGATAGTGCAATCTTACTGGGAAGCTTTTTGGATTTCTTTTTTTTTATATATATACACATAATTTAATGTTTTCCTATCCTCTTTATTAATTGCCTGTTACTTGAATCATATGATTTGTGGATCAATAAACCTCACTGCAGGAATAAGACCTTACGTTTTCCTTTCTTTTGCAGAATTGCTGTAAGTTTTTCTCTAGTTTGTTCTGACAAAGCTGCCCCAAAATGCAGTTCTTCACTAGGCTGTCATTGTCCTCATTTAGGTGTGAGAAACTTACACGTAGGGGTTTTTTTATGAGCGTAAAATGATAGAGCAAGTATTTATTTACAAAAGACATTAATTTAACCCTATGTGCCCACATGTTTTTCATTTTTGCAGACATTCTTTCTAACCTTTTTGACCTGAAGGGATGTGGTTTTAAATGCCCCAAGTCCTTTCATCTTCTCAGTATTTGGTTTCACTCACACTTTGTGCTTTAAGGCTTTTTGTCTATTCAGAGGTCCCGAACAGTGTGACCTCTCTGTTTTCCTTGTGAATATTTCACAGTAATGCTTAGATTCTTTCTTCTGACACTTCAAACTGTTCCTTGACTGAAAGGCCGAGAATCAAATTCTAAAAGTGAGAGATTGATTCACTGTATGACAAATTCTCAGTTTCCTTTTGTGACAGTTTTCCTTAGTAATACTTGACTTCTCTTTCTCTTTGTTGGTGATATTGCAGCAAAAACACACTCAAGAATACGGAAAGATCTTCAAGTCTCACTTTGGTCCCCAGTTCGTTGTATCCATTGCAGATCGAGACATGGTTGCTCAAGTCCTGCGAGCAGAAGGTAGAGCACCACAAAGAGCTAACATGGAATCCTGGCAGGAGTACAGGGATTTACGAGGGAGAGCCACAGGGCTTATTTCTGCGTAAGTATTGTTACTCCTTCATGTTCTTTGTTTTCTTGTAAAAGTTTGCTCATTTTCTGAAGGACTGTACAGATCATCTGGATAATCTGGCTCTTCTGTGTGTGGAAAACTGCACGGTTAGTGGCGGAAAGAGAGCAGGAATTTGGGGTGGATGCTGTGAATTTCTCTGTTTTGTGATGGTAATGATGGTTAATTTGAATGTGAAGGGAGCTACCCTGCCTAAGACTTTCTTTGGGAATATGTTTCAGATAGAGTTGTCTGAACTGATTCACCTGCAAGCAGTTTTGCAGAACAGGGCTTACTAACTTAGGCTCTGCTCTGCACAAATGTGGGTTTATTGCTTCAGATCTAGACTGTTGCATCTGGTTGGCAGTGTGTTGTGTGGACTTGGTTTGCTCAGATTAGTTTTAGTTTTATTATCCACCAAAGTGTACCCTCAGTAGATAATTGCAGAGAAGGCACAGTATGGTCAATTCACCTTGAAGTGCATCTCTGTGCCGATATTTTTGCACGCAGCTAAATCTAGAGGAGTTATGTCTTTAAAGCTTGCATAACGTGGCACTGCATGTGGGTGTAGTTAATTGCCACTGGGAACTATTCACAGTCCCCCTGACACAGTATGTTTATTTAGAGGGAAACTAATTCCCTGAGTCATGGACAATCTGTTTCTTTCATGGTAGCAAAAGGCTTTATGTATTGCACCACGGGCTCAAATCTTTAGCTGCAGTTCCCACTCAAGCTAACTGTTCCTTGGCACTTAGTGAAATCATACCTTACATCATGAGATAGTCAGAAAATATCTGTTAAAGAGATTAAATTATTTTGCTGGTCAGTAAGTTTCTGTGCCTTGCAGCAGCATTGCTCCAGGTGAAAAAAAAGAAGGGAAATACACAACAATTCAAAATAAACTCATAAAAGACAGTTGCCTATTTTCATGAGGAATTGAAAGGCATCACTGTTCCCAAATACTCTGCTCATACAGAGCATCATGCAGATTTTTAGTCTTGAGCCCAAAGGTTTCCATGCATAACTCAGCTAAAGAAGAATCTAGCTGTAAGTTGTTTGTCTACAGGTAGGTCTGCTGCCCTGTTACTTTGTAGGTTTAGAATGAGGGTAACTGAAAGTGATGTATCAGTAATGGAATTTATGGTACCAACTGTCACCCAAATCAGATACTGACTTACACCTGCACATATATGTTGCAACACTGAAAATTAATGAGGATGTGCAATAAATGCAGGATAAAAATATAAGAACATAATACCAAATACGCATTATTATAATTTTCATTTTACCAGTTGCTTTCATTTGAAATGAAAAATCACAAAGTTTCATTGCAGAGCTTTTACCCAGCTGATGATTGTTAAGGAAAATTGTGTATAGATACTATTAATAATTTCTTCTAGGGAGGGGGAGCAATGGCTAAAAATGAGAAGTGTCCTGAGGCAAAAAATTCTGAAACCCGAAGATGTGGCTTTTTACTCTGAAGGAGTCAATGAAGTTATCAAAGACTTAATTAAAAGAATCCACACCCTCAGAAGTCAAGAGGAGGATGGGGAAACAATAACCAATGTTAACAAACTTTTCTTCAAGTACGCGATGGAAGGTAAGCCTGGGCTGGATCACATCTGTAAAGAAAATGGATGTAAAGAAGTGTGTTTATGGTTAGGCATTTCTGTCAAATGACTAGTGTCTCATTGTGATTGATCTGAAAAGGGAAGCTTGATATTCTGCCTTTGTGTCTCTTCTTAGTTAGTGCAGTAGGTATCAGAAGAATTCCTTTGTAGAGTCCAAAGAAATGATACCTTATATTAAGGAACAATTCCCATGGAAATGATGGTCTGTAGGTAAAGTGTTCAATCAAGGCCTGTATTCAGTTCATAGCTCAGTGTGGAATACTGCTGTGGATACTGCTTTTCCCTGCCTACATGTGCCAAGTGTGGGACTGTTATGTTTGCTTTAAAATCATCTACCACTGGCTACCATTAATGAGGGAATGCTAAATGAAACTCTGGCCTGAGCCAGCATGGCATTTCCTGTGTTCTTACAGAAATCTAGTGGTGATTCATATTTCATGCATTTCTTGAACTGACTGCATATAACCCAATCTTGTTATATGTAATGCCTTTAAAAAAATTGGGGACTCTTTTCTGACAGCCAGCTGAATAATTTGGGATTTGAAGAACTTCCAAAATGCTCACTTATGAAGATACTGTATCAAATTGCTGGTTGCCTGTTTGGTCTGTTTCACATTAGTTGTGTCTGAAATTGGCATTAAACTAAGAGTTACCAGTTTTATGGAATTTTAAAATCTAAGCCTACTGATTCACTTTAACTGATGGGTTAGCTTAAATTCTTCACATTTTTTTAGCTTTTCATTTATGACTTGTGCCTGGCATGCACTTATTTCCAGTTCAAATTGCAGTTTTAATTAACTTAGACTGTAACTTTGTTCAGGAAACCAGTATGTAAGATCAAAGTTAAATGTTGTTCTCTATTGTTTTTAACAGGAAAAACAGAGAAAAAGAGATTGGAGTATCTAGAGCAGTTACTCTAATTATTTAGTTAAGCTATAATATTTCTTGGAAATACGTGAACAAACTATTAACTAACAAAATTAAAAGCACAGAATTTATTTTAAAACATTTTATTTTATGAAAATGGCTTTGAGAAATTATCTTATTTCCTTTTTAAATTACTGAGCATCCCTACTAGCTTTCAGAAAAACTATTAAATGAGTATTTTGATAACAGGAATACTTTTTATACCATTCTATGCAATATTTTCACCAATAAACTGTGTGCTATGATCTAGATTTCACAAGTTGAGAGGAAAAATTGCTAGAAACCTGTGTTCAGGAAGTGATTAAGAAATGGCTTGCTATCAAACTGAGAGAACATTTTGCCTAACTCCAGTAGGGCAGTTGCTGTTAGTTCTGTCTAGTATTTAATTATTTGGGTGTGTTTACAAAAACTGAGCTGAGAGACTGCAGGGACACTAACGGATGGGTAAGAATTAACTTGATAAATTGAAGAAATTGTCCAGAGTTCAGAAGAATAATAATTTAATAAAAAAAATATATAAAGTACTGCTCTTTGATGGTAGGGGTTGGGGTGGTGGTGGTGGTGGTATTTCTAGTGGAGCAGGAAAAAATCAGAGGAAATTACATCCCATCAGAATAAGAGATAGTCAGTGGTGTCACTTGTAGCAGGGTCACACACTTGCTGTTTTTCAGGGCTGGGTGGAGTACATTGTGTGCATTAAGAGCACTGTCTGGAGTGCAAGCTCTTTATCCACTTATGCATATTCAGTATTCATTTACTTCCAGCTGATGACAGACACAGCCACGGGTAGAAACTCCTGCGTTGTCACCAGTTATCAGAACTGTCTTTGGATTTGCATGTCCTTGTGGATTCAGAGGCCAACGCGGCAGACTCTGGATTTCTAGTGCAATGCAAACACAGTGAGCGTGCTGGAGGGTTTCTCTACTTCTGGTGGAATTCATGTCTGTCTTCTCATGCAGAGCATTATTGACATAGCAACTACTGTCTGCTACAATGTCTAGCAGGGATTTTTTACTGTCTTTTGAATATCTGTTTTATCTGTTCCCCAACTGTAGTAATAATAACTAAACGTTTCTTGTAAGGTGGTTCCATCGTGTTAGTATTATAATTCCTTAAGTTATTAATATATGTTTATGCACGTGTATAGTCAATTCTTTGGTTTTGTATGTGCAGGTGTGGCGACTATTCTGTATGAATGCCGTCTGGGCTGCCTAGAAAACAACATCCCACAGCAGACTGTTGAATATATTGAGGCTCTGGAGTTGATGTTTAATATGTTTAAGATCACTATGTATGCAGGTGCTATGCCCAAGTGGCTTCGTCCTCTTATTCCAAAACCCTGGAGAGAGTTCTGCAGATCCTGGGATGGACTCTTCAAATTTAGTAAGATCTAGTAGTAGAAAAGTTCAGCTGTATTTCTGAAGGTTCTGTGTGTATTTGAATGGGACAAGACGCATTTCTCTTCTAAAATTATAAGAAGACATTGTGGCAGAAGTAAGTTTCACATCAAATGCAGACTGGCCTGGGAACTATTTTAAAAAATATTCCATCAAAAATAATTTTACCAGTACACTTCAAATACTTCCTTATTTTATATTGTTGTTTTGTTACTTGTCCTCATCTGCTTCAACACCCAGTCATTGCTTCAGGTCCAAGTTCTTTGCCAAGGTTTTATCTTAAGTCACTCCAATTTTAATGAGGATAGTTTTGTTGACTTCAGCAAAATTATAGGTAGACACTCCAACAAATAATCACCACTAAAACAGACTAGAAAGCTAAAAGGTTGGGCTCTAGCAATGAATTAAACTCTTTGTGAAGTTTATTTACATACATAGAAGCAAAGAGGTAACATAGAAGTACACTGCTGTACTAAAATATGGTTTTGGTTTGTTTTTTTTTTTTTTTTTTTTTTTTTTTTTTTTTTTTTTTTTTTTTTTTTTTTTTTTTTTTTTTTTTTTTTTTTTGTAAATAAAACATTCCAGGCTACTTTATGAATCAGCTTTCATGTACATTAATGTAAGTAAGAAGAAGGAGTTTTCTTTGCACTTTTTTTTTTTTTTTTTAATATTATAGAGTGTCAAAACCCCCTGAATATTAGAAAGCTGCATGCTTTTTCATTTTTTTGTTATTTCATTCTATGTGCCATTAACTTTCTGAGGATTCTTCCCTGGTTGGACTGACAAACATGTTTGTAGTTTCTAAAGTAAAAATGGGACTGTGGGAAAAATTGCTCAGCGTGTCATCCCCTGAAGCTTTTCAATTTTTGTTATTATTTGATGGGCCCCATCTTTGTCTTCAGAGTAATTAAATTCTGTGGCACCAACATTCTGGTTGCTCTTAATGTCCTGTAGCAGCCTCTGTGCCAAATTGCAGCAGGCTCTGCAGAATTCACCACTCCTTGCAGAGTCATCAGAAAACAAATCAGGTGGGCATAAAACTTGATCTTGAGCTTCCTTTGCTCCCTGTTAGGAACTGCAGAGTCTTGTGTCCTCGTGCTGTGAGCTCGGAAGCTTCCTGTCCGCTCAGTCTTTCCTTACCACGAGTACCCAAGGACCTCCACCACCTCTCTGTTATTTTTATCTTGAGAAAGGAGATTGTTTGTTTGTTTGTTTGTTTGTTTGTTTTTCTTCTGGCTGTGTAGTGTAGTGCAGCATGAGGAACAAATGTCATTATTGAATGGAACCAGCAGAAAAATAAAAATGGAGGCTTAACAATTTTTTTGAATCCCAAAGGTCAAATCCATGTTAACAACAAATTGAAGGCCATTCAGTCTCAGCTGGACCAAGGAAAACTAGTGAATGGTGGGCTACTTACATACCTCCTAGTGAGTAAGGAACTTACTTTGGAAGAGATCTATGCCAATATGACTGAAATGCTTCTGGCAGGAGTGGACACAGTAAGCTTGTTACCTTTTTCCTTGTGCATAGTTGTTTTTGTAAACCAGTATAATTTGCAGCTATCTTCAGAGGGGTTACATTGTTTATAAGGACATAATTTAACATGTTTAAGTCACAGCATCTTTAATACAAAATACTGCACTGTGTAATCTCTCTACTGGAATGGAGTCAGCTGTGGTTTACGGGAACCCATCAGTGGAGCTTAGTATTGATTGCAGCAGGACAATTAGAAAACTCAGGAAAGATAAAAATGAGTTATTGTATACACAGTGTATAGAGTTGTTTAGAATATCAGTGAATACTGTCATTGTCAATTATTGTAACTGAACAATTTTTTAAAAGGAATTATATTAGTTGGATGAAGAAATTGCTATGTAGGACTGTGTTTAATAGTCTTGTAGAAGAAAAGTAAAAAAGTAAAATAGCCTTTAGGAAAAAACTCAAACTTGGATAATTGAATTCAGGTTTTTTTGATTTAAGAAAGTTTGTAAGGTTTCTAAAGAAAACAAAACTCCCAAAACTAATCACTTCTGAATTCCAAAATAAGGAGCATATGTAAAACTTCTTTATATGCTGAATATTATTCCATTGGTTAAATATCCAAAGGGCTTATGAGTTTGCAGAATTTTTTTATGTTTGATTCCCAAGTAAAGTACAGTCATTAATCCCATTCATTTTCTGATCTTTCAGACTATTAATTTTCCTTTTTTTAGTGTGCAACAGAGTTTTATTTAAACTAAAAGTACAGTGCTCAAGTTCATGCCAACAAGAATTTCTCTTTTCATTTGACTCAGCTTTCTCATCTCTAGTCTCTTTGTGAGAGAACAGTACTTCTAATTTCCTCATTTCCAAGTACAAAGCAAAAATTGAGGGAATCATTCTTTCTCCTTCTGCTGTCAATTCAGATCTCACGTTATCAAAAAAACCAAAAGAGGTTTAGAGGATTATAGAAACTTTTGACAAAATTATAAGGCAGTTTTTGAGTACAAAGCATATTGGCTGCCTCTGAAATAGTGCTAATTTTTAAGAGGTTATGAAGGAGCTGGGAACTTCTAACATTTTACCCTAGTCTGAAGGCAAGACATAAAAGGTCACCGTCATGATGACAATATGCATTCTAAATTGATCTTAAACATAAGACCAAAATAAGGCATTTCTGGAAGCTGCTCTTTTTACCCACACATTGTTTAATAACCTTGAGCTTTGTTGTACTATTTTGATGCCGCCCAGGACAGGCTTCAGTTGTGGGATGGTGCAAACCTCATGAAGTTCAGCAAGGCCAAGTGCAAGGTCCTGCACTTGAGCCAGGGAAGTCCTGAGCTCAATTTCAGGCTGGGTGGAGAATGGATTGAGAGCAGCCCTGACAAGAAGGACTTGGGCGTGTTGGTGTATGAGAAGCTCAACATGACCTGGCAATGTGTGCTTACAGCCCAGAAAGCCAACCATGTCCTGGGCTAAAGAAGGATTTTAACACTAAATAAATAGTAGCATTCTCTTATCTTGGTTCCTGTGAAGTGTTTTTGTTGGGAGAAAGGTAAAACACATATTGAAAACTAAGAGTTAACTTAATTCATTGCTATTTAGAATGTTTGTTTCAAGATTGTTTACATAGTTGCATTTGCATTTGGTTTGTCTATTGCTTTTTATATTTCACTGGGAAAATATCAGCATGGATTGTTTTGGCATATGGGGGACTTTTAGATGGAAAAGGGATGAAGGAGGGGATGGTGAAGTCTTACAACATCTCACTGAATCCAGATATGAATCATTATGAGTCTGTTATACAACTTTAAAAGTATAAAACATGTAGTTGAAAACTGATTGTTTTACTTGGCTTGAGGTTATTTTATATCTAATTTTGTTGTGCTTGATGATGATGATGATTGTGGTTTCTTCCTTAGACTTCTTTTACTTTGTCCTGGGCAACATACTTGTTGGCAAAGCACCCTGATGTTCAGCAATGTGTTTATGAGGAAATAGTCAGCAAGCTGGGCAAAGATCAAATTCCTGTTGCTCACGATGTCCAGAAATTGCCTTGGATTAGAGCTGTGCTGAAAGAAACATTGCGGTAAGTAGCAGACAACTGTAATAATAAATTGAAAAATTTAATATAATTTCTTTCTAATGGATTTTGAGTCCATGCTATGTACATAAGTTTGTATTCAATTTTTGTTACTGCTATTTGTTGCTTCTACTTTTATTTATTGTAGCAGTATTGTGTCCAAGAATGCTTAAGTGATCAATATGATAGATTATATAATGTTTAATCTTTGTGAGTAGGGTAGAAGTGGTATCACATATGTGAGACATGTCTGTTAACGTAAGTAATTGAAAGCTTGATTTTTGCCCTTAGTTTGTAGGATGAAGTGTAACAACCTCCTCCCCAGCACTGGTAGTTTGCAGTGTCACTTCAATGATTTTAAGCTTCTTGATTTAAATTAAAGGCATGTGACATACTTTTGAAAATATATTTATAATAAATGTTCTTTGTGAGGTGAAGGGAATAAGAGAATTTTAGAGAAGGCATCAACAAGGCCTTTCAGCTTTTAGAAGTAGTGCTGTAATATATCCCTCTAGACCAACTAATTGCATGCTTGTATGTGTATAAAACAAATAAATATATGGACCAAATATCTCAACTTCCTGTTACTAGTAAATAACTTTTCTCAGGTAATGATCATATTGTCACAGATGATTCAAGGTCTTTGAATCCCCAAGGTGTTCTGTACTTCTGAAGAACCTTTTTGCTGTGAATGAATACGGCATTCATATCATGGATCTGTGAATGCAAATTGGAATCTAAACTGCATTAGTCATTACTACTGAACTTCTGATGAGTGTTTCTCTCTAGGTTATATCCAGTATTGCCAGGAAATGGAAGAGTGACCCAAAAAGACTTGATCATTGGAGGATACTTTATACCTAAAGGGGTACGGTTTTTTTGCAGTCTTCAGCAAAGAGCACAGTTTAATTTTCTGTATGAAATGTGATCTGCTACAACGTATACACACTCTATTGATTTTTAAAGGATTTCACCAAGCTAGAACACTGAGAGGAAAGTATTTCAATAACACCCATTTATATGCCATGAATGGTATGCTCACCAACTAATGGGTGCTCACCAACTAATCAAACTTATTATCATGACTTGTTCTTAATGTTCTTGAGTGTGGAGCCTATTGAAAACATCTGTGTACTGCTACAATTCAATTTTAAAAGCATGAATTTTATTATCCTTGCAGTTTTCTAATTCTTTGCCTGTTAACTCTTCTTGTAGAAAGAGTTTAATTTCCTTTTTAAATTATCAGTCTTTCCTTTATACTATTCAAATATTACACAGAGGTCAGGGTAGAATTGTATGGTTTGATTTTAAATGACAGCAATCCTGTGTTATAACAATGTACCCTTGAAAGAGTCAGGATTCCTTATTGGTAATATATTTATTTAAATATTATTCCATGCACATCTTCCCCCTGCTTCCCTCCCTGGATATAATCGGAAACATCATAACATCAATTATCGCCGGGTTTTCGGGTTTCCCCCCTCCATGGAATGCTGTGGGTTTTTTTGATTCCTATCCTCTCTTTTTTCCTTTTCCATTGCCTCAGATCTCTCCTCCCTTTCTCTTACACCAGCTTTGTGAAACAATTCCTGGTACTTGTGACTTTTGTTCACATCTCCTTCCCCACTTCATCTTCTTTAATATACCCAGCAACATTCAAAACAATCTGAAGATTATTTCATTTGATGAGTTGAGAAAGGGATTTGATTTTTCTAGATATCCTTTTTTCTTCTAGAATTACTCAGCGATACTTAATTTTTATCACCTCATATTGCAGAAATTAGAGTAATTGCATTTTAATTTTGTTATGCATATGGAAGTTAGCTAAATGTGAGTATAATTTGTTTCCTCAGACGCAGCTGGCACTTTGTCATTACACTACTTCATACAGCGAAGAATATTTCTCAATGGCGAATGAGTTCCGACCCCAGCGCTGGCTGAGGAAAGATAACCTGGACAGAGTAGACAACTTTGGTTCCATCCCCTTTGGCTATGGCATTCGGAGCTGTATAGGGAAAAGAATTGCAGAGCTGGAAATTCATCTTGCACTGATTCAGGTTAGAACTATATGACAGCATTACAGGAAGAAAAATAAATTGATATGATTTTTTTTTTCTGCGTATATAATTTCTGGGTGTGTTAGAGTGCTCAAAAACTTTGTTGTGGAGTATTGTCTAATGAACTTACACTGCAAAGGCTTAAAAAACTGAAAACAATCACGTTTGAAATGTAGCATAACTGTTAAACTACACAGAAGAAGGGAAAAAAAATTTAGTGCACATGAAGTAAAACTAAAGGTAAGATTGTTAAGGAAACATGGATTTGGGACAGAAGGTTTTTGTAAGTGCATTGTAAGCCTTTCTTAATGTCTATTAGAATGCCTACCTGCTCAGTTTCAGTATCTTAGAAGAATTCAGTACTTACAGAGATGTAAAATAGATTTTATATCCTTGTACTGATCCCAGTGTTACAACAAACAGTAGAATTCTTCTATTTTCAGCGGCTTTTTTTCTCTTCTTGTTCTTTCTTCTAAATTTATTATCATTTACATATACACAATTTATAGTTATATAAGTAGTTAGTACCTATTGGTATGTACTGTTTTCAATTGGTTCGTCTCATAACAAAAACATTCCCAACAGCTTTCTTTATTTGTCATTATTTGTCATTTACAAGATGTCCTTTAGCTCAAATAATGAGGTCAGATCGTGCAATTAAAACTCAAAGATTTGAAAAGTATTTATAGTTACTTAAGGATAAAAATACTTATACCCTTCGTAAGTGTTCATGGCAAAGTTTGATTGAATTTGCCTTTGTATTTCCTTACGTAAACTCCTGGAACAATGTCTGAAACAATTAGCACCTGTCTTTCAGAATCGGGAGTGAGATAGCTCTCAGGGGGCTAGATAAAACAAACATACTTGCATCTTTTAGAAAAGGAGGCTCAAGGAAGAAATGGAGAACCTGCTTTTGTTTTCTGGAAAGAAACTAGTCCAAAATAGCGCACAACCTATTTACAAACACTGAGATGATATGTATGAGATTTAAAATTAGAAACACACAAAGCATGGAGGTCATCAAGGAGAAATTGTTTCAGACCAGTCTGATTTCTTTCTTTGACTTGATTACTTACCTAATGTAGAGGGTATAAAGTAAGTCATGTACTCTGACATCAGGAAGTATTTTCAAACATCCTATACGTTGTTCTCTCACTTAGATTAATAAAATTTGTTCCAGATGGAAGTACCTATAAAATATATGCACAGCTAGTTGGAAAAAGGAAATAGCTGGAGGCAGTAGCTATCAAATATTTGCTGTTGAACTGGAAAAGCATTTAATTAAAATTCTATAAAAGTCTGTTCTGCATTTGATTTAGGTTGGTATTTTCATTAACAGTGTAAATGATGGATTAGAGAATAGTTTTAGAGTTTCCGTGGGATACCAAGCAGATGTGAATTAAGTTAAAATCAGGATATGAATATAAAATTATGAAGAAAATGAGAAATGTTCCAGAAGCAAAAGTAAATTGTTCACTAGGGAAAGTTGCAAGTTACTGCTCTTGAGAAGAAATAAATGCATAAATACAAATTTCTGACCAACTGTCTGGGTAATTAGTACCATAGAAACAGACTGGAGGGACATAGTAAAAATCTGATCAACAATAATGCTAATTCTGATAAGGCAGTGTGATTCTAGGGCATATTAACAGCATTAGTGAGCATGTTGTGTGTCAGAAAGAGGAGCTAAATTACTCAGTCTTACAGAACACTGATGAATCCTCAGCCATGCAATGATATGCAACTGACCCTGTGTGCTGCATTTTAAGGACAATTTAGTCAAATTTGAGGAAATTTGAAAGAAAGAGAATAACAACAAAGAAGGCTTTGAAAAAGAATTGGATGAAAACTTCCTCAAACATGTAAAACTGAAAAGGAAGTTATGAATAGGAAAATAATGCATTGTTCATCATGCTTTTTAAGAAAAGGATAAGAGAAGATTACTTAGTTTATTGGAAAAAATGTTTGAGATTTCATATTAGGAAAAGCTGAGGAAGTTGTGGTATTTCCCTCCTGAAAGTTTAAAAATAGATAGCTGATGTAGTCTTTGTTCAACTTCAAAATGGGTGAGATAAATCTCTTGAAGTTTGTTTTAGCCCATGATTTCTATGATTGCCATGGTTTAATCCCAGGCAAAAACCAAGCCCCCACAGCAGCTCACTCACTCTTCTACCAGTGTGATCAGGGAGAGAATAGGATGTGTAAAAGCTGGAAAACTCATGAGTTGAGGTAAAGACAGGTTAATAGGGAAAGCAAAAGCTGCTCACACAAGTAAAGGAAAACAAGGAATTAATTCACTGTTTCCCATGGGCAGGCAGGTGTTCAGCCACCTCCAGGAGAGCAGGGCCCTATCACATGTAATGGTTACTTGGAAGGACAAACACCATCGCTCCAAACACTCCTCCTTCCTCCTTCTTTCCTCCACTTTAAATACTGAGCACGATGTCATATGGTTTGGTCATATCCCTTTGGTCAATAGGGGTCACCTGGATGTATCTCCTCCCAGCTTCCCATGCATCCCCAGCTTCCTCGCCAGTGTGGCAGTAGGAAAAGCAGAAAAGGCCTTGGTTCTGTGTAAGCCCTGCTCAGCAATAACAGAAACATGTCTATATTATCACCCCTGTGTTCAGCACAGATTCAAAGTACAGCCCCATACCAGCGGCTGTGAAGAAAATTAGCTCTGTCCTAGCCTAAACAAGCACAATAATTTATGTTTGCAAGTGATTATCACAGTTTCATTGAGAGGTTTAATGCATAGAAAAATTGTGTGATGAAATTATAGTGACTCTGTTCAGGAGAGGTTCTAATATTTGACTCCTTCATTTATGATTGTTTCACTTGGTGCACTGGACAGTTTTTTTGTCATTTTTGGTTTGTTTCCGTCTGCCCAGGAAGAGAAATGTGTCTGATGGGACTGGGACTCTTATTGCTTTCTTTATAATTGCACATAGTGATTGATATTAAAGGAAGTGAAATCTGAAATACACAGAGATGAAGCTCACAAGGTTTGAAAAAGACCTTAGTTTCTTTGATAGCTCAGACTTTTTAATGTAGTTACGTGGAAGTTCCTCCAAAAAAACTGGACTAGTCTTCCTGCAATTAGGAGGAAGATTTTGAACTATAATCTTTACCTTGTAACACCTATTTTCTCTTTTCTGCATGGGAATCATAACACTTCAACTTTGCAGAAATGGTAACACAATTTTTTTTTTGTGACAGTCTGTTATGTCTTCTTTTTCAAAGGCTAATCCTCATCTGTAATTTTTCAGCTTTTCTAATACTTATCCTGTTTATCTTCACAGTTACTTCAGAATTTTGAGATCAAAATTTCTCCAAAAACTGAACCAGTTCATGCCAAAACCCATGGACTTTTGATTCCTGGAAGCTCCATCAATATGAGATTTTCTGACAGAAAGTGAGACTCGGATATTTTGGAAATACTTACACAATTTTCATAGAAACAGACTTGCATCTTAGGGATGTCTAAATATGCTTGTTGTCTGGTTTGTAGGTATTTGGCAAAATGATGAAGTATTAAGTTTTGCCTTAGTTGTAGCAGTATGTAAGAGAAATTATCTCTCCTATAATAGTTATTTACGCATATGGAAATATATACTGAAAAAATTCCTCCTTGCACCAGGAATCTCCTCCTACCTGGAAAGACTTCTAGTAATAACACATGCATTGAAAAAAAAAACCACCACAACAAACTCCAAACAACCAAATGTAAATTCACACGTTAATGTCATTCAATGTTTTTGTTATGCTGTTTTGTCATTGAAATCAACTACTCAGCAAGTCTATTTGAGAGCAAGGGGATTACTATATAATATGTGAAAATCAGCTGCATTTGTAAGTTTGTGTTTTCCTTTTACTTGTCCTTCAGTGTTTTATAAAAGTTTCAACATAACATTGATGTTATTCCCTGCCTCCTCCCACACCAGAAAAAGGGAGGGGGGGAGTGCCCTTTCATTGTAGGTGCACACTAACCAGTAATTGATACTGGGGAAAAATTCCAGCTTCTCTTTTCAAACCTGTAACAGCATGCATTAAAAAATTACTACAGTAATATGAAAAGCAAGGTTAGAAAAAAGTACAACTTATATCACTTTGTTTAGATGTGAAATAGAGAACATATGCAAATTTACCCAAACATTATCACCGTAAAATATTTCTATACAGTTAAAGAAAATTAAAATCTTAAAAATAGAAGTTCAAATGTCACATTGGAGAGTTTGAAGCCAGGCATTGTCCTCATCACCAAAGCACAAGCCACTTTCACTGTTCTAGCAAGATGCCAAAACCAAATGCAAATAATAAAAATCGAGTAGTTGTTACATTTTTATCATTGAATTAAAATACTACTATTATCTATCTTCACAGTTCTTTGACAGTAAGAACTGGAAACTTTATATTTTAACTTGCTGAACCCATAGGCAAATACAAATATACCTTCTGTAGGATGGAAATGTGACTACTGAAGTATTTGGAGCTGGTGTGTTTTTTTTACTATCTAGTGTCTAATGCAAGGAGTAGATACCTGAAAGTTTTTTTCTTGTTTTTGTTTGTTTGTTTGTTTATTTTTGCCGCTACAACTAACAGAAAACTGTCCCTTGCATGATACTTTAGATAACTTCAGTATCACTGCACTGATCTTACTTTCTCATTTGTGAGAGAAACCTTATACCTTGAGTCCATGCTATGCCTTCAATAACACTCAAAACTGCATGTAGGATATGATGCATATGTAATTATGTATAATTCACTGTTTACATGTCAGGCTCTGGTTGTTGTTTGGGAGGTAGTTTACATTCCAACAATCATAAATTTTTCAACTATAAGCAAAGTTAGCAAAAGTTGTGCACCTCAGTTTTTAAAATTACAAATTTTTTCTTTGCTCATCCACCCATAAGAAGTCACAGACAGGTTAGAAATTAAATAACACACTGTACCTTTAATGGTGTACATGAAATTCCACAGAGCCAACTACTACAGTCACATCCTTGTAGTATTTTGATTCCTTATTGTAGTGCCTTTTCAAGGTCTTGACAAAAGAAACCCAAAATGTCCTTTGTATGGATCTGGTATATAAAATAATAACGCTAAGCAAAATTCATCTGTTCTGTGAATGGATTAAATGCTTATACGATGACTTTAAAATGTTATTCCTGTGATGAGCATATATACATCCTATAAGAAAACCAGGGAATCTGTGAAGGGTATATTTCTTGAACAAGCTTGCCTTCTGATGCTGTTTTCTAGGGCTTCAGATTATTCCCTTTTTTTTCTTTTCTTTCCCATTGTTTTTTTCAATTGTGTCCATCCAAAACATAATAAGAAGAGCTGCATTTTTCAGAGCCAGCTGACATCCCAAAGGAGATGTTTTGCGAAGGTCTGTTCAAAAGTCTGAGGATTGAGTATTTGACTCCATAACTTTGCCTGGTTTTGTTGATTTGGAGACAAAGAGCTCCTGCCTTGAATCCAAATCTGGATTCCCCGTGGTACCCTCCTTTTGCATTGTCATAGAATCGTTAGAAACACCAGCCATTGCTACGCTGCAGTACATTTGCTGCTTGTATCAGGGCCTTGGTTACACATCACTGTAGAAGATGGAAGAGGCATTCTAAAATGCTTTTTAAAACATTTGTATCTTTTCATGATAACAGAAAGCCTGTAATTGTTTGAATAGAGCATCTGCCCATGTAAGTTGTCTTTTATACATAATAAAATATTTATATAGAATTTACAAGTTCTGAGTCTTATTTTAATGACTATTAATAATTGCATTTTTCTTTAGCATAATAAAGTTTTTAAATTGTTGTATAGAACTGGAAGGTTCACTGCTTCATGGGATATTGCTAGTGCAGCTAGAAAATATGGGGATTCTTACAAGAATTTAAGGTGTGTCATGAACCTGGCAGAAGGTGAGATAATATTATGTTAAGGATACTGTCATTCTGGAGGAAAGATACTGGCAAAGTTACTCAAGAAATACCCTAGGACTGACTCTAATGTTAATGTTTTGATTAATTGCTTAATACATAGAAGAGTATTAATGATATAAAGAATTAGAATATGAAGTGTAAAAAAAAAATCACACCAAACCAAAACAACAACAAAAATAGAACTCAGAGTGTAAGAGAAATGGGTTGGAATTTAATAACAAAAGATATGTATGTAAGGAATAAAAATAATTTATTTGAGGAGCTCAACAGTAGAAAATGAAAAGTGTAGAGGAAGGCCTAGGTAATCAAAGGTGACTAGAAACTGCAAGTGTGTTGGAATAATGATAAATACAGCTCACACTGAATGAGATGCAGTCTTATCTATTCTTCCCCAATCTCTATCAGAGATACTTCATCTTGAATGCTCTGTACAGTGCGCTTAAGTATTCAAGAAAGATGGAGTTTGATTTGAACAGGTTATAAAACACTAAGATTATCAGGTTAATAGTTTCCTCTGCCTCCCTTTGGTTTGCTTGCAGATCAAGCCCTGGCACATCTGGAAGCTCTGTAACCATGGGCTTACAAGAACTTGTTTCTTTGGACACAAAACTGCTGAGTTGATTTTACTCCTTCCAGTTGGATCAGATAACAGGTAGTGAAAATGTATCCTCAAAATTTTTTATGTAGTTAGCCTAGAAAAGTGAATGTTGTGAGAGAACAGGAATGTTCTCCTCAAATACTTTTAAGTTAAGGTGTTTACTTCTTGAGATAAAAGGAATGTTTTTCCAAAGCCAATATGACCAATTGCAATGAATAAACTGGTGCAGAAAGTTTTTAGCCACCAGGAGAATGAAAGTTTAGAACAAATTTACTGTGAGACAGGATGAAGACAAAAAACCCCCCAAATATTCCCAACCAGCCATGAAATGATGGAGTATGGTAAAAAGAGTTCCATAAAGTGGTTATTTAACTAAAGTTACTCTGTTCAGTCATTCTGTTCTGTTTTTCCTTACTGTCTTGTAGGTTCATAGATGTGACAGGAATCTATGGGGTCAGTGCTGAAGTTGTCACAACTGCAGCAAAATTGTATGCCAGTGGTGAATGAAACTTTGGAGCTCCTTAAATACCCCAGAAGTGATGAGGCTGTGAAAATGAAGAGTAGCATGCCTGGCAGCTGTGACTATGAGAGGAGCAGGCACTGGGAGTGTATTTGGAGGTAGAAACAGAAAAGCTGTGCTGTTACATGGGACTGGGAATGGAAGTGGGAGAGCCACTCAAAGTGGTGTATGTGGGGCTATACCAAATATCACATGAGGTCAAAGTCCAGGAACTAGAGAGGTGAGCTGTGGACTGCATGTAGGATGGCTCAGGCTGAGAGAAATGGAATGAGACGAGCAGTTTGGGTGCCTGATGTGTGTACTATTCCCACAATATATATAAAAAAGGCCACTGCTGGTTTTGATCACTGAGGTTTTTCCTTCCTTTGTCATGTTGTCACATAACGCTCATAACTCTAAAAAATGCTATCATATAATTACTAATGATTTACGTATTTCGTAAAGTCAAACTTACCCTGTCCATGCCCAGAGAAAAACTCAGAAGAGCTACAACAAATCCCCAGTTCTTGGTGTTTCAGAACAATGCCAGTTTGTGCTGGCAGGCTCCCTTCGTAGCAGATGCATTGGAGAGTTTTTCACCTCCTGAAGTGTCACAGAAGTGTCAATAGAGGATTTACAGGGCCATGTGAAAAGCAGATGGTAGGATGATTCAAAGTGCTACCAAGTGATAGTCACAGCGCTGTACAGCTACTTAGCACAGATGTAAATACATATGCCAATGCAGTCACTGCAGAAAACAACTGGTTTTACACATTGAACCCTTCTGATTTTTGCAAAGTGATTGGCTCTGTTATGGACTGTATATATTGAAGCAAGATAAACTAAGACTCACTGGAATGTGTCTTGGAGAATATTAACTGGTCCAGGGCTGCTAAATATTTCTTATGTCTGTATAGGTGGTTCTCGTCTAAATCTTATACCTGCAGCATTAAATAATAAAGTTGGAAGAAAAGGTGTGAATAGTAACTATTTCAATAATTGATCATTTTATAAAATACATTTTTATATATATGTACAATAAAAAGAAACGTACTTTATCCTCTGTGATTAATACACCCATTCACATACCTTTTCCCCTTTCAAAGAGTACCTGCAACAGAAAATGTGTACATGTATACCAAGAGCTTGCAAATGTTATTTATTCATGTTCTTGCTGAATTAAAAAAAAACCCAATATGTAGATGTCATGTGGATATTTGAAAAATAATTTCATTTGAGAGTTTCTTCTATGTTTTCAATAGAATTCTCTTCAAGGAAGCCACTGAAAATACTATATTGTGGTTTTGGTACCACTAGATGGTGCTGCCTTTATAGCATTCCTTAGTGAAAGTCTGGGATTATGTATCTATGGAAAAAGAAATTATACGTATATATATGGCTAAAAGAAATGTACTTACTACAGCTTCTTAAAAATAGAGTAGTTTGGTTATACTTGTTTGACAAGGATTCTTAAGCCTTGCATGTGCAAACATGCTCAATTTTGTGTATGCTTGCTCAGAATGGGAATTTACATGTAAAAAAAAGTGCAGTATGTCCAAAGTTTCATGTGGGCTTCCTTAGAAAAAGATCCAGTCTTTGCAGTGCTGTATTGCCTTCTGCTGGGATTTGTCTTTAACAGAATTTGTTAATCATTGAACTTTGACACTCTACCTGTTATCATGTAAAATTCAAAATAAAGACAGTTCCCACTCTGAAGAGATCACAGTCTGGGTGAGATAAGACTAAAGGAGACAGAAAATAACTGAGGGGATATTTGATGTTTTTCTGGCACTGTTGTGGTAAACATAACAGTGAACAGTAGATCTGCTGACACCATTTAGAGGGTATTGTACCAGGCTTAGCAATGTTTGAAATATAGTGTTTGCTGTCAAGTGTTTATCTAGTTGAGAAACAATTACCTTGGAGTGTAAACTCACTGGAGCAGCCCACTTCACTCAGATAAAAGGAAGGCTGCAGTCAGGGATTTTGGAAGAAAATGTCTAAGGGATAAACACTATAAGAGAATGTTTGCCACCACAGTTAGATCTCAGGATAAGAAATATTTAGACACATCTTTCTTACTCTCAGTGGCTCAGCTTGTGAGTCTCTTTGTCTCCTTTATGCAGATAGGGGTGAACACTTAAATTTGCTTGGAGATTCCCAAATACTGCAGAGATAGTCTCATCCCAGATGTAAAAAAAGAAGCATTAGCTCTAGATGATTAGAGAATCGAAAAGGTATGTGGGGAATGGGTTACATATATCTGGGAGGGTTTGGTTAAAAATCTTCACCTAAGATACCACTGAAAAAGCATTCAGTAATTCATTATCACATTTACAGATGCTTTTTTTATGGTCACACATTCATAAATAATATATGTATAGTAATCATGATAACGCTATCAAACACCAGTTATTTTCAAGTGAAGTTGTATGGAATAACATGCAATTAATTTCACACAGAAAGAAGGCACCAAATTCATCCAAGAAATAATCATTTACTAGTTGCTACTCAGCTTGGTTTTTCAGTATAAATAGATGCCTGTTCTGGAAAGTGTATATTGTATTTTAAAGGTGATTACTAAATATCCCAACTTTGCAGATTTCTGAGAGGTGAATCTCACCTGGTAAAGCTTTCTAATTCATACTGGGATACAGCTGATCAATCACCTCATCAGCGAAGACTGTGGGCAATGGCTACAGTTTCCATTTATTGGCTTTGTCAGATGAAGCTGAGGCAGGAAAGATCTAATATAGCCATGCTGCTCTACCAAAGCAAATGTTTCTAAAGCTTGTATGCTTTCAAGGCTGTAAATTTTGGGTCCACACTGAACAGTTCTCAGTGTGTTAAATTCCACTCTCTGTATTTTTGGAGATTGGGTCATCTTGATTGACAAGGCTTTATTGGTGAGTGTATAGTAGAGATTAATGTTTTAATCTGTCACTACACAGGGTCACGTTGGAATGCAAGAGTAGTACTTGTAATTACTGTAGTTGTGTTGATGCATAATTTGGTATTATATACATAATTATTTTTTGATGTTGGCATTTCACCACCTAATACTGTAGGAGAGACCAAATGAGATTTATGCTATTATTTGGAGATATGTATGTATTTTTATATATAAAATAATGTAATTATTATATAATCACAAATAGCACACAGTCATCTTTCTACTGGCACCAAAGATGGTGGTCTGTTAATGAGTTTCTGCCATGAGAAGTGATAAAATATCAATTGTCCAATTCATGTAGCATTAAAATGAATTAAATTACAAAAATATATAGTGGATGGGGAATAACCTAATGTTTCCCAGGTGATGGGTCAGGTCAGGGTCCTAAGGCTTTTCCACTGAATTGGCTACTTCTCAGAGGAGAAAATCTTTCCTAGGCCTTTGTTTTGCTTTTGTGACTATTATTTTAACTGCAAAGTGTTGGGAAAAAAGAGAGGAGAAAAGAGTTAATTATTTTTAAATGTCTTTACGATAAGGCAACAAATGAAAGTACCTCCCAACTCTTTATTAACATGTACTTGGCATCTAAAGTTTGGAAATGTAATGTTGGACAACATGACTGTAAAGAGTGATGTTTAGCATCAGCATCAGAGAGCAATGAGAATCCATTATTTATTTCTCAGGAATTTGTAAAGAAGGACTAAAACAGGGAAGCCTTGTCAGGTTTTACTGTTTTTATGGACTACTTTTTAAGGGGATGGTAACTCAAAAAGGGGTAAGAACTGCTAGCTAAAAGATACTTCCCTTGGTTGGTTTCTGCGATTCTGAAAGTGCCCAGAGAAATACACATTCAGTATAGTCTTTGTGATCAGCTGGACATTCCTGTGCGATGGATAGCGACCTCTAATTGCAAGATAATGTGGGACTAGTACTTGTGTCCAACGAACAGTTTCTATCCTTCCATAGCAATGAGCAGGAACCTGTCAAATATTTTTTTAAAAAGAGCATAACTTATTTGATTTGCTTTATCAAAACATATCTAAGGTACTGTTACATCCCACGTGATGTAAAAGCATGAATTATGTCTGTTTACACATGTATATTCTGATATTTATATAAGAAGATGAAGGCTTGTTTGCTGTTAGTTTTGTGGGTAGGATAATTAATTAAATATCTCCAGGAAACATTTCACTATTGGCAAGGTCAAACCTTCTTGTTCTCCCTCCCTTTAAGAAAAAGCTTTCTAAATAGAATAGGGATATGTAATTTCAGCAGGAAAGAACTTTGTGGTTTTAGGATTAACACACCCCTGTGAGGCTGTGAGTAGATGTAGTATTGGTAGGATTTGCAAGTGGCTTGCACCTACTTGTTGCTCCCTTTAGGGTATTTAGGGTTGCTTGCCTTATTAAATTTTTACTAATTAATTCTTGGTAAACCTGGAAATTATTGGCATGCTGGGAAGGAATATTTTTGTTTGTTTTAAATTTAGGATCTCAGAAGATGTCACATGCACACATCCAGAGGACAATGCTGTGCAAGATTATTCTTATCCAGGCAGTTTGCTTTGTCTTGCTGTGATGGAGCTCACTAGTGCCATGTAGATCAAAAATACCCTCCACCACTGCCTTTTGGGTTTCTATTTGCCACCAGTTTCTGGAAGCTTATTTTCCAAGCATCACATTTCTGCAATACCTAAAATAAATTTATCTTTACCTCCACGTGCAAGAGAAAGGTAGAGCTTGTGACTGAAGGCCATGAATGCCTTAAAATAAATTAAAACATTGAAGTGATCGCTTAATTCTCCCTTCCCTTCTTTGATTTTCAGTTTCTGGGTTTCAGATTTTGATTTTTTTTTTTTTTCCTGTCTGTATGCCTATTCCTGTGATTCCAAAAGGTAGGGTTTTGAGAGAATATCCTGTATTGCAAAATTCATAGTAAAGATCCTCAGATGCTGCAACATTTCCAGATCTGTGCTTTGGCTTTTAGAGTACAGTAGTATAAATAGTATACATTTCCATCAGTTGTGAAATGACATGTTAAAAAAATTTTTCACAATACTTTTGGTTTATTTATCTGGTAGTGTTGACTTGCTTCAAAATGAGGTTTGGAAACAAACCAGAAATTTAGGCTGACATCTAAGTTTATATTTCTAGCATGCTGATGGCCTTGATAATTGTATGCACAAGGCTGTGACGTATTAAACCCTCAAGGATGCTTACCTTAAGACTGTAAATGTTTTCTGCTGAATTTGGCAGGAAGATTTGAACATGCCAGAGCATTGCATGACATGTAAAAATGTCACAAAGTTTGTAAAGAGAAATGTATCAATTCTAACTAAGTGACACCTAATTCCAAGACTCTATAATATTTCACTGTCAGTCATGGATCAAATATTTGCCCATGAGTGGAAGAAAAGTGCTAATTTACCAAAGCTGGAAACAGCTAAGTATCTAAATCAATTGAATATAGTATTTAGAATTTAAGTAAGAATTGAGTTTGGAATAACAAAGAGCTGTTCTCAGTAAAAACCATTTTGATGGGATTGTTTGCTCATTTCTCTCAGAATGGTTTATACTTCATTCCTGATTTTCCAGCTGTGTACCATTACAATGCACGGACCCACGTTGTTTCTGTGGGGAAATATATGAGTGATGCAGATGGTATTTAAATAACATGAGTGATCCCAGTGCATGAAGGCTTACTATAGTAAACATCTACTTTTATTCTCTTGAGCCTGTACTTTCCACTAGAAATTGACCCTTCGGTGTGAACCAAATAATGATGTCACAAATAAATCACTTGCATAAATTTCCCCAAAGTCCCTATAATACCCAGAAGCATTGTTTTTCTGTTTAGGATTTTTTAAAATGAGAAATGCAAACATTTGTGTTGATTTGCCTTTAATAAAACTAGCGACTTTGAAAATGGCTTTTACAGAGAAGTACAGGTAATTTTTAAGTCACTTACTGTGGATCATTGGTTCTTTTGAGGCCTTCACTGGTTTTCACTGAGTCTTTATGAAAGTCTTAGAGAGTTGATATAGCAAGCTGGTAGAAATGACTGAGTTGTACAGGTAAATATAATTGTTTTTTACATTTTTTGGTGCTTTATTTCCCGAAGTTCAGTCCTGATCCAGAATTAAGAAAACACTATTATAAATGTCAGAAAATATTAGATAGAATACACTGTACAACAGTGGTATATTGGATATTGCAGAAAGCTACCATCCTAATTTTCTGAAAAATTGAATCCCAGATCCCAAAAGCAAAGAGTTGGATAATTTTTAAAACTGAACAAATCTGAGTTGATAGTGAGCTTACAGTAATCGAAGGTGAGATAGCTCTCATAAATAATTTTCAGCGAATAAGTCACCCAATTTCGTTGCCAAGGAAATGAAATGAGGCTCTTGGTAAAGGGAAGCAAGGAAGAAGACACTGGAGCTGGAGCAACTGTGACAATCACAATTATGAAATCTTGTGGATGTATGTTTTAAAGAAAATATCTTTTGTATTTCACTGATAGTTTGTGCTGTTATATGACATCCTGATGATATGATACCCTTTGTGTGATTCCAGCAGATGGGCCAGGTGTTTTACCATAGTTATACATGTGGATAAACTGGCCTATCTATTTGAGTATATAATGAATTTTAGTTTTTAAGATATTTCAATAAATAGTAGAAGGCTTCCAGAGTTATCAGAGTAATTTCCAAAGGAAGCACATGATTCACTTGCCTGTTTCCATGTTGATTGATGACAATGAAAAAATGAAAAAAAAAAAAAAATTGCTTTATATATGCCAAATCCCTTATTTTCCTGCACAATGGGGCAGATAAGAATTTTGATAAACTTATTGGAAGTACATTTGTACACAGCTTATGGATCATTCCCTTTCTTTACTGACTTCATTTATTAATGAAAGGTAGCTAATTTGTCACAAATTCAGGGACAAATATCACTTTGTGGTGGCCAGACCTGCACAGGCAGAGAAAAAAATAGCTACGTGCAGCTGTATCAAGCATGTATCCAAAGTGTCATGTGGAGGGAAGAGAAATTTGATCTGAATTTTGAAATTCAGTGAAAAATCTGCCAAAGTTTGGAGATATTGTGAACACCACATAATTCTTTAGAATTCAAGCAAGCTTTCAGTTTGAAGACAGTCTTCAGTGAGATATGAGTCAAAGTTTTAGTGTAATTTTATTTCCTGCCTCTCCCACTCTCTGAGTGGGTAAGTCTGAACTAGAAAGGCAAAGCTCTCACCTCTGGAGCCTTCTATTATGGTATTAGATTTTTTTTTTGTGTTTGGAACATGATAAGAGTCACTTGGGCATCATCTTCTGTTTCTTTTAGCAAGATAGTGAAGAGACTGAACAGAAGTTGTGAGTTTAAAAGATGTCAAAGAGAACATCTTCTGTACACTATTTTTAAATCAAAGTTCTTTCATCTTGCTTTTGGTTTAAAGGACAGAACACATAATCAAAAAGGTTTTATCTATTATTTTTATGGTAGAAACTTCCTGATTCTTCCCAGCACCTTTCTGTGGGAGAACAAAGAGTTTGTGTGAGAATATAGTCAGTCAGAAAGGAATTCTAATGCAAACTAGATAATGGTGAAGTTGAAATCTGAATTACCCTTGATAACGTTATCAGGTTAAAAGGAAAGACAGAAGTCACCTTTGCAAGCTCTTTCTCGGAATGCTGTCCCAGAAGAATGCATGATCTGCAATGGAAAAAAAAAAGGCAGGCAGGTTGTTTAAGGCAGTCAGGGTTGAATCAGAACTTAATTAGATTTTGCTACATACGTGTTTTGTGTAATATGTTGTTTTCAAGGTGTTGTCTTAAGTTAATCTTTCAACTGACATCACTAAAGCAAGAGAGTGGTGCTGGCAGTGATTGATACCAACTGATCTGATGTGCTATGGCCAGAGCTGGAGTTGGAACAAAATTATGGATCCAAAAAACCAGGTTGTTTAATATTTGAAATTCAACTTTGAATACAACAAGAAATTGTGATTGAAATAGACCCATCTTGAGAAGAAGGAATAATTTATTGGAATAATTTATTGCAAATACTATTACTTAGCACAAATATAAACATTTTAGGAATTCAGTAGTGATTTCTTTATATTTACCATAAACATCTTTAACTAACTCAACTCTCTTAAATATTTTTTAAAAACAGTAATTATACACTTAAAACCAGAACTCCTTGCTGAAAGGAAACAAAAATTATTTTAACTGGGTTTTAATCTTCTTAATAACTGGAACAGATAATATATACTTCTAGTTCCCTGAATGGTGGAGACTACTGCTGGTTTAATTTTTTTTTAATTTAAATGATTTAGATTATACATGAAAGATTTTGCCACCAGTTTCAGGGAAACCAATATATTTTGATTATCACTGTTTGTAGCTCTAAACACACAAACTACAATTAAAAGGTTCAAATCACAAAAAATAAAATTATGTTAATGGTCACATTGCTGAAATCACTCCTTAAAAATTAAATTTTTATTCCAATTTATATTAGGAATCATGAAGAAAACATCCTGCTCCCAGATGAAAAAACTTGGCAAAACAGGAATAATAATAATAATAATAGTGAAAAAAAGAGCTGTAATAACAATTTATGCAATGAAGGGAATAAATTGTACCTAAACTATAAAATAATAGACTTCAACCCAGTGAGAACTTAGCATATGTTTAATTGTAAACGGGTGAGCACTTCATCTCCCTTTAATGAGACAACTGAGAAGTGAAATGCACTTATGGGGCTGAGGCCTAACATAGGCATTATTGATTAGAGTATTAATTATGAAAGCAGTAAAAAAGCAATGGTGGTATGTACATGTTTAAGATGTGTGTTTGTGCTAGTGTGTTTGACAGATTTGCTTCTTCCCTATGAACTGTGTAAATGATTCATCCTGTCACCAGGGAGATGGACTACAGGTGGATTTCATAACCCATCTGGCTTTCTTAACTTTAGCTATTTAAGCTATTCAGCTAATCTGCCTCTGCAGCTAAGGGGGAAGGGAAATGTTTCTGTTTTACCTTTTTTCATCCTTTGGAGGTACCGATTTCTCTCTTTTGATTATAAAAGGAGCCAAGGTGACTCAAATTAAACTAGGTATGTTCAGCTGGATATAGTCAGGTGAAATGAAGTGTCCTGGGCTCTAGTGTTGGAATAGATGAGACATTTGTGCATATATTGAACTTAATGGATCTCATTGTGGGAGGTGCACATAAGCACTGTCTGATTTCTTTTAACTTCAATTGTGTAGAATCTGTCATTAATGGCTTCTAAAAGGTTAGACATCTCTGCCTTACAATACCACAAAGCACAAACAAATGCAAGCAGAAGTTGCTATCCTATATGTTTATTACTATGTGCAGTCCAGTTGGAATGATTTACATTTTTAAGGTTGTAAAAAGCTGTAAGCTTGAGGTCAGTACAATGGTGGATAGACACAGGAGTGAAGACTCTCCCATTCACAAAGCAACAACCTTCATATATTACCTGGTGAAAATGGTTTATATGGTCATTCAGATGCATAGCCACTCACAGGATGAGGTTTCACTGGGTCATGTCAGGGGAATACGTTTGCAACACACCTGGAGCCTGGCAAATGCTTTGCAGCTTAGGTGCTGATCCAATCAAGCACAGAAATAACTGGGAAATGACTCATGATGAGAGGTGGATGCTTGCTGTTAATCCCAGCTTTTAAAATGTACACAGTTTGTCATCATTTTTCATTGTGGTGAATGTGCGTGTCTGGATGCTTTTGTTTCACAATTGTCTGATATTTGCCATGGACTCTCTTTGCAGCTCATGTGCTGCAATCATTTGCTTTTCGCTTGAAAGGATGCAATCAGACAAAAATCCCTTCCAAACCCGTTTCACTGATAAAAAGACCTAAGCAGGAGAAGTAAATATATGAGGTAGGATAGAGAGGAATGTGTTCTGACCCTGAGACATCTGCTCTTTTAAATGTTATGTTACAAATGTTTAACCACATGTGCATCTTTCACCCTTAAAAGCTCAGCTAAGGAGGAGGAGATGGGGGTGAGGGACAGAGGAAATGGGATATTAATTATGTTCCCAGATGACACTGAGCAGTGAGATCCTGCCAAATTATAGATGAGGCTGGAGAAGAAAAGTAATATGAAAATACCAAGGCCAAAAGTATGGAAAAAGTCAGATGCATTTCAGAGACTGCTGTTTATCTACAGATGGTGAATACTAAATGAATACTAAATACCAATCACATAGAAATATGAACTACATGTAAAGCCAGAAAGGAATTGAATGAATTTGCAGTTTGCTGTACAGAGTGGCATCATGGGTATGCACACGCTTGACTTTGAGCATGTCTTGGATCACTGCACTGTTCTCATATACAACTGAAACATATGCCCAAGTGTTTTATTAAATGGGAATATTATACCTACTAACACAATTGAAGTGTAGCATGGATTTAAACTGGTTTCTGAATTAAGATTTTGTCATTAAAAAAAAGTCATTGTCTTAATAAGCAAGACATGCAGAGACACTGTCTCATGAAGAGTGAAAAAGAGGCATTGACAGGTTCTCTGTCCATAGTTTCTAAGGCCTATGGCAAGACAATTGTTTTTATTTTAAGTTCTGAATGAACAGAAACAGTACTGAAGCAGAAATGGAAACAATAAATGACTTTTAAGTTGGAAAATCTGGCCTGGCTCTCTCAAGTTATCACCTTCAACATTTTTCTATGGCTTTAGTTTGCATTAGTGAGTGCTACACTACTCCCTATGTGGATAAATTTGAGACAACAATCTTCATCTGGCAAAGTAATGGCTGTGTGAAACTGTCCTGGAACACAAGTAGGTTTTGGTGCCATCTTTCAGTTAAAATAGGTGTAAGAGATGACAGTGTCCATCTTAAACAAAGACAATCTAGTTAAATATCCAAATTTTCTGCGGGGCATTGGATTGGTCAGTGCTGTACTGGGTGCTGTGTGCACACTGTGTGCTGAGCTCTCACAAAGAGCTACGGTGAGTGTGCAGAAACAGATGAGGAAGGAACTTCTCTGCCACTTGTCCAAGCTCTGGTGTGTAATACTGATGGAAGCTTTGGGGCTGAGTATTAGGATATGATTAACAGTGCTGAGGTGGCTTCCTGTATTCCAGGAAGCAGAACTTTGTGCTATCTTGTAAAGAAATAGAGTTTCACAAAAGGTATTTGCCCAGTAGATCTATTAAAGCACAGTCAAAGCCCTGCTGGGATGCAAGCAGTGACATAATGGAGTCCAGGCTCGCTGAAGAGGGACAAAGGCAGGTCAGGAGCAACAACTCTGAAAAGCAGTTGAGACACAGATGAAGAGTCATACCATACAGACTAAGGTAGCAGGAATTCAGGGGAGGTTATGTGTATAAAACCCTCTGTGCATTCATGGTTGGTTTTCTGACAAATGCCCCAGCACTGCAGTGTATTCTGCAGTGGAGACACACAAAGCACCTCCCTCCACTGTCACCACTACTCCCAACTGGAACAGCCATCACACACAGCCATGCTGAGTCCAAATTCTTGTGCAAATCCAAAAATATGTAAAAAAACTTCTGTCACAGCACAAATGTACAAATATTAACTAAGCAGTCATCATACGGTTCCTGTGAGACAAGCTAGCAAAGTGATTATTCTAGTTTTCCAAGAGACAGGCCTGCGGTGAATGCACTCACCAGGGACACATAATAAGTTGGTACATTCACAACAGTGTGCCCAGGTGGCCAAAAAGGTAAACAGCATCCTGGCCAGTGGCATCAGAAATAGTGCAGCCAGCAGGACTAGGGAAGTGATCATCCCCTTTAGCTGGCATTGGTGAGGCCACACCCCAAATCCTGTGTTTAGTTTTGGGTCCCTCACTACAAGAAGGGCATCACAGTGCTGGCGTGTGTCCAGAGAAGGGCAACAAGGCTGGTGAAGGGCACAAGTATGGCACAAGTCCTGTCAGGAGCAGCTGAGGGTGCTGGGGGTGTTTAGTCTGGAGAAAAAGAGACGCAGAGGAGACCTTATCACCCTGTACAACTGCCTGAGAGGAGCCTGTAACCACGTAAGGGTTGGTCTCTTCTCCCAGGTAACAGAATGAGAGGAAATGGCCTCAAGTTGAGCCATAGGAGCTTTGGATTGGATATTGAGAAAATGTATTTCTTCATTGAAATTTTAGTCAGGTATTGAAGAAACTGCCTAGGGAAATGGTGGAATTTCTATTCCTTGAAGGGTTTGAAATGTATGTGGATGGGGCATTTGGGGATATGGTTTAGTGGTGAACACAGTGATGCTGGGTTAAAGGTTGGACTCAATTATCTTAAAGGCCTTTTCCAACCCTAATAATTCTATGATTAAGGGATGGAATTTCCTGAAATTTCAGCTTACCTTTTAAAATCAGGTGTTTGATTAATTTCCAGATACCCTTCCTTTAAGGAAGTAAATTTCCCTCTTTGTGCCTCTAAAGATCCAGGAATAATTTGAGAAGTACTTCAGCCCTATGAATTTGGACAATCAGAGATAATAATTAGCGGTACTGATCTCTTAAAATAAAAATGTTGTTTTGCTGCAGGGTGAGAGACGACAGCAAACTCATACCGTCATCTAAGATGAATCACTTGCGATGCTTCCCAGACTTTCCCACCCTGCCTGCCCCCCCTGCGGGACAGGCGACGGCGGGGACCCGGTGGGGGAAATCTGACCAAAACCTGCCCCCATCCCTTCTCCCTTTACGGCAGCACTATCCCTTTAAAAGGCGGCCGGCGGGAGCACGGGCAGGCGGGAGGTGGCGGTGACGGTCGGGCCATCGCCTGCCCGCCGGGTTTTCCCCCCCTTCCTGACGGTCCGTCGTTCGCAGCCGCCCGTTAAAAAGAGGAGGCAAAATGGCCGAGCTGGGCAGCAAGGGGGTCACGGCCGGGAAAATCGCCAGCAACGTCCAGAAGAAGCTGACCCGGGCGCAGGAAAAGGTTGGGAAGAAGCGGGGGCATCCCCGGGATGCGGGGTTGGTGGGGGGGTGCGGGTACCGGGGATGACATCGCTCCCCGAAGCAGGGAGGCGTCTTGCAGTGGGTGCTGGCGAGGGGGCTGGCGGCTGCCTTCACTGACTGAGAAATTAGGGCCCCTTTGCACCCCGAGAGTGCAGAATATCCCTGTTGCGAGCGGTAAGGTTTTACCGTACGCCTGCAGAAACATGGCATCGGATTCAGCCGGGAGCGGGGAGGGAGGACGGAGCGCCGCGCGTTTGTGTTGGATCTGTAGATGCTTAT
Organism: Empidonax traillii; assembly: GCF_003031625.1. Classification (NCBI taxonomy): domain Eukaryota; kingdom Metazoa; phylum Chordata; class Aves; order Passeriformes; family Tyrannidae; genus Empidonax; species Empidonax traillii. The sequence continues at coordinate 2,657,299 of NW_020955198.1, forward strand.
TGTTTCAGCAAGGAGGAGACCTTCTCTTTGTGGTATTTAGGTTGTGCTTTATGCAGCATTTTCACGAGCGGTTCTGTATTTTACGGTAGCGCTAAACGCGTAACCTCAAAAGATGGTGAGGAAAAGGAGATGGACACTGCTGCTTATCTTCTAACAGCAAAGCATAATAGTCGCTATTTAATGTACTGACCTTGAGCTCCTGATTTTGGAGTGGTGGTAAAGCCAAAGCCGTACGGCCTTTAAAGACTGTGCCCATGTCTGCTGAGAGAGGGGGGGATTTTGGAATCCCGGGGGCCCTTTCGCTGCTCTACACCCATCTCTGTGCCAGCAAAAGGTGCCAGGAATATGCAATGGATACTTTTCATATTCATTTCTCTGGCATGCTGCATCTGATGCCAGATGTCTGCTCTCTGTAGGGATTATCAGACATTTTACGCAGGGACATTGATCAGCTGCTTTTATCGCAGGCACGCTCGTCTTGTTTTTCAGTGGTTTGCTGTGAGATGACATTGACTGAATAAGGACTGGTGCATCTTTGAGGGAGGGAGGGAGAACAGATCTGCCCACTGCTGCTCTTGTTCCCCGGGAGTTATCTTTAGCAGCTAGATTAAATCTGGAAGGTTTGGGATTAGATGCAGTGCTGGCCTGAGCCTTGTACCAGTCTCTGACACTTAAAAAACGCTGCTGGGTTAGAATGGCAGTCCAGACCAGTTGGGCCTAATGTTGTACATGCTGTATCCATTAGTTTTAGCTCACTTACCAAGACTAGAAGCATTATTTGAACTTGCCTAACTTCTTGGAAAACACCCCAAATGACTAGCAGATCCAGTATGGAACTGCAGTTCAAGGTCCTGGCTTCACTCTGTACATAAGAGTGATTGTGACCACATCTGTGGTTTTTTTCACCTTGCTGTGGTACCAGAGGGGACAGGACAGGGACTCTGTCTCCTGATACTTGGCCCACCCTGAACTCATTGCAGATGCTAACTTCATTATGTGTTAGCCACCAGATGGCAACCATATTTGTAATTAATATTAAGGTAGGTGGTAAAGGCTAAGCTCCTTGGCCTGCTGATGAAGTTATTGTACTTACTGGTGCAGCTTGGAGCCAAGTGTTGCCTGCCAAGCCCTTCCCTGGCTTCTTATCTGGAGGCACACAGGTCCTTTTCCTAAGGATAATTTTCCACAAATTTCTCTCAACTGGGGACCCAGCTCACTTCCTCACTTTCCTCACTTACACCCTGGTGGTGACTGGGAATGCGAGAATGAGCACAACAGTAATAATCAAGTGTTTGTCTGTGTATGGCAGGTGATTTCCAGGATCTGAAAACGGTTGTTTGTCGCTTTACACAGAAGAAAGCACAGCTTGTTTTCCTTTAAGGAGAAAAGGGAAAACCCACAACACTTGCTTAATAAGCTAACACAAATTCTGGGCCCTTCAGCTGTTGTTATCCTAATGCAAACAGAACAACTTTGCTCTCTGGGCTCTCAAAAAAGAAAATATGGTAATGCTTACTTCATCGTCTGACTTGCCCCCTCGTACTGCTACAGTATCATCTGTAACAATTCTTCTTTGGTGAAATGTTGGAATTTTACCCATGTCTCTTAGGGACAGACTTTGACTGAGAAAAAAAGTGAATGTTAACTTTCAGGTGGTGAGGAAAGATACAAACGAATATGATGTGACGTGGAAGGCATCAGTGGTTATGACACTGTGCTGGTACTACTCTTGTGGTATTTAGTTTTTAACTGTGGTACTGTGTTTAACAGGAAGGGTAAACCATTTGTCAGGAGATAAGGACCAGGTGTTAAATAATAAGAAAGAAGGTAAGCAGAAGTGTGCAGAGGTAGATCTGGGTACACAACTTCAAAATGTATTAATTTTTTGTGAAGGGATGCTGACTGGGTTGAACTTTTCCTTTTTGAGGCCTAAACAAGCTGACAGTGTTCCTTTTACATATCTTATTTTTATTTGAATCTAGGATAAAAGTTCTTCCTTTTTGAATGATATCTCCCTCTCAACTTGAGCCCTGAGGCTTTGACCTCAGCAATTTCCTTCGTGGTGAATTTAAGCCTTGTGTTAAGCAAAGAATGATGTCTTTTTGTTCAATGCAGAATTCACACTGAAACACTGTACACATCTTTTTTCCCTTCTGAGATGGCTATTATGTAAACTATATAAGGTATTCCTTCAGAAGTGCTGTTTGTTTTGAGCCTTTCAGCAAAACTAATGGCTATTTTTGGAAGACACTTTAGCAATTCCACAGGAAATAATGGGGCAGGATGGTTGTGCTGTTTGCAAATGGTCTGGGCACCCACTTAATTTTTACCTCTACTCAGGGGTAGCCTCAAGTACAATATTGGGCAATAATTGTCCATTGTCCAGTGAAATGTATCAAATAAGCTGATGCCAGTGTCCGCAGAGGAACCCACATGCAGAAAGGACTCACATAACCTTGCTCATTCCTATCCTATATCACCTTTAGCATCTAATTAGGATATTTAGGCTGGAAGTTGTGTTCAATTCTATTAGCTGAAGTATTTTCTGAGATGTTGAGCTCTGGACCTTTCATAATTCTAAACTTCTTAAAACAGAGTAAAATTTTAATGCCTCCACTATCACGGTGTCTTAGAGGGAGCCCTGTGTTTGCAAGCTCTTTTAAACTTTGCTACTGAGGCTTATTCTTTATGTCTGTGATCCGTCATCATGGTTAAATTTTGTGTTTCTGCTTTGTAACCAGTTTTTATCTTACACTTTTCAAATTTTAAAAATCTCCCTGATTTCCACAATTGTCATTTTCTTCTATGAGTATCCTGTTTCTGGATGTGTCAGTCTGCACATGCACATTTCTGCCTTGGACAAATTCAAACAGCATTTTGGTGACTTCTCACAATCCTGGTGTGAGGGTAACTCCTCTGCGGGTTTCCAGGAGGACCTCAGAGAGCAAAGGAATTGGGGTTTAGTAACTTTGACTGGTGGTGAAGGTCCTCCTCACAGGATCAAGCTCTTTCCTTCAGCACATAAGGCAGAGGTTCAGACTGGAAAGGTTGTGTTGGTTGTATGTAAAGTTGACAATGGAAAGGAAGTTTTCAGGTTTTTTGTTTGTTTGTTTTTGGAGGGGTTGATTGTTTGTTTGTTTTGGGTTTCTTTGTTTTGGTTTTGGGTTTTTTCTGATTTGTTTGTTATGTTTTTTTTTTCCTTGGGAGGTTTTTTTGTGTGGAAAGGAGTAGAAAGGGATGAACTTATTTTTGTTTAGACTGAGCATGGGAAGTTTCTTGCTTATGGTAGTGATGGTCTCTCACTTTTTGTTATATAGCTGGGAAAAATGAGGAGTCTGTGTTCTGTGGCATGAATAGATTGACCTATTTTGTCATGGTTTTACTATGATGCATCAAAAAACCAAGGCATTCCTTTTTTCTCTCCATCCCTGACCAAAGGAGAAGGCTTTCTTTTCCAGGACGTGGCAAAGTTTAGTTTGGACATCCAAACTCCCTTGTGTTAGGGTGTCACATTTAGGTTGTAGACTCTGCCATTGAATTGCTGTCTTGCCATGAGATGTCACTTCTGCTTTCTGTTCTTGGTTTACTTTATCCCACTGATATTCACCCACATCTGCGTTTCAGGCTTTCCTGGTTAAACCATCTGCCTGAGCAAAGTTCCTCTCTCCTCTGGCTGCACCATCTGAGGAGTCTGGGCTCTGTAGTCCTGATATCATGGATTGTGGTTTGGGTGGAACAGGGTTTGCTTGGTTTGCGTTTTGAGTTTGCCCTGATAAGACTTTTTTCCTCCTTCTAAGACAAGTTCCAATAGGTGGAGCATGGCAGGAGAGAATACCTGGAACGAAATCTCAGCCCTGTGGAAGCAGGTGGGAGTCTATACTAATGAAAAGCACCCAAAAACCTTAAACCAAATTTAAATACAACTCTCTTCAGGCTATCAGAGGCTGCCTGGTCTGTAGAAACTGCAGATGGGGAGAGAGGATTTTATTTAAAAATGATAGATGCAGAAAGCTCTATTATTGAGAAGTATCACATCTACCTACTTGGGAGGAGAGAACTTCCTTACTGGTTTTCCTTCAGGATCCTTCCATCTCTTCAAAGCTTCTATGTTTTTTGCTTGTCTTTGCCACCAAATCATCCTACCTGTGCAATCGGCCTTGCTGTGACAATGAAGTACAAATAGCCTGAAGAGCTACAAGAATTGTTCTTTTACTGATCTGGCATGAAACTTTTTGTGTTTTTCCTGAGGTACTCCCCAGATGACAAGAAAAGGGCTTTTTACTTTATTTCTGTTAGCTTGCTTTCTCAAGAATGCAGGGCTTAGGTGGTGGGTGGAGTTAAGACTTTAAGGTACTTTGTGCCTATGGGTTGCTGGAAAATGGGCACTGGAAAACGGGATAGAGGAGAGAGATCTGCACTAATGCCCCTAATGTACAGATGATTCCAGTATGAGCTCAGACTGTATTACTGGTATCAGATAATCTGCATGGGGCAGGGAGGAGGTGAAATAGGAAACCAGGCTCCACATGTTTCCTTGCCCATGGAATGGTTTGATTGGCAGGGCACTTACAGTGCCCTGCTGAAGGTGCCCCTCTGTCTGACTGTTGTTAACAAATTTCTTTTAAGAAGCAGAAATCTCATGGATGGATGAATTTTCCGTTTGGAAAAGGCCCAGCCCTATTTCTCATCACTTTATGTTCTGTGTAAGTTCTTGTCTTGCAGCCAGTCCTCTTCAGTGCAGTTCCTGTGAGATCAAGTTTATAAAGTGGGATCTGGATGATCTCTTTTTAATGAGGCTCTAGGCTGTATAGAGTTAGTGTTACAGAGCTCATCTCTCAGGAGGTGACATCAAACTTGTCTGCCCTCTCCATCCTGCATGTTGACTGTTAGGCAAGGTTTGTGTTTCCAGGCAGAAACATTTCCTTTTCCTTTTTTTTTGTTTCCCAACATCAGGGTTGCTCTTGGCGTGTGACTTTCAAATGACATGGCTGGCCAAGCCATTGAGGAAAGCTGAGTGCAGCCAGAGATGTTCAGCACCTAGCTGGGCTGGAGTCTTTGGGAATAATGCAAGTTTTACTTTATTTGTGGTTCTTTGGACAGAGAGACAAGACTCTGTTGCTTGGCATCAAGTGTGCAATAAAGCTCTGGTTCTAGAAACTTTGGGAGTTACAAGAAGGTATCTTAGGTTAACAGGTATTAAAGTGGCTATTTTTTCCACTGTTGTGATGGTGACCAGACACCTGAGCTGCCCACTCTGTGAGTTCTGCAGCTTTGCCAGGATCATCTTACAGTCCTGGCTGTCTACCTGTACCTAGAGGGATCAGTCTGTCTTCCCAGAAATTCTGTACTGGCAGCTTAACATGATGATGAAGCTGGACTCAGTCTGCCCAAGCGGAACAGACACATCTGTCATCTTGAACTGGCCACAGCTCAGGTCCCTAAGTGGGCTTGCCTACTCAGAGTGTGCAGACCAGCTTCTTCTCATGTGGGATAAGACTGTATTGATGTTGACCAGGAGACTGTGGATTCACTACCACAGAGCAATGAGATGGGAACAAATATTAAATTATGGATAAAGCATACTTGGTACACTCTGGGAGGTAGAATAGTGCGCCAAGGTCTGTAATGACATCAGACTGTGTTTTAGCCTTCTCTTGAGGACCTATAGATTTGATTTTCTCCAACACCTGCAATATTAAATGCGCAAGTGCCAGCAAACCCGTACTGTTCTGGCATTCATACTACTGAGCTAAAAGGGGACATCTCTCACCGGAAAGGGTTGAGAGAGAGAGTAAAGTAATTTCCGTTGTCTTGCTAGTTAAAATCAATTTTAAATGTGGTATTAGTTGACTACTTAATACTGTCAGAACAGGAGTGAGGAACTTCTGCAGATATGCCTGAACTGTTGGCAGTGGTGCAAGGGATGAATAAATCTTGTCAGGTGTCTCTTCAGCAGGGGCATTGAACTGACTGATGGACCTCAGACAGTTCAGGTTTCCCTTGGAACATGTTCTGGCTTTGCTAGCCTCTGAAGCTGTTTGATCTTCACAAAGCTGGCAAGTACTGCAGGGTGGGTTCTGCCCCATATTCCCAGAGAAAAATTGAAAATGTATTAATTATCAGCAAATAGGATTGATGAGTATTTTTAGTGTTTTGGCTTACATTTTCATTATGCCAACTTGCTTGCCTAGTTTTTTTTCTTAGCTGCTACTCAGAAAATACCTCTCTTTAGATTTGTAGTTCTGTGGTCTGAAGGAACAGCCCTGGCACTTGGGGATAGAAACTCTTCAACCTGCTTAAGTTTTATAGTTGTTTTATTATTTTTTCCCCTTTTTCTCTCTTTTCTGAGTTTCTCCTTTATTATGTTGTGAGCTTGCATTCAGGAAGGGTTTGTCAGAGCAGGGAGTTATAATTTGTGGAAAACTTGGAACCCAGAACTTTTGGCATTTACAGACCTAAACAGAGGTCTCACAGAATCACTGTGAAGCAGCTTATGAAATGAGGAGTAGATGCTGTGTTTGTTCAGACCTCTGCAAATACACATGTATAACATAGATTTTTCTACTACGTAGGCTGCGTTGGAGTAAACTTTACTCAGACCTGTAGCTGGCAGGTTAAAGTTTTTGCAAGTTGGTGTTTACAGAGAAGTGCGGTTAGGAGAGTCATGAGAGTCACGAAAGCCAGACAGTGTCGCCTTTCTTTTTGTCCCTTTTCAAGAAAGGAGAAGTCTGGGTGGCAGTGTGTTCTTAATATAGGCTGCCAGGCAGGATGGAGAGTGCAAACTTTACCAATAAGGAGGAAAGCAGTGCCTAATAACAACTAATCCCTCTGAGAAAACCATGGGCTGCATTTAATCTCCTGATGATATGCAGAAATCGAATTCTGAAGTACCGGCCTCTCTGCAAGGAATTGACATGCAGATTCAGAAAGCTGGTAACCTGTTCTGAAATAATTTGTATTTTTGGTAACTCTTCACTGATCACATTTGGTTTGCTTATTTTAAGTATGTTTAGAACTTTTTGATAAACCTCCTTTAAGAGCCACACTGGTTTCTCAGTTGTTTTCAAAATTAGCTCTTTAGAAGAGAGATTAGAAGTTGATATAGCTGAAGTACAAACGTTTTTCACTGGGTAATTGCTAATACTCTGCTTTGAAACTGTATTAGACGAAGCTGAAGGCTTGTTTGCCGTCAGGGATGGAAAGGGAATTTCAATGGTACAGAAACTACACTGTTTGAAAACACAGCTAGAAGTGTTTACGCTTTTTTTTTTTTTCTTTTCCTTTGTACTACTTGGCTTGATTGCACGTTTTATCAGACCAGAAACAATAATCTGTGACTTAACCAACTCAGAGCTGAGTTTGGTGGTATTTGTGGAGTGAAATAGCAATTTTATTTGGAATGGTGCCAGTGACAGATGTAAACATTCTGAATAAGGTAGAAAGACTGACATTTGAAGAAAATTAAGATATTTGCATCTTTTTCACTTAACAGATATGCCAGTCCTGTAACTCTCTCCTACCCTTGTTGGTAAACTTAACCATTCTTTTGATCATACCAGCTCCACGAGTCTGAGAGTGGAAGGACCAGACTTATTTCCATTTCTATTTCTTCAGTACTTTTGGGGGAAAAATGGGCAATACCTTGAGGGTAAAAAACAAAAATATTTAAAACCAAAAAATATTTAAAAAAAATCAGGGAATTTCTTTTCTGGAATTTGAATGTTCAGCTCGTTAATTTTGAATTTTCAGGCAGTCAAATGTTTTCTTGGGGAGACACTTTACCCTCTGTGGGTGCAACATAACCCCTTTGGTCCAAATGTTGATTCTCATACAAGAGGCCCAAAATGGGTTTGAATTATTATAGCAGGGGACAAAATATTTCAAAAGTTGCTTGAAAATATGTTTTTGGAAAAATTCTGTTGAGCAGGATGGCAGCTTCTATAAGAGGAAGAGTGTTCAGGGAGAGTTTAAAATCATTCAGGTGGAGAAATACCCTTGGGTTCTGCCCAGAAACACTCCTTAAGGTACAGTTTCCTCAGCAGAGGAGCAAAATAACTGTTCTGTGTATTAACCAACCTCTACAGTAGGAGGATACCAGGGATCTTTCTCTTTTATGTTTAGACTGAACAGCCGTTGCAAAAGGCCAAGTTTAGCTGTGTGTGTTAACAAACTTGAACCATTACGAGGATGTGTCCACTCTGATAATGTTTCCCTCATCATGTTTACAGACAGTATGATTATTTGTTAGTATCTGCAGTGTGATTGCATTATCTATTAACAAAAAAGGCTATTCCCTATCCTAAAACAATTCTAATATAAATACTGGATAGTCTTAGTTACTTAAGATAATTCCAGTTTGTTTCAGTAAAACTCTGCATTTCAGAAGACTTAAAAGGGTGTTCAGATATTTTTGCAGAAGTTTGAAAAGGATTGCTTTGTAGGCAAGGGTGCAGGGCTATTTTTGAACAGTAAGATTTTTATGAAAATAGATAGTCTTTCTTTGGAGAGGAAGAACAGCTGTATGTACAGGGCTGGGAGGGGAGGGTTTGGAGACTGACTATGGTGGGAGTCAGAGACAGTTGGGGTGATGTGACCAGTTGATCACAGAGCCCTGCAGTGATATGCTGCACAAAGTTGCTCGTGGTCTGGGACTTGTCTGTGAATGGGTATCAGAGTCAGTTGCCAGAACTAGAATTTTTTGCCAAGCTGCAGGCTTTTGCTCTCCTTATTCCCTGACCCTTGGTGACCATAAATAACTCAGGGAGGAAGTGTATGTTATCAGGGCTGGATGCCCTTTTGATGAGGCAATGGGTATAATGGGTTAAAAGAGCTGTTGCCATGCTGAATAAAGGTGATCAACTTGGTGCTGGGGTGTTTTTAGCTGGAATGTCTTCTAAGCTGGCAGTCCCAAGTCTCCATTTGAGGCCCTAAATTTTGAGGATGCTCTGTGGGGAGCACTTTGTAGTGATTTTCTTGTCCAAAACCAGTGTGGCCCAGATTCTTAGCAAGTGCTTTGGCAAAGAAGCCGATGGACTTAACACTCATTCACAGCAGGAGAACTTAGTGTATCAAGCCCAGTTCTCCAATTTGCTGTTACCCACCTTCCAGCTCTGCTGAAGTAAAAGCAATCATCTTGGGTGGAAAGGAAAAAGACCTGTTCAAAAGCCCCTTGGGAAGAACCAAGAACTGTGTTAATCCATATGCTCCCACTTTGATGGGACAAACCATACTCTCTAATCCAACCTGAGGGCTGTGGAGTGCACTGTTCCTAAATCTCTCCCCCACGTCTGATCCCTTGCAGCTATTGCTCTCCAGCTCAGGAATTCTCAACATCTGATCCAGCTGTCTTCCTTTCACTCCACTGTGCTCGTTACGTGTTCCGTATCTGTCCTACATTTGAGAAACTCCCATCCTTACTCAGCAAGGTGGTTGTGAACCCATACAGGAGCTTTCCTAGCTTATTAAGGCTCTGCGTCCAGCCTGTCCATTCTGGAGTGCCTCTTCTAGCGTTGTTTTGCCTTATAAGAGCTCCTCTGCCCCTCTCTCTCCTAGCACACACCTGCTCCTTTATCTCTTTCTCCAGTTCACACATGGCCTCAAATGCCTTTTATGTTTTTTCCCGGTTTGGTTGTTTCATTTCACATTGGGGCCTGCGTAAAAATAAAAATACTTCTTGCAAAAGTATCAGCATTTAAAATGAGTGTTGCAGAGGAGGAGGCAGAGGAATTGAGAAAGGGGATCTGTACAAACAGCACTATTTATACTATCTATTCCTCTTGCTAGTGTTACTGTTGGCTATAGATAGGGTTTAATTAAGCTGTGTTAAATGCCTACCCAAGTAATAGACATTGATGTTGCTGAAGTCCTGTTGCCTGGAATGTGACACTGATTCCAAATGAATTAAGTGATGCCATTTGACCTTATTAACTGCAGAGCTATGATGTGGCTACTATGTAGCTGCACAGTTGTGCCTGCATTTTTTGATCTCTTTGGTGTTCTTAAACCTGGGCAGAGAGAATGTAGGGTGGAAACTTACCTGCTTTCTTGGAGACTGACATTTCCTCCTTCTTTATTTACAGGATATCCATAGATACATATTCTCTACAGTTTTTGGTTGTCTTAAAAGCAGGAACTTCAGAATTCAGTGGTTTTAGGTGCCTATTTCGAATAAGAGCAAAATAACTCGAAAAAAATTACACGTAAAGTTATGAATTAGGTATACAACTGCATGTGGCTTAGTTGCACCAGCACACCTAACAGCTGTCAGTTCAGTGGTCTCTCTTGGGCATAGGTTGGTAGAGTGGTAGACATGTGCAGCCTGTGAACCCCAGACTTGACAAACCAAGGCTGAATGGTGAGGATGACCCCAATAGTGCTTGTGTCTTCTGGTGAAGCTGAGAGTTTTCAGCACCTCTGGAACTGGGCCATCTGCTTTAGGTGTCAAGGTTGAAGCATTGGAAGTCTGAAGCCAGCTTAAGCTCTTAAGATTCTTAATCTTCCCCTGCTTCTCAAGGTAGGTGCCTGTTTCTGGTGTTGGGTTTGTTCTGGTGGAAGAAGTCACCACTTCTGAATGGTTATCTCACTGCCTTGTCTTCTGCTCTGCACACTTGCTGCTGAAACACTTTGTGTGAGTCTCCATCCAGTTACCTGCAGATGAAATCTTGTCTTTGTCAGACTGAAGTTTGAACTGACCCAGTTACTTCTGCTTGGCCAGCAGTTTCCATTCACTCTTAAACTACGTCACGATGGAGAACGTCATCTCCAGCTGCACCTTCTCCTTTCCTTATGCTGCTGCCTCATTACCATCCCTCTGGTTGTGCTGATTTTATTTCATGTCTCTCTTTGCATAGGTACATTTGATAGTATGTTCCAGATGGGGGACTAGAGGGGCAACAAAAAGTACAGAGACAGGGGAAAGACTAGCAATCCAGGTTGCTCAAGGTAAGGATGAAGTGGAAATAAGCCCAAATCGCTGAATCGGCGACCACAGTGCAGTGGGGTGATGCCTGAGCTGGGGCATTGGCCTTTGTCCCAACTCAGCTTGCTGAGTCTATACCTTTCATCTGACTTCTTAATTTTACATTCTCTTTCTTTTATATTCTCTCTGAAACCCCTGACTGAAGGATATAAATTAGAAGAGGAAAAAATTGAAAGTGAAGTTTAAATTGCATTTACCAGGATTTGATTGGGTGGTGAAAAAGCAGGACATTTTCGTGTTCTTTCTTTTCATTTCATGTTCATTGTGGGGGGATGAGGAGTAAAGGGTAAAAGTGGGAGATATCTGTGCTTTCTTTTTAACTGTGAAAATTTGTCAAACAAAGAAAATGGTAAATAAATAAACCCCAATATTTTTTCCTAATAAACTTTTATATAGCAAGGCAAGCTCATATATTTTTAGAAGGGTGGTGGGGGGGGAAAAGTCCACTTAATAACACAGTGAGTTAGACCTGAAGGAAGATGATGTATCAGTCAAATGTTTGGGGGTGGGTGAGGAGGTGGGAACATAGATATATTTAAGAAAGAAAAAAGCAGGAAATAATTCTTGTTTCAGTTTCTTACATAATGTTGGTTATTGCAGAGAACCAATCTTTGAATTAAGGCTGGAGTACAAGTTTAGTGCTTGGGCTGTACCTATAGGGCTGGCATAATGCAAAATGACCTAAAGAAATCAGACAGAGAGGGGGAGATAGGAGTAACAGAACAAGGTAAATCAACTAATGTAGCAGGAGCCTTTAAAAAGAACCTGGTTTTGAAGGTGGTTGGATGGCCTAGGGGTTGGCAGACTCTGAGCTGCATTACAAGTGTGTGAGCGTAGCACAATGTGACTGCAGAGACCAAGCATCGTGTCAGTGAGAAGGGGAATTGCTTTTCTCTGCTGTCTGTCACAGCACCACTCCTGCTGTATCATCCCTTAATTTAGACTTGAGTGATGATAGAAGCTAAACTGCAAAACCTGTGGGTGGAGAAGGAGGAAGAAACAACTTAAAATGTTGAAAATAGTCAAGAGACTAAAATCTTCATTTAAAAAATCCTGGAATGGCAGGATTTGGGTCAGTGCTGGATGCACACTAGGGGCCCCAGCCACTCCAACATCTCGAGGCAAATGCCTTCTGTGGGAGAGCAGATGTTTGGTTTGAGCCTATGGCTATGTAGGTAAGAGAACCTTTTATCTTAACTGATTGGCCATGTGCAAAAGTGGTGAGAGATAATGCTTGCAAAACATCCGGAGAACTGGGGATTTATTTGTGTCTTTTTGTAAACATGCCTTGAGAAAAATAGCTCTTGCATCCTGGAGATGTACTCTGTTTTCCTAAACTGCGAGTATGGCTGTTTTCTTGTGAAAAGCAACCCTTTTAAAGGCTGATATTAGAACAATGGAAGGTGCATTAATTTTCTCTTGCAATACAAGATTTTAAAGCTAGATCTTTGCTCCTATTCAGGTTTCAGTTTATACCAAACAACTGATATTCACCTGTTTCCATGGCTGGCTTTTGTTGCAGTGCTGTTGGGCCAGTCTCCTATTTGTACTGACCTTTTTGTTGAGAGTGGTTTCAAAGAGGTCTGTGCTACATGTCAGTAATTTCTGAAAGTCACTTGAGGGATTTTTGTCTAAGAAGCCACATCCTTAATGTTAATGTCCTGTCTCAAGGGTAAAGCTCTGCCATCACCTCAATTTCGTTTTGTTTTGGTTTTAATCTAAGTGGCAGCAAAACTCAGTTGTTACCATAAAATGAAAAAACATATTCTCTACCCTTGACTGCCAGGCTCCTGACTGAATTCCCTAAATCTCAGAGCTCGTTGGGCTGCCAGAAATGGGTGACAAACTTGCCCCCCCCCCCCCCCCCCCAGCCTGTTCATGTGCATGGTGAGCTGACTGACCTACTGTGCAAAGGGGAGTAAGGGCTGAGGCTACACCTGCACAGATTAATGAAATGTAACTGGCTGTTCTCATGGGACAAAAAAGAAAGCAAAATGATGTTACAGCTCTTTGCCACCTTAATTTCAAGGTATTTTATAGATGCAAACAGCAGCTTTCCTGTTCTGTTGGTTCATGGTGCACTGGTTTGGCTTCTCCTGCAATGGGTGCCAAAGCCTCCTTTTTACTTCCTGCTCCAAGGTCAGCGCTACCAGAGAGCTGGAAAAGCAGTCTGCTGTGATGGTGAAGAGTCCAAGTGGCTTTTCCTTCAGTATCCCAGTGTATTGACTTGACAACTGCAGTACAGTATGAATGCCAATGACCCGGACAAGTTACTGGGAAAGAAGGGAAAATAATGCTGCTAGCTCTTAAGGTGATTTTCTTTCACACAGGGAGAAATGATTCATCTGAAGTCACTCTTAACTTAGGTGAGGTGATGTCCAGGGTTGTTGGGGGAGGGGAGGGAACACTTTGATTTAGGACTGCAGTAAATTGCTGTCTAGCCAGGTATCCCTGGTATGCCAGGAAACTCAGCAAAAGTGCCTTTTCTGCAGTGCTCATGTCCTGTTCTGGGGAGCCCTCTCCATGACTGGATTATTTGGAGGCTCTGGAGCACAATGTTCCAATTTCATTACCTGCAGGGTCACTGTGCCCTCTAATGCAACCTGCAGCCAGAGAGTGGATTTGCCCTGTCATGGTTATGTGCTTAAAGAGCATTACTCTGATTATCCAGGAGGGTGGATTAAAGGGAGTTGATGGATACTTGGAGGAAGGGAGAGGTGCTCAGGAGGTGAATTTGAGCTGGCAGACTTGTTATGGAGAGCAGTGCAGTCTGCTTGTGAAAAAGTCAACCTCAGAAACAGTTCTGGGGAACTATCCTTCCTTGAAGAGCTTGAGGAGGCAGATGGCGAGGTGCTTGTGTGGGAAGTTGAGTTATTAAAACTGTCACTAATGAGTTCTAGTGATGCTTGACTTACTCAGGAAAGTATTCTGGGATAAAATATGGAAAAAATAAAGGATTGTTCTGTCCCTCTAGATCTTGACATCTAAATTGGAATTGCTATAGAACCGCTGTGTTTTCTGGCTCCAGCCCTCTCCTGTGGTGTAAGGGAAGCAGGATCCTACAAGTTGGGACATTAGGATCTCAAATGGGAGGCAGCTGGACGTTGCACAGCAGCCGGATCTCTGGTATCCATGAGTGGGTAGGGTTGGTGAGGAGCCCTCTTGGTGGTAGACAGTGTAAGAAGGGAGTGAAGGATTGACCTGGCCATCGTGCTGGCAGTTGCACGGGCTGCTTGAGGAAGGGAAATGAAAGGGTCTTCTGGTCACAAGAGAAGATCTGATCGTGTACAAGGAACAAATGTGTTTTAGGGAGTTGAACAGAAACAGAATCCAAATGCACCTAGGGGTAATGAAGAACGGGAAGGAATGAGGGCTGGAGTGGGTATTCCAGAGGAGGAAATGAAACTTTCTGTAGGGGAAGTGACACTAGTGCCACCTCTCCAAAAAAAAGTACTACTTTAGAAGGACAGGAAAGAAAGAGGTTGATAAAGAAATCCCTAGAGCGTGATGGTGTGCCTTGTCTTTCTGGAGCAGGTGTATGTGGGAACCGAGTCCGATCAGGCTCTTAAGGCTATTGCTGGCCTTGGCACGGGCTGTATGTGCAGCGCTCAGGGTCTTTCCTCACAGCCCTGCAGACACAGATACTGCGTGTCCCTGACCAACGAAGTAACAGTAACACAAGTTGCTTTCCTGGGTGAGTTAAAGTTTCACCATCGTGAATGGGGCTGTGAATGAAAACCAGGACGGGACAGTGGAGTGGCAGTGATTCCTTGGAAATAAAGCCCCTCTTGAGAGCCTGCAGTACCTGCCTGCCAACCTCCGGTGATGGGCAGCGGGAGGCAGAGGGACAGCTGACAGCTCTGCTGAGGGTGGAACCCTGCAGCACATTCTTCAAGCCCAGGGATGGCACGGGTCCGAAGCCAGTCATGCCGTAGATATGGAAGGGTATCAAAAGCATCGATGGGTATTTTTAGCCAGAATGAGTAGGGGCAGGGGTTGAAGGGCCAGAAAAAAATTAGCTATTCTCGCATCTTAAGTCTCCTGAAAGTGAGCAACCAGGTTTCATCTTTAAGGGTTGACTAATTCCTTGTTTTATGGAGTTGAGAGCAGAAAGTAAAGCATTTTTATTTTTTCCTCATCAGATGAAACAAATACTTATTTTTGGAGGTGAGTTTGTCATGTTTGGAGTCTGCCTTCAGAGCTTCCTTCTCTGTTCCTCCTTGAGCTGTTAGTGGATCTAAGTGACACTAAGAAAGTCTTTGTAATGTAAACATCAGCTCCCTTGCACATGGAAAGTCAAAACACTTGGTTGATGTCTTTTTTTAAAAAAAAAAAAAAAAGGTTGGAATTGGGGAGAAAGCTGGTTCAAGCAGGGTGTATTTTTCAGTTGCTCTGTTAGTATAGGGTTGCTTATCAGAGCTGGGCACTGGGTGTTTATCCAAGTCCTTCCTGTTTCTTTCCTGACCTGTCCTCCCCCATCTTCAAGATCTTTTCTGCGGTGAATTTACTGGGAAAGATGGAAAAAGGGGAAAGCTGGGATCTGAAAGATGTGCAGACTCTTGTGCCATGCTTAAGCACTTACCTATAAGGAGTCTCTGGATGATGAACATTAAAAAATGCAAAACAAGGTGTGTCAAGAGAACAAATTCTTCCTTCATTTCTTCCCCCTGCTACCACCTTCCTTAGTTCTCTGACCTTCTGATGATATTTGTATTCATAGAATATTGTCCCCAGTAATAATGGTAGCTCTTCTACTCTAACCCATGTGCATGTACCAACCTGGATAGATTATTAATGTGTTACCCTGAAGGTGTGGCCAGGATAAGCAGGAACTTTAAAAAGTGGTTGGAAACTTGAAAATGTATGAAAACAGAATCTATTTTCATGGTGACAGGCTGAGAGATGAAAATTCATGTCTAGTTCTTTCTTCTGCCTTTGCTGTCTGGCTCTACGGCTTCCTTACTACAATCCAATGATCAGCTTTTTTTGTTGCTGTCATTCTTTCTGGTGTTCCTTCTAGCTGTCAGTCAAGCTTGAATTGATTTTTTTTTCCAGTTTTGTAAAGAAAAGAAAAGGTGCAAGTTGGGATATCCTCTGCTAAAGTCAGCTGTGGCTGCTCTGAGAGAGTCCGACAGGGAGGAGAATGGGAGGACATGATGATGTGGGGTCAGTCAGTCAGTTCTCCTGTCCTTGTGCTTTGTCCTTGAGGCATACTGCACTGATGCAACTCATTTCTTTGGGCTTCAGAACTAGTTATAGCTAGTAACATGTGGACAACAGGAAAAAAAAAGAGGGTTAGAGTAACCATTGTTTATTTACCTGTGTTAGTATATCTTGGGACTAATATTTAAACACCTTGGATGCATAGATAGTCCTGTCTCACTCAAGCAGTAAATCTCACTTTGACCATCTATGAATGTTCTTTTGAACCCTTTAGCTTTCACATTTTTGTTGTTGGTAGTGTCCTTGCTTTTTAGAAGGAAAAAACCCTGTGTGGCTGAGATTCAGCCTATGCAAACCTGACTCAAGGTTACAAAAGTTTTTCATCCTGCCTTCACCATTACCCAGTGCTTGAAACCTGGATGGCTGAGAGCCAGGAACATAATATCTCTGTCTCCTTCAGCTACTGCTACCAGCTGGGCTTGCCTACCTGTCAGAAATCTTATCTTGCATATGTATGCTGTTAACACAATGGTCTCAACAATGGTAAGGAACAATGTTCAGGAGTTGTGAAATCATGCACTTGCTTTTTTTATCATGCTTCCTCTATGTGAGAATACTAGCCCCACTATGACAGAAAGGAAAGGTAATCATGTAGAAGGGCATCATGATTTGCACAAAACTATACAGTGCATCTGTGAGAGGCAATTTTTCAGTGCAGCTTTTCCTGGCTTTGAAAGGAACTGTAGCAGTTTCTCCTTTCCTTTTGTAATAAAGGTTAATGTTTAGTATTGACCTACATGTAATTTAAGATTGCTTTGTACCATTGTTACCGACTCCTTGTACAGCCATGGGCAAGTAGTTCTGTAGAGGTCTCATTCTGACATCTTCAAATAATGAAGAGGAAGTGGTTCTATGTTGGGTGAGAAAAGTCTTTGAGTACATGCATACGTGCACCAAGCCTTCGCACACAGCCTGCTCTCCTCCTGACAGTGCTGTTGGACTGCGGGGAAGACTGCCCTGCTCTTTGTAGCAGAAATGTATTAGGCTTGTGTTGTCTGTGGTGGTGAAGATTGCCAGAAACAGAGACTGCCTGCTTTCAGCAAGCATCTTTGGTTTATTTATGTCCCTGCTCTGAAGTCAGAGATGAGAAAGAAAGTGTTTTGTGCTTGCAGTGCATGGAGCAGTACCAGTGCTGTTGTGTGATGCACTTGTTTCTTTTGATACTGAGGAAGGTTCTGTGTTTGTTTCAGAGGAAGATGTCCAAGAATTTCATGCTCACCTGCAGGTGCATGTGGAAAAATAGTTGCAGCTGGATACTGTTCCTTCACAAGAAACTGGTTCTCTACTGGTGATGGGCTCTGATTCTGCATATATTTCTGTCCTATCAACTGCAAAGCTCCTAATGTCTAGATAGCATCAGCTGTGCATCCTTAAAGTTCCTACTTCAAATCACATCTTCCTTTCGATCCCACATGGTAATCCCCAGCCATCACTGTACTCGGCAGAAAGCCAAGTGCTTAAGGCCTGGATACCCTCCTCAGCTACCAAGAAGGGCTTTCCCCAGTGAGATCCAGGGGAAACCCTGATCTGTCATGTGGATGTGCTCGCAGCTCCTTTTTGTTGTCAGAGAAGGACAACTGTGGTGCTTTGACTGTGTTTTGCTGCTCTTGGAAAGCCTGAAGCTATCACATCAGAAAACTCACTTTTCAGATTTTTCTGTCCTCTAATTATAGACCAGCTGAAATACAGGCAACACTTCCTCATCCAAGCTAAGACTTCTTTCTCAGGATTTGTGCTATTCCACAGTAATATCTGTTTAGTTGTTGTTCCAGATCCTCTTTTCTCCCTTTTTTCTTTCTCTTCCCATAATCTTCAACCTTTGCCTGTGGCAGCTGTGCAGCTAGAATCCAGATAAAGCTGCCTCTTTGATCCTGGACTGCATTTAATAATAGGGCTGTGGTTGTTAGTTGAGGAAATAACATATCAAGGTGCGTTGGCTCTTTTCTCATACAAGAGTTTAATTAATGATTTGTGCAATATACAGTACTATATATGCTCTGAAATGGATGTATGAAATTAAGGATCCTGGACACTCAGGGGTGTGTTTTCTGCTCAGTAATAGCTGTTACTCTTGGTAATTACTATATCTAAATGAGCAGCATGTGGTAGATATGACAACAACTTCATGTTACCCATGAAACCTTGATTCTGAGTTTTGCCTTCCCTTCTGAGTTGTGAGCATTTGATGAGTTCTGGTACACAATCCAACTAGTTTTGGCTGCCCCAGAGTTGAACGTTGTTTCTGTGGTACAGCTAGATGGAAGCTGGACACACAGAAGTGCTTTGGAGCTTTGCCATTACAGATTTATTTCCTTAGTATTGGGTCATACTCTATGTGGCTTAGAACAGGAGGTTCACACTTTTTTTTTTTTTTTTTTTTTTACCACTTGAATCTTGGTGAGAACTTGAAACATTACACACAATGGGTAAAAACTGAGGCTTGGAAATGATTCTTGGTGAGCAAAGCCAAAGTTTTGGGTAAATATAAACTAGTTCCTTAAACACTTTGAATTTGAATAGGTTTGTCTGAAAATGTGGCTGACTTACCTTCATCTTCCTTGTATAATTAAGAGTTAAAAAAAATTTGAAATGCTGAGATTAGAATTCACCAGCTTATCTTGAGAAAGAGAAAGGCTTGGCAGTGATTGTCTTTCTTTAGGAATGGATGGGAAATTTTTAGTTCTGTTGAAATACAAGTTTGGCAAGACGGGTTGATTAGGTTGTCTACAGAAGATGGATTCCAGGTCTCCTAGCCAGTGCCTGAAGGTTCTTAGGACGGTACACTTCTTAAGAGCCAGGTCCCTTTGGTATGCAGCCCCCTGCAGTGCAAGTCAGAGGTGCACAGGAGGTTGGAACAGCCCAGCCTATTCTTTCCTGCCCCATCCTGTTTCCTAGCGCTGCTGGAATCTATCTCTGTTGATTCTGGCACAGCCTGTGCAGAAGGCCACCAGGGGACAAAGGCTCCTTTTGTTGGGAGCTGCAGCCCTGAGCATGGACGTGCTTCTCAGCACTTGCCTCTTCCTGGGGCATCACACAGGGATTTCACTGCCTCCTGGGATGCACGGGTATTGGCTTGGAGTCACCACACCGGCCAGAGGGTGTTTCCTATTGTCATACTCTGGGAGAGGGACAAGGGAAAAGATTTGAGTGAAGTAGTGGTTGAGGTTTGCACAAGAGGAAACTAAATGTAGGGTGAATGTGACCCTTTATGGCCAGGTGCAGATAACAATGAATCAACAAGGACAAGCAGACTTCGTGCCCTGTTTTTCTCTGTCTTCAGTCTTAAAGACACTTTATGCAGCTAATCTCAGTTGTGTGTTTATTTGTTTGGGGTTTTTGTTTTGTTTTGTTTCCCTGAAACTTGTTTTTGTTCAGGCAATACTAATATTTAATACTTTTGAAGCTCTGCAGGCTGCACATCACTGAAACTAAAGTGTTGCTGGGGAGAGGTGTTGAAGGAGCAGGTTGGGACTGGGGGCATGAGCTGGGGAACACCCACCTGGTACAAGAAGTTCTCTTTCCTTCCCAGGTTTTTTGTTTCCCTCTATGGGAACACTCCAGTTCCTGTCCAGGCTTGGCTGTGGTGGCAGAGCTGTTTAAGGAGAGGGAAGTGAAACCTTTGGCAGGATAGGATCCAACAGGGAGATTTTACTCTGTCCCTGTGACTGGTGGGGAAGAGAGCACGTCTCTTGCCAATGAGAACTCAAAAGCTCATGTTTAATATTTGAAACACTGTATCCCCTGCCCAGCAGGTATCTGCAGCATCATCCAGTGTGGTGGAGAGTGGAGCAGCTGCTGCAACAACTGCTGACAGCAGCCTCAGTGCCTACCTCCTTCTTGCAGGTGATAGTAGAAATGTTTAGGTGTTGGTACTTGCCTCACAGGGATGAAGGCACAGAGAAGTGTGCACATGCCATTTTTGTTTTTCTGAGCTACCAGTGTGGGTAGCAGCAGCCATGGAACACTTGCTGGTTGCTGTCATGATTCATTATTTTATTAAAATCATGCTAAACCAAAATTAGTGTGTAGGAGCTGCCCAGGAGACTGATGTGACTGTACCAGAAAGACGTCTGTGTGGGTTAGCACGTGGTGTGCTGATGCCTGCAGTACTGAGGAAGGAGGTTTGTGGCTGGGTTAGGAGCCTTATCTGAGGTACTGGATGTATAACATGGGATGTGCCATGTTGGGGCAGCTGTGCTGGCAGGCACTGTGTTTAAAGATCAAGAAAGGGATATTACTCAATTCCCATTACTTCTATCTGGGAATTACAGAAATCAGAGAAACCTTTATAATGTATTTGGAAAGAAATCTCATCACTATGATTCTCTTGGTTTGTACCCCACTCACTCCAGGTTTGTCTTTGTTCATAACTGGGGTAGATTGTGTTGTGTTAGTCTAAAGAAGTGCTCTTTTGTCAGATACACTGGATACTGGCTCCTATTAGAGGTTTTAGACCTGGCAGACTGTGAGTTGTGTCCAAGGTAAAGGGGATTTTTCCAACCCCTTAGCTGAGTGGTATGTGAATGTGTCAGTGGGATTGAAGGAGGTTTTCTTAAAACCGTAATGAGGAATGTACCTCAGGAAAAAAGTCTTATCCGTGTTCTAGATGAATTAGAGCAGCCTTTTCTTGAGTCATGGGGCCTTAATTTTCTTTTCCAGGGGTTTGGCCTTCTCTGTAAATGCCAAATATACAGCTTGCTTTCCTTTGTTGTTCTTCATTGGCCTTGAAGTCTGCAGACCACATGCTGACAATCACGCGACATTCTTTTATGTTTATTAGCAGATCTGTAATTTCAACCCAGTATCTTCTGGCCTTGCTGTGTGTTTAATTCCCTCTGCTGTTTACAGTTTATGATTCTAAGCAAAGAGTAATGCACAGGCAGGCCCTTATAGTCCCTCCACATGTGCTTGGGTTGCCCTCAGCTTGCTTCACTGAGCAGAGTTTTCAATTTTCCTCTTTTGAAAGGCAGTTTAATGTAAAAGCTGAAGGCTTGGGTGTATGGCACTGATTCTGTGTGTCTCTTTGCCCCCCTACTCCGAGCATGGATCTTGAGATCACTCTCAGCGCACAGAACTTTTCTTCCAGTGCATGCAAGTTGGCTTGCAGATACAAGCTCTCCTCCCTTCACCTGCTCCTCTTCCACCTCTTTTTCTTCCAGGTGGCCTGTCACCTTGTCATTAGGACTCCATGGAAGCAGTAGCTTGCAGGCAGGCTTTGATTACTGGCTTCAAGCGTTACCAGGCTGCAGCAGCGTTTGATGGATTTTGTGGTGTGTATGATGTCTGGTTACTCATTGTGCAGGGGTCCTCAGGGACAGGCAGCCTCTCTTCCCGCTGCTGATTCCACTGCCATTTTTCCCTCCAAGATACTTCTCTTCTTTCCCCTAAATTCTTCCCTTGTGGTTCAGCGAAAAAGGAACGAGAAAACATTGGAAGTGTCAGGTTTGCTTGTCCTCTGGTTAACAGGAGGTTTTTGAGTGTAGAGCTGGATATGGCTGAAGCTCTTGGCAGCAATATCTCTGGAAAATAGCCTGATCCCTGGACAAAGGTGCCTCAGGGACCAGGTTGAAGGCAGACATGGATCAGGATGTGAAGGTGGCACATGTCAGCCCTAAGAATGATGAATGGGAGAACAGCTCGGCTCTTGGGCTCCTTCTTAAACTCTGCCATTTGGTATGGCCTCCTTTGTCCAGGCATAAAGCTCATGGTGCTGTGTATCACTCAAGTGAGCTTGGCTTTTTTTTTTTTTTTTTTTTTTTTTTTTTTTTTTTTTTTTTTTTTTTTTTTTTTTTTTTTTTTTTTTTTTTTTTTTTTGGGGTGGGGGGGTTTGTTTTTTGTGGTTTTGTTTGTTTTTCTGTTTGGTTGGTTGGTTTGTTTATTTGGTTTCATGACAAATTTCTATGTACAGTTTAATTTTGTAGGGTTTGTACCCTCACAGAAAATACCCAACATTTTTAGGAGTCTGCAAACAGAAAAAAGTCAACCCAAAATTTAGTATGACTGCTACAGAGTGAGCTCAGACCTTTATTTTGTTCCTAACATGATGATCTGCATCTGGAATCCTCTTGGCCCAGTCCTGCACTGATGTAGCAGATTTGTTTGTGGCAGTGGTCTAAAAGCTCAGTGGGGTTTTTCTCTCCATTCTGAACAAGTTAGATGAATGCTGACAGTGTATCTTTCACGTGTCCTTTGTATTCTTGGAGGAACTTTTTTTAATAAAACCTGGTCACCCCCACCCATGCCATGCTGAACTACTAGAAGCAGAGTATGTTATTGAGAGCTTAACATTGTGCCCATCCAAACACGGGCAACATGAAATTACCTGCTCAGATCTGGCTGCCCAAGTGGTGAGATGGCTTTGCACCAAATGCCTCCCTTGTATCTGCTGAGAAGGAATGCTTTTTGGCTATTGCCAAGCCGCCACATGATGGAGGTTACTTGGCTGATGCCTTGTCTTCCTGGCTGTCACTGTTCATCTCACCTCCTGGCTGACAATTGCTCTCAGGGGTAATCAAAGAAGGATTAACTTCTACAGAAGCTCCCATGTGTCAATTGTGGCTGCTTTCTGTTGCTTCCTACAGTGCCAGATCATCTGTTGTCGTTTCTGTCTTATTTCATGTATTCAGGCAGTGCCCTTCCTGTTCCCCTGAAACACAGATCTGGACCCTTCTCTACAGGGTTCATTCTCTGGGCATTTAGTTTTCTGAATAGGTGAACAAAACCTTCAATCAATCTAGTCATTGAAATCTTAGTTACCTTCTTTTGCTAATTCTGCTTCTTCCTGACTTTAGCAGCACCAAGAACTGAAACAGGATGGGGAACTACCAGGATAGACTGTGTCAGAACAAAAGTCAATTTCAAGTTACCAGTGGAGCAAATCCACTGCAAGGAGCTGGGCAAATGGAAAAGGCTCTGCTGGATTTCTTGTTTGGGATAAAGAAGGGCAAAATGACTTGCACATAATTATCTGGAATAAAAATGCTTTAGATGGTAACTTTATAGTAAAGATTCAAACGCGTTACACTCTGTTCCAGAGACAGAAGCTTTTCAAAAATCTGTTTGGGTGACTGATCATTACATAAGTTGTATATGACTGTCTGGAGACAGTAAATGTTTAAATGAGGGACCTTTTAGAATACCTAACTTGCCCTGCCAGTTGTAACAAAGCATTTAAATGTATCCTGTGGGACAGAAGCACAAAAGCTTGTCTGGCGCTTTCTTGTTATTTGGCTTTCATGTTAAATTTTGTACAGCAGAGTGAGTTGGATGGAGTGCTGGCATTTAAGTGCTCCTACACTGGCAAATCTACCTTGGTGCTTTTGTCACTGTGGTGGTGAACTGTACAGCCAGTAAAAATGAGCTGGATTCAGAGCACAGCCTTACTGGTTAGTGGACGTGGTTGTAATGTATCAAGTATGAGATAGAAAGTATACTACTCTAGGTTTGCTCTTGTCCCCACATACACAGCCAGGTCCTTGTGTTTTCCATACAGTTCCATCATGCCTTGCAGCAGCATGCACAGCCAACTCTGGACAGAAACGGAGTCTGGCCACATTCCTTTTAGGGCTAACTTGCTGCAAGGCTGGGGTATCAGTGTCCATATTGCTGCAGAGTGAGCCCAGGACTAGAGATGTACTAGGAGGCTCTTTGGTCCAACTTCTTAAATAGATTATGTACTTGAATCCTTCCCAGTCATCCAGTATAGTGGAATGTGTCTACTGCATGTCAGTTTAACGCTTGGTACTGCAAAGGGAATCCGGAAAAAGTTTGTGAAGTGCGATAAAGTTGTCCTGATGGTGTTTTTGCAGAGCATGTTAAACGATAGAGGGGATTTCACAAAGCTGTGCTGACACGACCAAAGGTGGACAGCAGTGAATACACATGAGATCTGGTGAACAGCAGTGATGTGGTTAAAGAGTCTTACTGTGATCCGCAGACTGAGATTGAGTTGTGCCTGGACTTGCTGCCTCCTGATAACCCTTTGCAAATAAACTCTTGGACAAGAGGAGATAAAAGTAACTAGATGCAGTTCTGGCCTTCCTTTTGTGACCGCTGCTAGCTATAGAATAAGTGTTTTTTAGCCACAGAAGGTCAGCAAGGCCTTCAGGCTCCAGACAGACATTATGATTTTATTGTTAGCCTGTATAACAAGATTAGCACCAAATGACTCACAGAACAAGTCAGGTGGTCTTTAATCTTTTGTATCTGGGTTGGTATGAAGACATTTTCATTATCATGACAAATGATGTGGCTGAAAACTGACAAAATAAGGTCTTCACTGAGAAGTGTTTTCTGTAGGAACTCTCAACTTTAATAAAAACGAAATATTGAAAGAGTGCGTTGTTGTTGTGATTTTTTGTTTATTTTTTTATTTATTTACAAAATGCTGAAAATTTCGACAGAGAACCCATTAAAAGGATTTTGTTGAACTTTTTGGAGGGAGAGGAAGCGATACTTTCTCCTTAGATCTGTGTTGAGTCCAGAGGGGGTCCTGGACTTCCTGACTGAGGTGACGATGAACATCACAGCTCAAGCTACAAGTTATGTGACATTTTCTTCTGGAGTGGAAGTTCCTGGGCTGCTTTCACTTGTGTACTTACAGACTGCAAGCTGCTAATGGTTGCTCCAGCATGAAGACTTAGTGTTCACAGTATTAATAAATAGGTGAATCTTCGTAATAAATAAACTCTATGCTAAATAAACTTTGTGTTAGCAACCCAGATATTCCCCTTTCTCTTAACTGCTCCTGTGATCATGGCTGGCCTTTATGCCACAAGACCACAGGGCACAACAGAGTTTGCCCACATGTAGGAGTGAAATAGGATTCAGACTAGAATACCTTTATTTTTTTCTCCATTTTAAGCTTCCTGTAAACAACACTATTGACACAGCCAAAGGAATAAAATCAGAGGCACCCTACAAATATCAGTTTTTATGGTATCTTGAAATTGTTCTGGAGTTTTCCTTACGGTGAAGTGAAGCTAATCCCATTTTTTTTTTAAATGAGAAACATTAACCTATGTAAATACCAGGTGGCTTTAGCTTATCTGTACTGTGGTGAGATGGAAAAGGGCATTGTATTTTAAAAGTGGGGATCCTAGGCTGATAATGAGAATGTGACTGGAGTTAATAATTTCTGGCAAGGTAACTTATCTTCTTGTAACTTTACATTTCTCCCCTCTTGCTTATTATCTGAGTGCAGTAAGTTTATGGTTCTGCATTGTTAACAGCTCAAGAGCTTTAAAAAGGACTTTGATTTGCACAACTTTTGTAGGAGGGAACGGACAAGCCCAGACTCTGATCCCTGAATTTCCGAGAGGCCCCTTCAGCCCCTTTTGAAAGTGTGCTAAGGGTGAAGCCAACTGTGCAGGAAGGGTGAGAACTGTGTGCTTGACTCTTCTTGCAGGAGCTGGGACCACTTAGAACTGTGGCACTGCTCCAGTTGTTAAAACAAGGAGTGTGAGGATGGTGAACAGAAGATCATAGGGTGGTATCACTTGAGCATGTGGGTGTCTTAGCAACTCTTATGATTTTGACTTGTATTAGTGTCCTTTTAATGATGACAGAAAAGGACTGGAGGAATGATGATAGTATCTGTAGACATGCAGATGATTTCTAGTGGATATTGGATAAAACAGGAAGATGATAAGTAATGTGGTGGGCAAGGGGTGCTCAGGTGCTGGTAGCTGTAGTTCCAGTGATAATACATGCCTAGGGACCAAGGTGTGGGATATAACTCCCCTCCTTTAGGTACTGCCCAGCTTTGCTCCATGCAGAAAGCCACAAATCACTTCTTTCTGGTTACTCTACTTTTCCTATAGGGATGTCTCTGCTTTGCTTTAGAAGATGTGTATTGGAAATTTAAGGCCTGTAGTGTATAACGCAACATTGCCTTCTTTACACCCTTCATATCCGAGGTACAAAGTGAAGTGAGTGGGCTGGGTTTTGTCCATAAGCACTGCCACAAAGCTAGAATTATTCAAGCAAAAGCAATGGGGTTTACTCCCAGATCACTGAGTATCCACCTATTTCCCCAGTAAGATTACATTCTCAGCCCTTTTGAGGGATGAGACTGCAGGTAAGGGGCTGCCTCCCTCTCACTCTGTAACAGGCTGTGACTGGGATGGTGCAAAGCAAATGCTACTTTTTTACAACACACACCTGAGTGATGATGCAGGTGAGCCAAGCCTGTGCTCAGCTCAGTCCACTTATGTGTGCTGTTCTACAAACCAGAAGCAGGTGCATTGATACATATATAAAATGTTCTTGTTTTCCATGAATGATGCAGATCCACTTGCAATTTCAAGCCTTTCCAACTGAGGCTGTAATATCAAGTGGTGGCATATGGAACTGGGCCTTGGGAGAGCTGCAAGTTGCTGACAGTTCCCCTGGTTATTAATGGCCACAGCAAGGGCTTGCAGATTCTGGGAATAGACTCTGTGTTTGCTTTAGGGGAGACAGCTGGCAATGGTGTTTGGTACAGCGATGTGTGTCAGCCTGACTTTTGATTGACAGTAACACAAACTTGTTCTCCTCCCAGCCACGGCTTAAACCTGGTGACATTTACGGCAGAGCTAACTTCTCCAGTCTAAGTTTAGATGGTGATTTTGTGTTTGTCCGTATGTGTGTGCTTAAGAAGATAAAAAAACAGGGAGAGGCCTTCCGCAAATAAAAATGGAACAGAAATTTTAAACCATCGCTGAATGTGAAAGAGGGAGGCGTTAAACCTTCATGGATTTTCATGGACTAGTTGCTGTAGATCTTTGTTCAAGATATCAGAATGTTGAAGGGTTAATTACCTACTTTGGCACTTTGGGTTTGCTCTCATGAAGTGTGTGGTAATTTTTCACAACTATGGGGCTGTGAGTTTGACTTGGTATTTTTGGTTTTTTTGGACAAGCTGAATGTAGTATTGGCTGGTAGCCTTAGCCCCTCCTGTGCACAGCTAATGACATGTTTTGTGGGTGTATGTCCATAAGCCATCTGGAAATAACTTGTTGTCTTAGCTGACTGTTAATTTAATTTCTTGCTCTGCACCCCTGTTACTCTTTCAGAAGCTTCTGTTAATGAACCCTTTGCAAGGGAAGAATCCTTCCCCCTCCCACAGCAGACTAGACCAAGAGAACAGAGCCAGCAATGTGCTTCTTAGCCTTGGCTGGGAGGATGAGAACTATCAGGGAAGCCTGTTCCATTTGATCCTCAAGCAAGTGGTGCTGAAGCATAGTAAGAGTGAGAGAGGAGCAGATCCTTGTCCAGTGATGGCTGAGCCAGAGGTGTCCTAAGCTTGTGCATCACTGTTAAAAGGTGCTTGAGGGGGAACACCTCTGGATCAGTATCGCATAGAAGGCTATTTCAGGTGAATGACTCAAAGGGGAATGGTTTTGCCTCCCATTGCAGACCTTTGGTAAGCCTTCATTCTTTCAGGAATATGGCTTTCTTTTTATGCTGTCTTCTCCCAGGCCTGGTCTGGCAGCAGGTTATATAACCCAAATAGAAATAGCTTCCTCTTTGACTTGGCCCTGAGGGCTGGATGCTCCGTATCCTCCAATAGATGCATGAAGGACTTGCACCAATGTTCCCCTGGCATTATGGTGAAAAATGTACTGTGAAAGCTGGAACTTGAATGTTTGTGAACATCATGAACAACTTATTGGCCACATGTTTCTGGAGAGTTCACCTGTGACTGCAGACAGAGGCACTTTAGGCAGAAGGTCTGGTGTCAAGTAGTGTCCAGAGAGGCCACCTGTGTAAACCAGGTGAATTGAGAACAACACCAGCATTTAGAAAAGTGATTTCAGCCATCCTTTATAGGGCAAGAAAGCTCCTGGGTTTGGCTCCTTTTTAATCTAAAATGAAGGTGCAAATGGGAGTTAGGGCAGAGGGACTTGGTTCCATCAGACCCTTCAGAACTTCTCCATTGTGTCAGCAGTCCACATGTCCACCTTGCTTCTGAGTTCCTTGTCAGAAATGATTGGTTGCCTATGATGGGTGGGAAAAAATTTGCTGCAAAGGGTTTTTTACCATCCCTTTTCCACTCTGCTTCCACTTCCCTCACTCCCTGCTCTTCTGGTTTGCAAAACTACACTTATGTAAGCAGTGCTAGCAGCGTTACCCACTGTCACCTGATATTTGTCAAGTGAGCTGCATCTTTTGTCTGTAGGAGACTTGAGGATTTTTGGTTAAGTGTGCTTTGCAACCCTTCTGTCCTTTCCTAAGGTGGACACTTGCTCCAGATTCATTGTTTTTAGTGTGATAATGCATTAGTACTGCAGCAAGGCCAAAGGGTAAAACCCCAGGGTCGGGATCCCACTGTAATCAAACAAATCTGGAACAAGAGAGGCCTTTTGCCCTGAGGTCACATACAATGAGCAATGATGCAAAGCAGACCAGGCTTGCAGCTGTACTGATGCTGTAATCAGAAATCCTGGTTGCCTGGATTTCGGATTTTTTGGGGCATAGTGTACCAGATATGGGTGAGAGGGAGGAGTCAGTCCATCAGTACTCCTGTGAATGAAAGGTGCAGAGTTCTTCTGACTGATGAATCTTATTATTTCAGTACCTACATATGGGATAGTACCAAAATCCCTAGACATTCCATTTGACATCTATAAAGATATGAGTGGTAGATTGGTACTGCCTTTCTTGGAGGAAAATAGAATAGGAAATACTTTTTCTTTTCATACTTCATCAGAATAAAGAGACATTTTGAGCCATTTCTACCTGCCTAATGTGCTCCTTGAAATACTTTGCAGCAGTTTTAAATTATCATTCCTGTATTGTTTCATGGACCTGTTTTAATGCTAATGAATAATAACAATAAATATTAATAAATAAATAATAATAAACCACTCTGAAGGTCTTCTAACAGACTCCCTCCAAACAATTTATACTGACAAAGTTTCCTCAGTGTACCTTTTTCTTGTCCTTTGGGAGTGACAGCTCATGTCCACTTGTTTGTAATATATTCAGCATCTGTCGACACCCTTCCAGGGGGGAGCTGAGCATAGAGCCATCTTGTCCAAGGCTGGTAACTGAGCTCTGAGACTGCCATCAAAAATAAAAGCTGCTGAGGTTGAATCAGATCTGGATATCTGAGAACTGGAAACTCTGTGAAGGACAGAAGTGACTGAGTTGATAACTAGGAGCAAACAATGCTGCTGCTTTAACATATGAAGGAGCATTTTTTCTTTAAAACAAACAGAAAAAAAACCCCAAAGCACCCTGAGGTGTCTCTCCCACTCTGGCTTCATATGCCAAACTCACAGATAAAGACGCTCAATGTCTTCTGGTGCACTGTGAGACAGAACTTCAGCACAGCACCCTTTGCTGCCCTGTGGTAATGTCAGCTGAGCTGGGCTCTCTCAGCTGCCCTTTGCATCTTCTTCCACATAAGAAAAAGTCACTTGAGAAGTTTGCACGGCATTGTGTCGAGGACATAGTTGTGATCCCCTGGGAAGAGGGGGCAGCTGGACTCCTGGTGTCATTGCCTACTGTGGGAACACATACGTGACTGGTAACATGGGGATAGCATCCCCTTTCGCACTGCTGGTAAATCCATGCCTGATACAGGCAGGACAGTGAAGTGTGGAAGGGCCCTGTTCTGCCCCGTGGTGCAGTCAAGCAATGCATCCTTTGCACTGTGCCTGGTATAGGTATGGTCCATGTCCTTGTGCCTTTCACCTTGATTTGTGCTTTTGGGAGAAGACAGCAAACACTCTGGATCTGACCTTTGTAGACATGAAAACATTTGCTGCCAGGCCAACCAGGTGGTGCTGGCTTAGTTTTTTCATGGTATCTTCCCCCCTAAAGATCTCCAAGGTCAAGGTCCATCTTGCTGGTAGCTGATAGAGCAAATTTGCTTGATGGGGATGTGTTCACAGTAGTTGTTGGAAGGAGAGGGCTTGTACTTGGCAGCCTGTTCTTAGACTGAATAAAATCTGGGGACTTGTTGTATGACTTCAAAAAAACCCCCAAACCTACTGCTTTGTTCAGAAATGTCTCTTCAGTATTGACCACTGGGAGGATGTTTTTGTAGGTCTTGTGTAAAAGAAGGCTTCTACATTGCTAGTTTTAAAAGTCCTTACAAGCACATTTTGGACTTTTCCTAGGAGAGCTAATAAAAAATACTGTTTATTCTTTAAATAAAGACCAGTTTCAGAAGTCTCTGTGCATTGTGCATGTTTTCACAGATCAAATGCTTCTAATGTATTATAATAAAGTAGCAGCAGGAAGCTGCAGGGGTTTTGCAGGGAGTAGTTGGCCACTAGAGGCAGGACAGGTAGGTGTGCTTTTTTTCCTGCCTATTTGTGTAATGCTTGTCAAATCAGATTAGATATGTGTTACTTGTGTGGTCAAAGATGGGAGGATAAAAACGACTGTGTTATAGTAGCCTGAAAGATACTCCCACTGTAAGTATGAAGTTTTCAGGGAAAGGCAAAGTAGAACCTGTTGACTCATTTTCTCTTGTAGTGCTCCAGGCAGTGTTGTTAATTAAAGAAGCAAAGGAACACTCAAACCTATGCTTAGGGCAGAAGAGGATCATGGAAATCAATCAGCAGACAGCCATGTCAGAACCACCCTAATTCCTGCCAAAACCCAGTTCTCTAGTGGATACTAGCTAAAATGCTTGTTGCAGCTGTGTCTTGGTTTTTATTTTTAAGTGCGTAAGCCTTGGACAGTTGATTCCCAGTGCTCAAACCTGTAGGCAAGTGAGCCCTCAGACTTTCAATAAGAATTAGCCCAGAGTTACAGGCAAAGAGATGAAAAAATGTTAAGACACTTGGAGACTGAAGATTTCAAGGTTCTCAGTGGGTTTTTAGCTTACTGTTTTCAATATATAGCTGCTTATTTCTAGGTTATGAGGGCTTCTCTTGGAGGATTTGTCTTTCTGAAACCTGGCTGGATAAGTTTGGAGACTGGCTGGAGAAAATAAATAGAAACACTTTGGAATGTGTTGGTAATATTCTGTATAATGTGCTGAAGTATTAAGGCTTTGCCTTCCATAGTAGTTTGCATAACTCTCCATGGGTTCATCCTTGTTAATAAGTGTTGACAAGCCTTCAATGCAGCTGATATAGTTTGTGGACAGGCTAAATTAGTATGATAGTATGTGTGTGTGTGAGTAAGTACTGGTCTTTGGACTGTTTCTTGTCCACTGTCTTCTGTTAGCAGCCACCTGCAGTGGTTCAGGTTGGGTAGGGTCCTGAGGTCTTGGGGAGTTGTACAAAAATACACAGATGTGAATATATGCATGTTTAAAAAGCATGGGCAACATGGTCATCTGCCCAGTGATGGACTCTCATGGCACGCAGGATTTTGCCTAAAGACAGGGTAGCAGAGTGCCTACCTGCTGAACCTCAGGTCCTGTCTTTCTTTGGAGAGGTTGCCCTTTACTGTCTGCACAATGTGACTTGGGCTTGCAAAAGGTGCTGTCTGTCCTGTATGCAACATGTGGAAAGGCTACAGACAGAATGTTGTAAATTTTGTTGATGAAGGAGAGACCTCCAACCTGGGTAAGTGCTCAAGAACAGGGCTACTGGAATTGTTCTTCTGACTTGGCAGAGCAGAATAGGATTGCCAAATTTATTCTCCTCATCCTCTGAAATTGTCATACTTACCATCTGAATACGGAAATTGGAAAATTTGGTAGAAAATGCTCTTCTCTTGAGGTGCTAGTCCTTAACAGACTCTTTCCTCTAAGGAGGGATTTTGCAAAGAAGTTTGTGCCAGCCAGGTATGCAGCTTTTAGCCTGTTCTGTTGTGCTGCTTATTTTCTTTCCTTTCTACTTTTTTCCTTTACTTATAGACAATGTACTATAGTTAGAGACAGTGTTAGCAGATCCTGTTATTGAAGGCTTCCCAGAGTGAGTGGCATTAGGGCAAGGAAATGTCAAAGCCCAGTTTAGACAAGTGATTTGATCATGGGGGGGATATTGAAGGCAAAGTGCTCAGTACCTCCCTCAGAAGGAACTGAGTGCTGCTAGTATGGTGGGAAAGGGCTAGGGGGAAACTGCTCTAGATTCTACTTCAGAAACCACAGTACTTTTCATGTAGGTCCTCAGGGACGCTGGTCCTACTGAGACAGATAATGGAGTCAGTAGGAGATATTGCAGGTTCTGAGAGCAGTAGAAAGAGAGGAAGAGGAAAGCAGGGCAATGAAAATCATCCTGGTGTTTTTCCTAGTGCAGAAGATGAACTGGGATTCTGGCCCCATATCCAAGAGAACTTTTTATCTTGGGTGCAGGGGTCTACTTATGGGTATAACAATTTTAACTTGCCAGGTAAGACAGTTCTCTAGCAGCAGTATGGAGGACAGCTTCTTGAGCTCCAGGTGCAGGAGCAGCCTGAGATCTGCTAAACTCATGGATGTAACGTCCAGAGACTGGGGTCAGACCTGATTGTTCTCATTGTATTTACCTATGGTCTTACAACATTCAGTAATGATGTCCCATGTATAGGAGCTGACAACCAGTGCTGTGATGTGAATCCCTTGTTTGATAGCCTGTAACTGAAGATAAGCGTCCCCAAACAGTGCCAAACGTGGAAGGAAGCATCTAAAGAGTGAGCTTCACAAGCTTGTTCCAATTAGTCTTCATAGTGAATGTCATGAAGTAAAGCAAGTACCTTTACAGAACAGAAAATGGAAATATGAAAGTGCTATTCTCCCTGTTGGAATATTGCTTAACATGTTTCTACAAGCTTTTGTTTTTGAGATGCTTCAGTACAGCATCAAGCTGAGCCTTTGCATCTGTTTATGCTGGGTACTGGCTGCCTCACCTCATGGGGAGAAACTGAGCACAGTAACTTGATTTGCTTCAGGCCTTAGATGAAGCTCTGGTGAAGTTAGAAATACCTTTTCCTCACAGGGCCATCAGTACAGGTATGTATTCTGTACATGCTTCAAGGAAGGCCTCTGAGTTCAGATGGTGACTGTTACAGAAGAATCTTCTGCATCTAAACAATCTTCTTTTTATCCTTCATATTAAAAGGGGAGTCTTCAGCAGTGTATTCAAAGGAAAATGCTGAAATAACGCTGGCATTTTGAGGTGGACATGGTGCAACATGCAACTTCAAAAGTGGGACAGTTCCTTTGTGTTCCCCCCTCCTTGGTGATATTACTCATGATTAGGCCTTAAGGAAAAGCTGACCATCGTTCCAAGCCACCACACTTTGAAAAAAGTCCTGCACCTGCTGTGCTTATTTCTACATCTTGTCTTACATGTGGCATGATCAGAAACAGGGATATATTTTTATGGGTGACTTCAACCTAGTGAAACTTGTTGCCATGAACTCTCTCTGAGCCCATTATGAGGAAACAGGTTTTCCAGGAAATAATTTGGAATGAGAAAAATGGAGCTTCTGGTTTTTTTTCTATTGACTACAGAGTGAGAAGGATGAAACTTGAAAGACAACTCAATATGACCACATTGAGTCAATGTTAAACTTGAGCAGTGTGTCCTAAAGGTGCAGGTGATGGTGAGGCTGCTATTTAGTAGTGATCAGAGACAGCTATTTGAGTTGAGCCCTCAACACAGTGAAACCTGACTCTGGCTCCTGCAGGGATTTTGCAGTGTAGTGCCATTTAGGGACAGTGACGTGTTTTTTTTGACAATTGGCTATACATGTTGTTATTATCTGGTCACACTTGGCTGTGTGTTACACTTCTGACTGTAGTATGAAAGAAGGAGTGAGGTCTTTTTGGGGAGGGTATTTGTTCAGGGACAAAGCTGCCTTCTATAGCTGTCATCTTTAGAATTTGGGAAGAATAGATAGGTCTGTCATCTATGTAGAGTGGGATAAGTCTGGCTTAAATCACACTTGTGGTGTGTGTCTTAGTCTTTCATTAGCAAAGGATCTTCATTCAATCCATCCTAATGATTTAAATTCTTCACTGTTAGCATATTTTTTGGGGATATGAACAGAAAATTATATTTTTAGTTGTTTGGGGGTTTATTCCTAGTGAAGCTGGGTTTTATGATATGACTGAGCATGCAAACTCTCACTTTAGTTAAGAAACCTGGGAAAATCAGACTCACTGTGTCTTGAGCTGAGCACTCAAGACGGTCAGCTCCTCTCTTTTGTTCCTCTCTGTCCTATTTGAAAGCTGGAGATACCAGGGATACATTTGATGACTCTGTGACATGCTGAACAAACACTCCTCTTTGCAGCTGGATGGATGTGACATTGGACATTGCTTTTCCAGGTCTTTCAGGAAGTGTCTAACAAAATGCTGTATTGAATCTTCATTTCCCAACTCTTAGCTGAGTAATGGAGGCAACGTCCTGTCTCTGTGGGATGTATTGAACCTTGTCAGCAAGTAAGAAGTAAACAAGAACTACTCTGTCTGCACTGAGTAGGACATTGCCCTTTCCCATCTTTCAGTGATCTGAGGGTCTTGGTGCTTGCTCAGCCACGGGAATAATTTCCTCAATTTAAAATGAAGCGTTAATATGTTTGGAGTTACTTCCTCTCCACCCCCATCTTCCTTTGTCCAATTGTTTCAAAGAAAGACTTAATTGTGTCAGGCTTGCATGAGGAAAGCCAGGCTGTCCCCAAAACCAGCCTAGAGTCAAGCGTGGAGGGCAGGAGGACATGCCCCCTCCCCGGGAGGGTCAGAGGGGAAGCAGACTCTCACTGCTGCTCTTGCTTTTCTCCACATATCTGAATGCAAAACCCAGATTATTTCATGAGCACAAATCTACTTCACTGGGCAAGTCACATTTCATCTGGGCACAGAAGAAATGAGGCTTAAAAAAGCTTATGAAACTTCCTTTGTTTGTACCTTATTAAAGTTACGTGGCTTTGTGCTTTCCATCTGACTTGGGCACTATTTTCTTCTCTTCCTCTTCCGAGTACGTATTCCATGGAATAATAGGCAGCAGCCTGAGATCAAAGATTTATTTGTTCTGTTTCTTGTTGACCCATTGGTGCATGCCAATTTATTGCAATTCAAAATTAGTCACAGTAGTTACTGGCTCTGTGCCCAGTTGGTACTTGGAGATTATCCACTGGAGTTGGCAGATACAGCAAAAGTCAGAGGTGTTGCTGATGAGGGGTAGAGAGGTCAGGAGATGGAGTGATTTATGGGCACTGGGCCCCTATCAGTAAGATGTAACTGCATTCTCTCTGTGATACACTAGGGAGTAAGGTGTGGACCTGCAGTGCTGAAGTTCTCTGGCTGTGGGCATAATGTCTCCCCAGTCATCAGGGCTGGACCACCCTAAGTTCAGACATTTCAGAGGCAGATTGAGCTTTGTTTGGGATCCACAAAATTAAATACCTTTTTTTTTTTCTTCCTACGCATCACTTGCGTTGTCTAAACTGGTCTTTGCTCTGGGTGATCCATATGCCATGAAAAGTAGAGGTTTATTAGGTTATTAGTTCACATAGTGAGTTTACATGGGGCCTGTTGAAAATATTTGGATTTTCAGGACTTTTTTTGTGTTGTGGCATTGATATTTCAGGAGGGAGTGAGGGAAGGTGCTGACTGAGAACTGTGGATGCATTAAGCAGCTGGCATATATTTCTTTATTAGAAAGCAGTAATATGAAACTGTTACAGTTGCTTTTTTTGAGAAAAGCGGAGCTGCATTTTTGTCTGATACTTCTTGAGGCTTCACTGCCAGCGTTTGTCTTGAATGGTGATTGTTCCTCTACATCAGACACTTTGGTGGTTTCGGGGCTGATCTCCAGATCTCTACTGTCCTCATGCCCAGTGCTCAAAGCAGAGCATTGGAGGCCCTATGCTAATCAGTGGGGGAATTTGTCCTTCAGGAATGTTTCCTTCTGTAGACACCTGGATAAAAGAAGGTAAACTGTAGCCAGATAAGATGCTTCCTTTTGACTGCTACAAAGCTGTGGTATTTAGGGAGTGCTCAGTCATCCTGTGAATCTTATGGTCTTACCTCTGATGAGAACCTGCAACTTGGTTGCAAACTTTTTGCAAATTCCGAAGCAAAAAGTGCTTTCCATTTTTCTGAGAAGAGCTGCTGTTATTAAAGGTTATTTCAAGCCTTTACTTCTCTGACCATTGCTAGCAAAATGCCACATCTCTGGTATGAGGATTTCCGTATTTCCCTTTCACTTCTTCTGTGTTACCTTACTTCTCAAAGTGTAGCGATCCAAGCTTACTGCAAGTAGTTCTGCCCACAACAACAGATTACAAAGACATCAGTGATATGAGAAGAATGTGATAATTTCTTTATCTCTTAATAGCATCTTGCCTTCTAGGATCTTGTACCATCTTGAAATGGTCCCTATCCTTATGCAGGGCCAGGACTTCTCAGGTCAAGGGCAGACCAAGGAGCCCAGCCATGGTTGCTGCTTAATCTTTTAAATGCCAGATCCATGCCGGCTGCCTGGTGTGGTTTGCCTCCAGACAGCAGCTGACGGATCACACCATCTCTGATCTGCCCTGAGATTTGGGAGCTGCAGTGGACTCCTGTCTCCTACCCTGGTAAATCTGCTCCATTAATAGCTATCAAAGAGCCTGAAGTTTCCATGCGAACTTTATCTGGCTTTGCAGTGAGCTGGAGGATTAAAAACTGTCGCAGGGGAGGGGAGGGAGCAGCCGTGGCTCACCCGGAATAGCCTGACCTATGACGGCACGAACCAGCCTGGGGAGGGGAGTTGTCCTGTGAGCTCACGGGTTATTAGCAGTGAGCACAGACATGTCTGCAGTCAGCAGCACACCCAGGACCATCTGCTCCATCCCTGTCTAGTTCAGGGAGTCCAGAGGGATTTGTTAGTATGACTTGCCAGGACAGCTCTTTGATGGGAGAGTTGGGAATAGGCTTGGGGGGATGCAGCAGTGTGGCGCCACCATTTTATGCTGCTCAGATGACTTCGGGTTTGACCTCTGGGCTGTTTGTGTGGGGCAGATCTAGTTCTGAGGGAGAGCATTATGAGAAGATAACCCCTGCCCTGCTGCAGCCCAGGGCTGTTGTGTCTCTGCTGTGTTGTAGCGGGTAAAGGGATCAGGGGGCTGTATGGCTGGAACTCATGTATAGGGCCAGGAGGTGTAGGGCACAAGGCTTCATCTACCAGATGGGGAATAGTGTAGGAAGCAAGAACAGTTTGGGGTTTTTTGTGTAGCCAGGGATTCACTTCTCGCAGCCTCTCTGTTGTAACTGGTTTTGTTTTCCTTGACTTGTTCCTCTGCTGACATCACCAAGTCCTCTCTTTTACCCTTCCCTTGTTAGTGTGGAACCATGCAGGGTTTCTTTTTGCTTCCTCTTTCCTCATCCAGAGCTGCTCCTCAGCTGAGCATTACTGTTGCAGCAGGAGCTTTTCCCTTAGAGACAGGCATGAGTTAGAGCCCTTTCCAGTGCCCAACGTTTTGCAGGAATTGTGCAGAGCACCTCAGCACAGTGGAACAAGATCTTCCCAGTGACCAGATAAGCCCAGATGCAGTGTGCATGTTGCCCAAGAGGCAATGGAATTGCAGATTAACTCATTGGACATGTGGGAAGCTGCTGTGAGTGCTGCTCTGTGTTTTACCCCAGGAAACTCTGAGACTGTTCTAAACCTTTGACCTTAGTGGCATACTCCAGATTCCTCCTCTTTAAATGGTCTCCTTCCCTCCCCTCCAGGCCTGAAAACATCACATCTCCTGATTAGCCAGACAGATGCATTACCCCATAAAAAGCTCCTTTATATCCCCAGTAATTCTCTTGATCTGCACATTGGGACCATCATTCTGTTTGGAGTTTACAGCTTGCATGCTTTATTGTTACTGGTGGTGGGTGCTATTGGTGTGCTGGCTCTTTGGATATCTAGAAAGTCACCTAGCAGGTGGGAAATCCTTGCTCCATAGATCTGGTAGCCTGGGGGAGTAGAGCTGAACACAGGGTTTTTAAGCAACATTCTTTCTGGGAGAGGTTCCCCATACCACCTGATGGGAAAGATGAAGCCATAGTGAATCCTTCTCTCCTGCTGGCATGGGAGAGGAATTTGCAGCCTCAGCAGCAGTGTTGCTGTGGGTTGTGCTTCCCTTTGCTGGAGTGGATGAACACAGGAGACACCAGTGTCTGGTGTACAGGACTCTGCCAGTCCAACCAATGCTGCTTCTTCCCTCTCCAGCAAACTCCTACGTGCCAAGGGTTTGAGAGGAAGAAGGGAATATTCGTGGTGTCTGTGTCCTGCTGTGTAGACAGGTTTACCAAGCGCATTAGGTGTTTGCAGCTGCAGTATTTATTGCTGTCACTTGAGCTATGGAAAGCTGTGCTTGTAATTCTGGAGGTTTTTGATTCAGCTCTTGGTCGCAAAAAGTGCAGTCTTCTTCTATCTGTCCTTTCCCTTCCTTTTGCTGACAGCAGAAAAACTCAGCAATTCCTGGAGGTGACAAGAAGGTGTTGAACAGAGGGAGAATGAAAAACAGTGATTCCTTCCTAAACATTTAATCCCATCCTAAATAAGGGGACTTAGGAGCTGTGTGCTGAATGACTGTAATGATTTATCATGACTAGCACTGAAATCAGTTATTGTGGTCAGGAGCGAGATGGGAATATCTGTTCTTATATGGAGGAGAGGGGAATTGAGATTAGCCAAGTAGACATAGCAGATGTCCTCCACCTCACAGTATAAAAAGATGAGAGTGGCACTTGGACTGGATGATTGTTGTAGGTCCCTTCAGACTGAAAATATTTTATTCTACATCCTGTTGCATAGTCCTTTTCAACTCCACTTTGGGGACCAATCATGAAAGTCTGATATCTGTTCTGCAGGGGGAAAATTCTCTTTATGTTTCCTGAGAGGATCCACAGATAGCAAAGGCAGCTGGAGGAAGCTGGTTTGGGTTGCTGTCATGGTTACCTGGCAATCCTTCAGAGTGGCTCTTCTGGGAACAGTTAATAGTGGCCTACCTGTAGATCTGACGTCAGTGACAGGCATTTGCATTTTCCATCTTAATCCCCTTATTTCCAAAAGAAGCTGAATATGATGGCTGTGATCTGTGGGTAAAGGACTGCTACTGGTGTGCTCAGCAGAGCAAGAGAGTTTTCCAGTGCTTTCTGTCTCTAGGGCAGTCATGCTCTTTCCAGCCAGGGCTATTTTGAGGTGTTCCTTCAGTACCCTTTCCCCCAAAACCTCCTGTGACTGAGGACTGGATGGGCTTTTCTCTGGTTCTACTGGCCCTGAAAGTCAAGGTGCCTTTTTCTTGTGTGTTTGTTTGGTTTGGTTTGGTTTTGCATGGTCATGTTTTATTTTTGATTAACAAAGATGATGTAATTGATTTCAACCAGTTATAGTTTACATCTCAGTATCCCTGCAGCTGGAGTTGCTTGGGGCATGACAAAGAGCTGCTGTCCTCTTCCCTTGCTGGGGTTTGCCCAGCCTTTTTGTGGTGGACCTACTGGCCTGCTCAGAATATGAAGTGCTGTTTTGTTCGCTTGGGAATGATCCACTTAACCCCACGGAGAGGGGATTAAGAGAGAAGGGTGATAAGAGAAGGAGTCCGATAAGGATTTTTTTTCAGGCTGTGGGGAGTTGTGCTGAGCAGAGAGGTGGTGAAAGGAGCAAGACTGGCTGCTGACACTCTGATGTGACACTTAGACTGAGTGTCACATAGATTCATCGTGTAAGGTCCCCAGTTGCTCTCAGCAGCCAGCTCCTGCCAAGCATGTGCCTCATGAGAAAAGGTGGAAGGAAGGTGGGACTTTCACTGCTCCAGCCACCTTCTCTCTCTGAGGAGATCTCTATACAGGTTTCTGTGTTTGAGGGCACTCCAGCTGTTCTGGGAGCAAAACCCCACCCTGTCTGGACCAGAGACTAGTGTTAAATCAGGATAAGTGTAACTGCAGAAGACAAGGCATATTAGGGATGTGGTTTGTTTCCTGCTGGTTCAGGAGGTAAACAACCAGATTGCAGTTGTCTTGTCTGCAAAAAGCATTAGACCAGCGAAGGACAAGCCACAGTCATGCTCTTCAGTGTAGCAGAGTATAAGAGGTCCGAGTTCTTCCTGACTCATCTGTAAATCTGCTTTCAAACTATGATGATGTGGAAAAGTATTCCAGAAATTCTGAGTGCAAGAATAAAGGAGACTTTTAAAGTTTCCTTCTTTCAGCCTCAGGAGCGAAAACATGCAATTGTTTCTTTGTCTCTGCTTTGCTGTATCTGAGTTTGAAGTCTGTTTTCTTCTCTCTTCCTACAGGTCCTTCAGAAGCTTGGTAAAGCAGATGAAACAAAAGATGAGCAGTTTGAACAGTGTGTGCAGAACTTCAACAAACAGCTGGTAAGATAATTGGTGATGTGTAATTGCACCCTGGGTTTCAGTATTAGCTTCCAGTCATCTGCTGCAATATGCAATTCAAACTCATTAAATTAAATGATGACATAAGCCTACTGAAGTGACCCACAACTCATAGCTGTTCACTTATGAGAAATTACACAGTGACTTCCAGTGGAGTCAGTGAAAGTGTAAGCTGAAAAATAATACTTGTTCTAGACCCAAGTTTAGAAAAGAAATAGCTCAACCAGAATGCTTCCTTCAGTTAGCAATTGCTCTGTAATGTAATTTTTCCTGCTTGGTTGGAAGCAGAGATATAAGAGCAAGACTGTGTCTCTGAAAGATGGATAGGATAGGAAACAGATAAGAAAAAAAAAAAAATTAAATGGAACAAGACAGTTTCAGTTTCCTAAGTGAAGAGCAGAAGAGACAAAGAAAGCCAGTGGTGAAAAGGGAAGATCTTTTCATGGCTAAGACCTAAATCTGACTTCCTCTCCATACTTGCACAATCACTGTCAGGCCTGAGTCATTAATCTTCCACGTGTCTGCCTCATCCCTATATTTTAGTGCACAGAAATATTTTAACAGTGTAGCAATTTCCCCCCACCCTCCTACTTCAACAGCAGTAGGTTTTTATCTTCATCTGGGTGTGTTTTGTTTTGTTTTTTAATAATTTTTTTATCTAGAGCTTTCAGCCACTTAGAGGAGGGGAAAACACCAGTTACATTGGGGAGTTTGCACCCTGGTCCTTGCTGTTAGGGAAACTATTACTTCTGTTTCACGGCAGAAAATGTGTTCCACACCATAGCTCAGGCAGTGCTGAAAAAATCTTTTACCCTCTTTGTGCCCTGACACATTTAGGACCTTTTTCTGAAGCTGTTAGTGGCAGCTGCATTGTGTCTGTTAAGACTCAACAGATGTGGTTATGTGTCACAAAACCAGCTGAGAAGAGATTTACCACAGCTGAATATCATGAAAATCCTTCAGTCTGACTTTAACTTATGTCTAACCAGAGCTGACTGCAGATTCCTGGAGACTAATGCTCGTTCTCTTGGCAGCAATAGTAGCTGTTGCTCCAGGAGTTCATGCAACATGTCTGTAGTGTGTCCAGCAATGATATTCTCTTGTACACAGTGGAATATATTTTGGCTTCTTTCTGACAACATGAGATTACCAGGTGTGACTTTTTCTTTTATCATTTTTAAGTATCAGCAATAAGGAAATAACCTTTTAAAAGGAGAAATACCAAAACCTTCAAATCTAAACTTTGAGATGTGACTGCCTGGGATGGTTTTTCAGTTTCCAAAGCCATGAGTTCCAGTGGTGCACTGAGAAGCCTATTAAAGGAGCACTCTCTTGTACCCCTTACATCTGAATTTCTTTTCCCATCGTGCAGGGGCAGACGATGAACCAAATTCC
Source organism: Empidonax traillii (assembly GCF_003031625.1). Taxonomy (NCBI): domain Eukaryota; kingdom Metazoa; phylum Chordata; class Aves; order Passeriformes; family Tyrannidae; genus Empidonax; species Empidonax traillii. The sequence goes on from NW_020955198.1 coordinate 2,699,141, forward strand.
CCAAATAATTTATCAAAAAAGCTGAAGGCTGCTCTGCATTTGCTGTTGGGATCTGTTAGTTTTGCTTTGGCCCTCAGTTTTCTTATTACTAAAATAAATGTAAACAATGCTTTTTTTTACAGGGCAATCCATAAATGTGAGTTAGCTGGATTGTTAGGATATGCAAGGTGGAGAAGTTATCGTGCTAAGCAGATTAGGGAAAAAATTCAGCTATGTGTGCATAGATATACACCTGTTTTTACTTTTATGTGTATGAGAAGTGTGTGTAGTATAAGTTATCCATGAGATTTCTATGGCCTTTCATTAAAGTCTGTTCCAGTGGGAAATGTAAGTCTGGAGGAAAGCTGGTCTTTTGCTGCAGGCTGGTGACAGAACATCTCTGCTCTTCTGTGGAATTGGCTGGGATGTGACCAGGCAGTGGCTGTGTTCACTGGTTGATTAGAGGCTCCTCTGGCTCTAATGACTGTTTTGGGACACTTTGACACATGTTCCTTGTGTGGGCTGTCAATGAATGGAGTGCAGGTCTAAAAATCACATATGCACTTTTAACCAAGACATCTTGTGGTTCTCTTAAATAGTAATTCAGAGGACATAAGGGAGAGCATTGCAGTTGCCCGCTCTCTGTCCATCAGGTTCATAGAAGAGTACCACTCAGACAGATGGATTTGTTTTGTGCTAAATGATCTGGACATAACCATGCAGCTGCAGGGCTTGCCCACATCTCTTGAAGGCTTGACAAGCAGCAGAGCAGCCTCTCATATTAATCCCTCACGGTAGATTATCTTTTGTAATTAACCACGCCAGAAGTCCATTTGAAGGCTCCCCCCTTCCTTCCCTTTCCCAGTGTCACCTGTGTTCAGGCACCAGCACAGGGATCTACCCTGGATATTATTCTCACAGATCTGGGAGCAAGAGGCCTATTGTAAAGGTGCAACACAGCCCTTGCCCAAGGCATGCCAGGCTTTAGCTTCTCTTACCCTGCACTGAAATACTCACTGGAGAGACAAAGAGTGTGAGGCTGGAGGCAGCCCTTACACCTTGCACTGTGGTGTGTTTCTGCACGATGGAGCAGCTGGGTTTTGATACCCTTCATGAGCTGTCACTGGTGTGGAAGTTCTGGGTTGGTTTACAGTGTTTCACACCAAACACACAAGAGGCAAGCTGCTGCTGGCATAGGCTGCATCTGTCTCTGCCTATACTACACTGTGTTTGTCACAGAGCCTGCAGGGCATGCAGTGTGCACTGAATCTTTACTATAGTGGTGTAGGTTCCCATTACAGCCAGTAGCTTAGAGAGAGGTTTTCTTTCCAGATAAGGACATTTCTTGCCCAGCAGTTTCCATTTCAGCCCTATGTGGCAAAACAAGCTTAACAGATTGTCTGCTACTCTGGGGTGGAGCTTCACACCAGTTGTTCATGTTTTGTATCTTAACAGTTCTAAAGTTTGCTCATCTGGAGCTGTTGTTTCAATGCTTCCCCTCACTCCCCTCCCTGTAATTACAGTCTACTCTTCCAGCCCTACATTGTTGTAAACTGGAACAAGACATCACCTCCTGCCCTTCTCAGGTATCTCCTGATGCTGTTAAAAATCCTTCCTATTGGAACTGCAAAACCAGAGAAATTATGTAAAGGGCATGCAGGCTAAGAATATTACGATGAAATAATTTCTTGTGAAGGTTGAAGGGAGAGAGTTTTAGGCAACCTATCTACTACCACGAAACAGCTCTACAGAAAATCATATAGAAATCATATACAGAAAATCATCTACCAGGGCTTGGTAGAGGCATTGCAAATAACAACACCCCCAACAAAACAAGAAAGCACAAAAAGATACCAAACCACATTTGTGTTTTTCTTTCATAGAGCTTTAAGTAACAGGTGGCTCATTAAGTCCTTGGAGAGAGAAAGAGGTCTTCCAGCCATCAAAGCATAGCTCTTCTATTTTAAGACATCCATCTTTTTGTACATTCATATTATACCTGGTTGTGTTATAGGCTGATAGGGTTGAATTACATTGTGATTGCAAGTATGGCAATATCTGCTCAAAGAAGATGACACTTATGTGTTTGAACATCTTCAGATTGAGCCATACCTCTGTAACTTCCCTCTGCACACTCTTAAACTCTTTGATAACTGGGAAGTGGATTAATTTTTCTGATTCCAGTTTGACTATTTTCCCAACTTCTTTACCTTTCAGTTTAAGAAGCATCTCTCAAATGTGCACTCGAGTGTTGAAAGTTTCTGTTCAGTGTCTAACTGCATTGCAAGAGGTATTTTGGAGAAAGCATTGCAACAGGCTTCCCAGAGAAGCAATGCCTGGAAGTGTTCAGAAAACAAGTAGACATGGCACTAGTTTAGTGAGCGTGGTGGTATTCAGTCCAAGTTTGGACTTGATGATCATGGAGGTCTTTCCTAGCCTTAGTGATTCTATGGTTTATGCATACATGGAGAAAAGCATGGTTCTAAAGTTTCCCCAAAGTTTTGTGGGAAAGCATTAATGCTTAAAATAATTTTTTAAAAGTCTTTGTAGAGAGGAAGATACTTTACTGGTGGACAAGAAATAAATCAATGGAAATGCCAAAGAGTGAACTGGACAGGAACCACAGGTGCCCAGGGGAGCTGGGAAAACAGTATTCAGGGCAAAACTCTGAATATGGGTCTCTCTTTGGAAATCCTTCTGCTTGCAGATCTCCCAGGCTGTAAAGTCTGCTCACTCTCAGCTAGCAGGCTTAGTACCTTTAAGAGGCTTAGGTAACCCCACAGCCACAGAGATCAACTGTAACTCTGACTTTAAGCATCAGCAAGAGATGACTGACAAAGATCACTGCAGTTGCAGAATGCAGCATCGCATGCTGGCTGACTGTACGTTGTGGCAAGACAAGTGGTGTTGAGGATGCCTGGAGCACACACAAGGCTAGTTGTGCATTGCTGCAATTGCATGCTCCAGTTTTCACACCCTGACCTGTAGATTTTTCAGATAATCTATCTAAAAATCAGAATTTCAAATTTAAATGTGATGCTGGTTTTCCATTCAGAGGATACTGCTGTCCCTGTGGCTTTGGAACTGGGTATCGAGACTGGAAGAGTTCTGAGTTTGGCTTGTGTCATTTGCTGCTGTGGAAAGACTCGGGCAAGTATGGACACATATTTAGACGTGGCTTCCGTTTTCAGATGCTGTAATTTTGAATGTTACAGATTTAGGCATCACAGTGCCTGAGTGTGTAGTAGGCAAGTTCTGCAGAGGATCTTCCCTGCTGATTAGTTTCTGATAACCTCAAAGTTGCGTGTTCAAATTTAGTCATTCTTAAAAATTATACAGCTACAGGATGATAATGTATCCATGGGAGAGACTTTGCATATTTTCTTCTGTGGCATTTTTTCTTGTGTTCTGACATATCTTGCCAGTTCCAGTCTGTGATTTCTAGCATGAACCAATTCTAGGCAGACAGCACTGCTTTCCTCAGGACTTTCCTGCTTCCTGCATTGGGAACAAGCAAACGTGTTACAGCTTGATTAAACTGCTGCTGTTCAGCTTGGCCTCCCTGATGGCCCTCTGTGTGTGTGCTCTTTGATTACCCTGGCACCTCTTGGTGGTTTCTGATTGCATTATTGGGAAAGTCTTGATGTGCCCAGTTTTCCACATTCACCTTAAGTCAGCAAACAGCTCAACATTTATTTGCTCTGTGTTTTAAGAGCTTCTAGGACTTTTGCAGCAGATGTGGTCATAATTCCTCTCCTCTTGTACCCCCTTTGTGTCAGTTCCCACTGCCTCTCCAGATTAGGAGACTTTCATTTGTAAAACTGGCCAGCTCTTTCTCATCCCTCATTTCTTTTGTTGGTGGCAGGAGAAAAAGAACAATTGTGAACTTGTCCAGAACTTTCGAGGCATGGAAAACAAATTGGGCCATGCTGTTGGAAGCAGATGGATGAGAGACACAAAGCTGTGCTATCACTGCCACTTCAACAGCTGGGCAGATTTAGCCTCTGCTTAGGGAGTGCAGCTGCACTGAGAGCACAAAGGATCACAGCATGAGCTCAGTTGAGACAAGAGGTGCCTGAGTGGTGGGGAGTGCTGATGAGAAACATCTGCTCTTGGAGACAGTAGCTCTGAGGCAGCTGTTGGAGATGTCCTGTGAGCTCCCCATCTCTGGAGTTGTCTTCAGCTGTCAAAATTCATTATACTGGGGGCCCTCCAAATAGGACACGAACTGAGGAGGAGGAAAAGACAGCAGGCTCTGAGGTGGGGGGGTTGCTTTCCTGCATTCTTGTTTTTACAGATAATTTTGGGGGATAGTGAGGATCCAGTGAGATCACACAGCTTAAGAGAAACCCTTTTATAACAAAGATCTGTGTCTCTCAAACTCTTTTCTGTACTTCTTGCATAGTCCATAGGTTGCCTGCACAAGTGTCTTCAGTGTTTACTCCTTCCCTTGCTGACATGCTCTGTGGTGGTGTTAGTCAACTTCTCAAACCTTGCTTTTCTCTTAATTTCTGTGTATAATGTCACTGTTTGAGTCAGGGGGTATTTCCCTCTCTTCTTTGCACCACTGTTGATGACATATGGCAAGGTAGAGGGGATGTGACTGACTATGTTTAATCCTAGTGCAAGACAGCAGTTGTATAAGGACTTCATGTGTCTGTGCATGCCTGAATCAATTTGCTGTAAAAGTTTCTGTGACCCTTTCTAATCTGAGTTCTTGTGCAACACTCAACTCTGTCATCTGAAGGCTCAAACTGTTAAAACTCAGCCTATTTTCTGGCTTTAATCCTTTGTTTTCTAGTACGTGAGATCTGCTGCTGGCAGGCCACCTCTGCAGTAAAGCTAAAGATGATTGACTCTATATTTGCAAGTCCTGCTGCACAGAACAATTCAGACGTGATGTTTGGGCAGGTCACAGGTCCCTTGTAACCACTTTGCACAGGGGTTTTGTTTTTCAGTGTGGCAGGAAAAAGTAGTGAGCTAAACTGCTTCAAAACCATTACAAATTAAATCAATTGCATCTGTCTTCTGTATTCTATAGACTCCCTTCAGTTCCTTTTGTTGCATGGACCCACTAGCCCTTGGCATATAAACTAATTGTTACCCTCAGGACCCTTTCTAGTTGTCTGTATGAAACCAAGACACTAAAGCTGGCTCTGCTGGAAAGAATAGATTTGCCCACATCAGGATACTCAGTACCTTGGTGGTATTGCTGGCCAAACATGTCTACAAGCCTCTGGTTGTGGGCTTGCCAAGTCAGAGGGCTGTGTGGTCTTCCTGTTAACATTTGTGTTTCATGTGATCATAGGACTGGGGTGTAGCCCATCTGCAAGATCAGTTTTCTTTAATTAGAAATACTTGACTCTTTCTCTTTCTTACACTGTCTTTATGTGAGAGAATAACTGATGGTCTTCTCCTTACGTTCACAGTCTGAAGGCACGAGGCTGCAGAAGGACCTTCGAACTTACTTGGCCTCCGTGAAAGGTAAGGTCTGCATAAGCAGAGGATTGTTTCCCCTCTAGTGCTTACCTACACAGTGAGGTTTCTGCAGCCATCCCCTTCCTGGTGTTCCTCAGGTGTGAGTTGTAGGAAAGGTCAGCCTTGTCTGGGGATGGATCTTTCTGAATCCTTCAGGACCAGCTGGGAGGGAATGGGGTTGTGCTTTGATGCCAAATGTGGTGCTGTCTTAGTTGATAGACTTTATGTTCTGCTAGGGGAGGATGAGCACAAAGGGTTTGATACAACTGCATCCTTCATTCCTTTCTCCCTCTGGTTACCTTCTATCTCTGTTATCAAGGGTCAGACACTTAGTAAGTCTCCTGTGTCTCCATTCCTCAGGGTGAGAGTTAAACTGTGAGGAACATATACTTTTCTTCTTTTTCTGAACAGTTCCCTCTTCTTTCCTAGCTATGCACGAGGCCTCCAAGAAGCTAACAGAGTGTTTGCAGGAAGTTTATGAGCCAGATTGGCCTGGAAGAGATGACACTAATAAAATAGCAGAGGTAAGACTTCGTCGAGGATGTGGGGATGTCCAAACTTGCTCTGTCAGCAGACATGAGTTTTGAAAGCTATGTCTGTGCACCACATTTCTTCAGGCATATGACTTTGTAGAAGAATTGGGGACAAACTCGGCATTGGGAAGAAAGGACGGCTGAAAGGATATGGCCTGTATTTTTGTCTGTGTTGGACACTGTCCCCAGATGCTGTTATGCTACACAGAGTGGTATGCATATGCCCACAAGCTGTTTGTTCTGCCAAAAGTGGCTAAACAGGGACAGAGGATGCCAAAAGAGTCAATAGAGTTAACTGGATATATTGCTTATTCTCTCTGCAAGAGAAAGGAGAAGATAAATCTGTGGCCAAAGCGTGGTCAGAGCAGCCATTGTGTAGCTGCAACAACCTCTCACTCATGGCAGTACCATCAGCTGCCTTATTTCAGTTGCTGCCTTGTTTGGCTGAGCCATGTGTCACCCCAACCTGCTGTTCTTCTCCTCATCCCTTGGTGAGGGGATGCTCTTCCAACTTGCCCAGGTGTTTTCTGTGGAGCTTAGATCACAGCCTGACTTTTGAAAGCTTGGATCTCCCTTGGCATGTGCATGTGGTGGGTCCAGCTGGAGGCAGGCACTCTCTGCTATCTTGCTCAGCTGTTCTGCTGAGCAGCAGCTGTGACAGTACAGCTCTGTGGATCCATTTGCCATGAAGCTGCAGGATTGGGCTTATTTGCAGCTGCCTGTGACATTGGAGCAGTGGTGAAGGAATAGCCAGGAGAGCAGGAGAAAGGGGAAGGAAAGAATCTTCTTTCCCCTGCAGAAAGTCTCACCTGAAATAACATCTGCATCTTGCACAGGAAATAATGACTTCAAAGCAGATAAATCAAACAAAACATTTCCAGGTCAATTCTTGCATTAGCATGGAAACTTTGCATTAGGAAGTGCTGTTGCAGTAAAAAATGGAGTGGTGTTTCAGCTGGTTTGGCTTCACATTCTCTGTTGGCCATGCTGAGCTGCTGTGGTGCCTCCTGGGAGACTGACCTTTAGAAAATTTGAGCCAGAGAGGTCAAAGGGAGCAGGAGTCCTGAGAACTCAGTGTAGCTACTCTTTGAGTCTGCAGGAATATTTCCAACCCTCCACCTCCCCCTTTAATGCCTTGTTTATATTCCTGTTGTGGAAAGATAGGTGAAAGGGAAGTGTTATTCCTGCCAAATAAAAACCATAAAGTGCTAATTTTTCCTGAATGTTTTAGCCAAAACCCACTGCTGAAGTGGAAAAACAGGAGAGAGGAGTGATTTTCACCTAATTCAAAGTGTTGACTGGAAATTACTGTGCCTGAGCAGGTCAAGGATAAAGTGTGCACAGTTCAGGTACAAGTCTTAGCTGAGAACTCTGTTGGGCTGTGGATGCAGGTGGTGTGAGAGCTGAAGACTGCTGTTATTGTTCATGATCCTCCAGAAAGCTGCTTTGTAATGAAAAGCAGAAAATGTTGTCTCGAGGTGTCAGGTCTCCCATCTTTGTGGCTGCAGGGAGAAGGAGGTAAAGCCAGCCTGACATTCATCTTCCCTTCCATTGTACTTGATCTAACACTGCAGGGGGAAAGACAGGTTTTCAGAGGTACTGTTCTTGGAGAGGTCACCTGAATTAACAGCATCAGGCTTTTTACATTTCTGCCAAGATCTCTGTTTTCACCTAACTTCTCTGCTCCTTAGTTTTTCAAAGAAATTGTTATTTCTTAAGAGCTCTGGGGGACTGAGATTGTTGACTATAGCAGTCACAGAGAAAAAGATAGAAATGTGGAGCCTTGTGTTCTTAATCGTTAACTCACTACTTTTGTTTTTCAGAACAATGATCTCCTATGGACAGATTTCCATCAGAAGCTGGTGGATCAAGCACTTCTGACCATGGATACGTACCTTGGCCAATTTCCAGATATTAAAGTAAGATTCTTTTTAAACCTTTTCATCTAGAGAGTAACAGCAGATAAACCCTCGAAAGATCAGTCTCTTACATCCCCATCTTCTTTAGGAGGATGTGTGTGCTACACTGCTCCAAGGTCTTCTATTAGAGCAGCCAAGATGCTTGCAGCTCTGGGTTCTGTGAAAATGTTTTGTTCTACTTTTCGGCTTAAAATGAGAGTGAAGAGTCCAGGGGCAAGATGCTGAAGAGAAAACATAAGCGTGAAACAGGAGGACCCATAAAACTCCTTATTGCATCAGAATGCAGGGGGGCAGTGTCAGCAATAGCTCAGAAGTTCTCAGTCTCTCTTTTTAGTCCTTCTGTCTTTTAACTTCCTTGTAAGGACAAAAACATTGAGGAAGAAGTCAGTGGCAAATGTACTTTACAAGTAGAGGCTGGTGTGGAAGGCAGATTTCTGTGAGTCCTTGAAGTCCTGCTGTGTGTATAAACAGCTTTTTTTCAGGGAAAGGGGAGCGCTGGGTATCTTTTTGGGGTAGATAGTATCCAAGGACCTGGATTTGAATTAAGTCCTGTGATCTTCCCTTCCCCCACAGTTATCTCTCCATTCGTTTTGAGGGTTGTGCAGGAAATGTCTTCACCATATGGAAGCACTAATAATGATATCACCATATGGAAGTATCAGCTTGGATACTTTCCAGTGAAAACAACCCTTTCCCAACACATGTCTCCTAAAACTTTTGTCAATATTTGCTGCTTCAGGAGGATTGTGCTGTGTCAAAGAGGGGCAGGTCACAGGCTTGTAAAATGAGCCCTGAACAGCAGTGTCCTTTTCTCCTGGGTCTCCTTGGTTTTGCTTCATTTTTCCATCCTTTTATGCCCCTGGAAGTCTGAAGTGGGGAAGGGTGAAGAGGCTTTCTGCTGCTTTCCACCCACTGCAGGCTGTAGAGCTGATCACTCCATGTAGGGTGATGCCATGTGCCTCAGTTAGCACTGCAGAGCCTTATGTGCTGCTTCTTAAGCAGGAGGGTTTAATTTGGGCTTGCTGTAGGCTCAGACTTTGGCACTGTTTTGGTCTAAATCACATTTTACCGCCCTCATTGTCTTTGCACTGGGCCACCTCATAGTGTCATTTTCCTCATGTTGAGTTTCTTCATCATTTCTTAAATCTGATGCGGTCCTGCTGAGGTTTTACAGTGGGATTTTAAAAGGAGCACAAGATCTAGGACCACCCAAGTTCCACCAAAACTCAAGGTGTTAGGTACGGAATTTCCATGGATACTTTGTGACTTCTGAATGGGCCACTAAGGTGTTTATTACTGATATTCTTTCTCCATCTTCAGATGATGCTCTAGAAAAAGAAAATTTTATATTGTTGCATAAAAGCAACTTTATGCACAATTCGAGTAATGTTTTAAAGAGAGCCCTACTCACCTCTGCTTCTCTTCCTAAAACAAGTGAGAACTTGGTTTTATGCTGGTTCTTACAATAAGATATGGACATATTTCACAAGAGTTGGCTATTTCTTTCAAATAGACTTCCAGTGGTATGAATTTAAAAAGGTCAGTTTGTTTTTATTGGTCATTCAGCTGGATGCATCATGTTCCTTACCCCAGAGCAGTGAGAAGTGTTCATATCAAGTATGTTTTCTTCAACTGTTAGAAACTCCTAGAAATGCAGGTTTTGAAGGTTGCTACACTTATATGGATGTGTAGTTTGGCTTCACAGAAGGAATTAAAGTTCTTGAGGTTGGCAGCAAAAAAACCCCCAGTCTTATGTAGTTTACAGAATATTTGAATTACTTTTTGTTGTTGTTGTAATAGTTTTCTGGTTTTTGTTTTCCACAAAGTAAAATTTTCTGCTTTTCCTGGAATTCTGACATTACTGTGATAACAAAAGATGATTTTTGGAGAGAAGATGATTTTATTTTAGTTGTGGAAGGCCTGTTTTTTATTATTTCAAAATGTGTGATGGGTTAGATCATGCATGCATTAATTTATGTTAAATTCTAACTTAATTCTGAATTTGTCTTCACTTGAGGGCTTGAAAAAATTCCCTTGAATTTTTTGGACTTGTAAAGGGATCCACAGCAGGAATGTGAAAACACAGTATTCCTTTAGTAAGGGATTTTTTTATATTAAAGGAAATAATTTGTCCAATGTTGGTTGTTCACCCAACAAAGCCTATCTATTTTCTCTAAATTGGCAAAAGGGATTGCAAAATGTACTTTATTCTTTTTTTACAAGACACTGTACTTCTTGGAGTAGGACTCTTGCATAATCTTTAATATTTCTGAGTGAGTTTTTGGTTGATTTTGCAGAATGTGCAATAAGAGTATAGGTCTCTGCAGTGAGCCCAGAAAAGATGTACTATAACCCAAGTTCTGAATAGCTGTGGAGCTGGCGATTTTCTGTCTTGCACTGAAACTGGTATCCTACTAGGTTTAAAATGAAATATCAGTAAAGGAGGGTGTGGTTTGGCTTTGTTTTTCTTTTTTTCTCTCTTTTTAAATTTTCTTTAAGGAGGCTCAAATTAAGATGTATTTGTTGCAAGGTAGTAAACTCTGTTGGAGTTCAGCTATTACATGCAGTTAGTGGTGGGTACTTTCAGTTGTCCTAGAGCCATACAAGGAATTCCTGTAGCCTTCCAGGACTGGGATAAATCCTATCACTGCCTTCAGGCAATGGTGGGGACAGTGATTACTCCAGGAGGGCTCACACACACTGTATTCATACTTTGCAGCATTTCCATGTACTCTACTGGAAATATGAGGGTGGGTGTTAGAAATCAGGGAGGAGTGACCTTGTTTGAGAGATGAGTGACGTTGAATCAAACTCCCTGGTGGGGTAGCAGGAAAACCTGGATGTGGCTGTTTGCTTTGTCAGAGGTGGGGAAAACTCCAGCTATCTCTACCAGTCTGACGTGGGGGAAAAATCATACCTCAAATTCCAAATCCGGCCATGTGTTTTATCTGGTGTGTTTGCAAGATACATTAACTAGCATCTCAGAGATTTTCATTCTGCTGGAAGTCCCCTGCAATACCCTATCTCCTGGCTGGCAACATGATGTCTGGGAGGTGTCTTATAGTGACCTCAGCTGTGGGTTGGCTCAGCTTCTTCGTGATTCCTCTTGGATTTAGCTGGACATTTAGAAATCAGTTTGGGTGTGCGTGTGGCTGAGATCCTGCAGATCCGTTGTGACTCACTCAGAGCTGCACTGGCGTTTGCTGGAATTTCATAGGAGCATGTGTGGGAGACGTGCAAACTGGTCCCAGCTGGTCTGGCAGAGAGATCAGCCCGAGTGCAGTTTTGCAGCTTATCTACGGGAGCCTGGGGAGATGAAATCCTACCTCCCTGCCAAGCGCAGTAGAGAGGGGATTCTGCTTTTGCAAGTAAATCCCAATGCTGATTCCTCATTCTGCACTTTCTTTGTCCTTGGATGATGTGGTTAATTAGAAGCCTTCCTGGCACTTTGCCATGCCTTTTCACTCTATTCTCCAGCCTGTCTCTAGACTGCGGATCACGGACGCTTGTCCAGGCTCTCTGAGCTGCTGGGGGTTAGGGTCAGGCTGGCAAGACCTGTACTCCAACCCAGATAGTTTGGGGTGTTTGCAAACAGTGTGGGAGGCAAGGGTCTGAGGCTAATTCCTAAAACAGGGCAGCCCAGTGGGCCAGAGCCTCAAAATAGTGCATCTCTGCTGGGGAAGAGAGCTTGAGGCACCTCAGATGATGAAGGGTAAGGGAGGCTCAGGCCAAAGGTCTGCCTGTCTATCCTGTGCTCACAATGGAAATGCCTTCTTTTGCTGAACTTAAACTTGTAAACTTCCACACAAACTAGTGAACTAGTTAGAGACTGGCTGCATCCTCCAGGAAGCCCTGGAAATGATGAAGCAATGGGGCTTAGGAAGCAGTGGAGCTACAGTTCTGAAAACATTATTGTCAGCCAGAGGTGGGGCCTGTTGGTTGGATCCCTTTACCTTCCCTGGCTTTGTCTACTTGCCTCCTGAGGAGCTCCCTCTAGAGTGGTGGTTATCACAGGTGGCTGCCATGGCCACTTCTCTGGGCAGCCCTTATGGAGGATCCAGTGAGTGTCCTTGTGTGGGCACAGCATGGGGTGCTCTGGGAGTTGAGTGGAGAGGAGGATTGTTTTCCTGAGAGGTTTTGCAGTTTTGGCTGCTAGAGAAGATTGGCATGAATCTTTTCTCTTTCTTTTTTAGTCTCGTATAGCGAAGCGAGGAAGGAAGCTGGTGGATTATGACAGTGCCAGACACCACTTTGAAGCCCTGCAAACTGCAAAGAAGAAAGATGAAACCAAAATCGCAAAGGTAAAGCAAATAGGAGCATCTGCAGCCATCCTATCATTTTGCATTTGCCTACTGAGCAGCTTTTAAGGGCACCTGTACCTCTTCACTGTGTTTTCGTCGAATCAATTACTTTGGGAAGGACCTGTAAGACCATTGCGGTGTTGCGAACTGGTCAGGTTTTGCTAGGCATTTCCTTCTTGTTTGTTTAGTTTTAGAAGACAGGATAGCCTCTGCTGGCTTGGTTCAGACCCACCATCATCAGTCTGCATCTCTTGGTGACTAAATGCATGTGCTTACTCCCATGCTACAGGACCAGTAACCTCTGACTCAAAAGCCTGTGTGTCTCTTGGAGAAACAAAACCTTGCAATGCCCCTGAAAATTTTTCCAGTTTACCTGCTTCTTGGGACTCTTTCCATCTTAGAGTAGTGTTTGAGTGTTGCTTGAGGTGGATTGTGTTTGTGAAGTCCTCTGATATCCTAGGACAGAGACCCTTAGGAGTGAATTACAAGTTTGTCGATGGAAGTGCAATCTGTGCACACTTGATGAATGTGTTCTGTTGTCTATTGGTCACAATTACTGGATAATAAATATGGCTGTCACATTTCTTTCATTCCTGTGAATAGCTTGATCCAGGGTTGACTGCAGAGCATGCCCAACACTTGAGTGAAGGATTTTATTTTTAATGAAATTTATTTTAATAAAAAAAATAAAGTTTACATTTTTTTAATGCAGCTGAAAAAAAATGGTAGTGCTAACTTTGTTTTAGAGTAGGCACATGGTTTGAGTACTGCCCAGAAAATGAGCTGTGGATTATTCCTGTACCCCAAGATATGTGAACCAAGGTGCTTCACTCCACAGGACAATTTTTGACACAATGGAATAGTCCAGTGCTGGAGTGACATCTTTAATTCTCTTCAGTGTGGGCCATGGCTCATTGGGACTCTTCAGGGTAGGAGCAGTGCAGGAAAGATTTGTCTTTTACAGGCTGACAAGAGTTGTCATCCTTTGGTTAGGGTTATTTCTGGTAGAGGGAATGTGGGCTTATGTGAGAGGTGCTGATGTTTTTCCTGCATGGAGGAAATTAGGATGCATCTCTCCCCAAAGTGAAAGATGTGCATTTAATGGCCACAATACTTTTATTGTTAAGCTGAAATTCTTCGGTCATCTACACACCCAGTGCATGTACTGTGACTAACCTTGACAGACAAAAGGGGAGAGAGATTGATGGCCCAAGTGTCTTCGTATCATTTGTGTGGCAAAGCACGTCTTGGTTCTGTATGCAAGGCATGAGGCTCAGCTGGTTGTGCCTTCAGTTCAAAGCAGTAATTCACTGTGTTTGTGGGTAAGAGCAGACTTTCTGTGGGGTGTGTTATTTTTATTGGTGCATGCCTGTGTGATCTTTGCTGCAGCGGAAATGGGTTTTGTAGGAATTGCTCGGGTTTGTACCTGGTGCTCTGCACCAGAGGCTGGCTGCCTTCATCATTGCTGCACTCGCTGTAGCCCCAAAACTCATCTAAGATGATATAACAAGTATGAAAGAAAGTGCAGTTTGAAGAGTGAAGTCCTTGAGATTGAGTTGGTGCTCTGTTCCTAATTCATCCTGTGCAAGAGTCTCTTAGTACTGGATTGGATTCTTCTTGTGAGCCAAAATGTGCACTGGATCAGATCTTTCCGCTATCTGCACTCTAGGCCATAAGCTTATGCACAGGATAATATGTGACACGTTGCACTGTCCTAATCCTGCAAAGATGGGAGCACTAAGTCACAGAAAGTTATGTATGTATGGTCTTCCCAAGTGGGCAGTTTTCACAATCCCGCCTGTGGTCTGACATTTGCAGTCATGCAGCTCTGTGGGGCTGTGGGCAACAGCCAGGGCTCAGTGTGCACTTGGCTGGTATAGGTAATTCACCTCTGTTCCTGTGCGTGCAGTTTTGCTTGTGTTACCTTTAAAGTAGAGTTTTTTCACTGTAAGTTACTTTGGAATATGATGACAGGCCCCTAGGAAAGAGACACAGCATACAAGTGGGAACTAACTTGATTGAGGTTCAATGGTATAGTATCAGAAACAGCAATACGAATACTCTTTGGCACTATATGGTCTCTCTTTTCTAATATGTGGATGTTCTTTTCCCACCCAGGACCCCTGCCTCTTATTGCTTAACTTACATCCTGCCATTAAAATAAAGCACTGTGGACTTTCAGCTGTTGCATGCAAATAATAATGATGGTTAATTAATCCTGACCTCTCTTTAAGGAGCTCCAACTTCACAGCCATGCCGTGGAGTAGGGTTGTCGGTGTGCTAGGTCACTAACAATTGTATTTGTTGCTCTTACAGCTGCCTGGCTGGTCTGCAGTATCCAGCCCACACGGGAGCATTAATTACTGCTAAACTTGGCATGCTTCAAAGGATTCATAACTGATCGGTCCCAGGATGTTTGCTTTTTTTCTCTCGCTTTGGTGATACTGGTTTGGCCCAGCCTCTAAATACACTTCTCTGTTGTGATTTTAATTTTTTTTTTATCCTAAAAGATATATGTTTGTGTCTCTCTTGTTCTCTGTTTATTTTTTTTCTTTTTTCACTCAAACATGCTCCCTCCCCCCAGCCTGTTTCGCTGCTTGAGAAAGCTGCGCCTCAGTGGTGTCAAGGGAAGCTACAAGCTCACCTCGTTGCACAAACTAATCTGCTCCGAAATCAGGTGACTGCTGATCTACCTGGCTCTAACCCTGCATGCGCTATTTTGGGCTCTAGATTGTACCATGCAAGTAATCTCCAGGCAACGTTCACTCTAGTCTCCTGTGTTACGTGTCCTTGATGCTCCTAAGCTGCATGGAATACATGGAAGTTGCTGACCAGTGAATGAATTTGTACCTGCCTAATTGATTTCTAGTCAGGTGTGTTAGTACTGAACTGCTGTTTTCTCCTCCTAAAATGAAATGTGGAGGAGGAAAGGCTATGGAATAATGCTGAGACAGAGGGTGATGGAGTACACTTCTTCCAATTATTGCTTTATTTTTCCTCTAAGAGAAGCTGCCAATTTTTATTGTTGCTGTTTCAAAAAAAAAAAAAAAAAAAAGAAAGGAGGAAACACTGGAAAATTGACTTATGCGTTCATGTTTTTCAGTAAAACTAGAAAAAAAAAATTACAGTTTCTGTGGCTGCTGAGTTAGGTTGCAACATCCTCCTGTGGTAAAGTCCAAGTTTCCCAAATGGGCACTGTCCTGGCTCTTGTGGTTTAAAAGAGCCATTTCTGGATCCAGGGTTTCAATCTGTGTAGGAGAAGAGGTGGGCCCAGACCAGGCAGGTTGCACCCTGTGTGATGTATTTGAACAGTTCCAGGTTGAGGTCATGGTTGCATCATCTGTCAGAATTTAAGTTATAGTGTCTTGAGGGACATGAGAGCAGCTCAGAGGAACTGCAGGGAATAAAATTTCAATCCTACTTGCATAGAAGTGTGACTTTCTGATGAAATCTCCCTCAGTGTTTCCCTTGGAACACCTTCAGGGATAAGAGGGAGTTGACAGAAGTCAGTGAGAAGAGGCTTTCAATGAGCAAGGGATAGTAAATCATTACCCAGACTGGGAGAGTGCCAGTTACCTGCTCACAAGTTCCTGGTGAGCTCATCTGTTCTCATTTGAATGCTCCCATGTCTTCACATTCCTTGTCAATGAATGAACTGCAGTTTAGAAACACTGAATTGCTCTCACTTTAAGAAGCACCTGGGTTTTTCACAGTCAGTCTGTGACTACAGATCAGGGAAAAAACTAGATAATCACATCAGTAAAGCCTGGAGAAAGAACAGCCTTTAGCGACTCTGCTTAAGATGTAGAGCAAAGGGAGGAAATATGTATTTATTCTTGATTGAAGGGAGAAGGACAGATGGCAAGCTGCCAGGGGCTTTTCCTATGCCTCTACTAGCCCAGCTGGGAACTGTCTGCACAGTTGTGGTTCTTGATTGGTCTGTTTGACTGGTGGCTTATTTCAGGAGTACTAGAAAGCAGGTATGGGAAGTTTCTCAAACCACAAATAAATATATAAATAAAACAGCTCTTGGGTATTTTTTGTCTTCTCAGACTGGCTGGAGTCACTGGGAGTAATGCCACTAACCGCAGGTTGCCCAGTACCTTCAAGTGCCCCCTCATCCACGCACTCTGATCTTAGAGAGGGTATGGAGTCATTAGAAAATTTCATTGTACGTGACTTTGTCCTACAGCATTTGCAAGGGACCGTGTAATCTTTCCACCCACTGTGGTGTGGGGGTGTTAATGTCCTAATGCGCAGCATTAATATTTTCAGTGACCACAGATATTTTCAAATCAATTTAAGTCCTCCTTGAAGTTTTTTCCCCTTTCATTCTTGACCTAAGTAATACTATTGCCCACCTTAATTTTTTGTTTCTACTCGTCTGAGTATTCAGGTGGTTTTTTTTCCTTTTTCTCTTTAATTTTTATTTTGTTTGGAAGCTAACAAAAAACCCCCTCAATAAAGAAGGTTAGCTTGTATTCTGAACCTGTAAGTTTTCCAGCTTGCCTTCCCTGACAGGAGCAGGCAGTTTTTACATTTGTGTGACTTCAAGACTGAAGGTGTTAATGACAGCCCTAAATCTCATTAAGCTCTTGATAAAACTGGGAGGGCTGGTGATGCTCCATTTATTGAGAAGCTTCAGAATGTTAAGCCTTAGAAAAAAAAAAAAAGTCTTTCCTTTTACCAGCTGCTGTGTTGCTGTCTCTTCTTGCCTGATAATTTTACAACCTCCATGCAAAAATGGGGTCAGTGAGATCTGTTATTTCTACTGAAAAGCAAAGTCCCTCCCTCCAGTGTGCATACCTCTGGCTCTGTAGGCCTTTAGCAGATACTAACAAAAACAACAGTGGGTTTTTTTTGTGAAGTCTTCTGGGGGAGTTGCTATTTCATGCTCCCAGTTACAAATTATAGTGACTGTGCTTTTTGAAACAAAGGGGAAAATGGCTTAGAACAGCAAATTCTTGCCTTTTGACTAAGCTCCATTGACATGCTGAATCTAAAAAGCAACATCCTTGGTGCTGCAATGATAACAGAAAAATATCTCTGTCTATAGGAGAAAGTCAGTAAGTTGAGTCCTGGGCGGTGCTGCCCTGCTGAGAGCTGAGTCTGGCTGGGGGGAGGCTCCCAGCTCTCCTCCTTAATCCTGCCTCAGGGATATCTAAACTATTTACTTAGGAGTACTTGATTACCACAGTTCACAGCATAGTCTTTGAAGAGAAATGGTCACCAGATTGTCTGAAAGCACCAGGCTGGACTTAGCCAGATACTCATGAGAGCTGAGATGCATGGTAATAGGAGAAACAGTGTGGAATAATTCTTCCCCTGCCCTCCATTGCAGCTCAACTGGTGGTGCTTGGCACTCTGAGCCTTGGTTAGGTGGAAGGTCAGGAAAGCATTTGTGTTGTCCAGCTTCTGCTCAAACCTTCCCCCTTTCAGGCAGGGAGAGGAGAGAAAGATTTTCTGAGATTATGCTTTGTGGACCTGGATATTATCTCCTTCTGGCCTCAGTTTTCCATCAGGTTGGCAGGGGTGGCAGCTGAAACACAAAGTGCACGGCTATGGTAGCCGTGGGCTCTGCTCTGAAACCGGTGTCTGCCTTTCCCCACCTTACTGCATGAGCTGGCTTGTCCTCTAGCAGGCCTTGTGACCAGGTTGATCTCTGGCTCTAGCTGGAAGCAGTGAGGGCTGTCAAGTGCCAGAATTCCTGCTTCTAAGCAAAGTAAATCCCACTGGTGAGAAAATCCATGGGCTAACAAAGGACTGAAGAATTAATTCAATGATAGATTTGGGAATGAGACCAGTAGCTGAGCCACAGGCACTGGATGGATCCCTGATTCCTACAACTACTCTAGAGTGAACGTTGCCTGTTGCTGATTTTGCCTTTGCCTCGGGATGTCACAATATTCATGCGTTGATTTCAAGGTTCTTTGACCTTATAAATGGGTAAACGAGAGAGGGAAGGAATGTTATTACTATTCACCATATCCATAAAACTAACGGCATTCAATGATGCCTCATCTTCCAGCTACTACATCTCCTGGGTTGATTCTGGTTCCATTATAGTTTGGAAATTAGAATAAGATAAAGCCAAAGGGATGGACTGGGGTTTTTTTTCTCCCTTTGAAATGGTTACATTAGAAATATTCATTCATAGAGGTATTTTAAGGCAGAATGAGTCTTTATGATCGTTGTCTCTGATTCAGCATAAACAGTGTCTCTGTTTAAAAGGTTTTTTGGTGGTTTTGTGCAAACTCTTGAAATGTTAAGTTTTTCAGTGAGTGTAGCAGCGAAACAGGGGTTTCTGGGTGGAAGCATCATGACCCCTTCTCCCCTTGTCTGTTCCTCACAAAGTTTACTTAACTTTTGAATACTTACTAGTTGTGTCTTTTTGCTGGGGAAACTTTCTCCTCTGTTGAGTACAAAGCCTTAGCCTTGCCTCGGGCAGCAATGAACAACCCTCTTACAGCTGGAGCTAGATGGAAAGCAGGAGCTTCTGTGTCTTGCTTATAAGTTAGGAGAGAAACAAGAGAATGTAAGAACCTACACAATTCTGTGAGGAACAGGATTCTGAACTGCAAAATATTTTTAAGTCCTTTTGCCCATCAATCCTATTGTTGTGTATACGCGTCACTAAGGAGCAGTAAGCTGAATTTATTTAATTAAGCTGGCACAAAGAAGATAAAACTTGATTTCTAGAAAGGGTAGGAATCTGACTGCAGGCTCATAGGGAGATCCAGTTCCTGTGATTTGTGAGCTCTTTGCAGAGGCCTGTGGTGTTGTGACATTCCTGCTGTTGTCGCTTGTATAGGCACTTATGCTGACCTTCCTGATATGATGTGTTGTCAAGTTGCTCGTGCAGAGATTTTTCCATCCTTGTAACCCACTGCACAGGGTTATGGGAGAATGCTGTGCTGTTGTACGTTACAGAATAAAAGCGTTTTATTTAGAAAACTTTAAGTCAGGGCACTGAAAAGAGGAAGAGATTACCTGAGACAAATGTTGGAAGGGGAATGTGCTTGTTGCTGGTGTCTGCTGTCAGCAACAAACCAGGATCATCCTTTTTGTCTGAAACCTGACAGAATTCATCCATCAGTGTTGGGATCTGTCAGTGTCTAGGTCCAATGAACAGGTCAAATTTAGACTCTCAGCTGGGAGAAAGAGGTCCTGTACAACTCATACTGCTTTTGGTGTTGGTGGCTGACAGCCAGTCAGGGATTGCGCTTATGTGAGACCACTGAAACGTGCTGTTCAAGCCCTGCAGCCTGGCCTCCTGCTGGCACAACTCATGCTTTGCATACTCTTCCTTGCTTCTCCAGTCAGCTTTGTGGGAGAGCTGTATCAGCCAAGGGTGCAGATCTCCTCCCTTCCTCAGAAGAGACGGGGCTTTGCTGAGCATAAAGAGTCCACACGAGGGAGGATTCTTCTCTAATGCCTTTTGGGATGGATTTCAATTCTTTCTGAGACCTGGCAAGGGACAGGGGCCCCTATGACCTTCATCTATGTCCAAGCTGGAGGCTGAACTGCCTGACCAACTCCATTCAGTTTTTGAAGCCAGGGAAATTTATCGAACTTAAAACACATTAGTTGTTGTTTGGATTACTTTCTGAGTATACAAATGGGGAAATCCATTGAGAGAAAGCCTGAGAGTAACACATTCACAATGAAGGGGCATCAGGTCACCTATGATGCAGCCCTGGTTCCTGGGAGACTCACTTGGGATGCGGATTACCTCATGCCAGAATTTTGCCTGGTCTCCCAAAGAAGTCAAAAGAGTCACAGTTGTCCCTGCCCTGCAGGGTACTTGTCTGTGCTGGAGCTGACAATCTCCCTTCTCTGTTATTAAGGCTGAAGAAGAGTTAGTAAAGGCTCAGAAGGTTTTTGAAGAGATGAATGTTGACCTGCAGGAGGAACTGCCTTCACTATGGAATAGGTGAGTGCTGGAAGTTTTCCCAAGGCCTGGTTGGAAGGAAGCAAATAGCCAAGCTCTTGGTCTGGACTGGGTGCGTGCTCTTCTTTTCTGGATCATCTCAGTCTGTCCTAGGATTTTCCTACCAAACAGATTCACCCTGGGCTTTCTGGCCTTTGCTTCATGATTTTCCTGAAAAATACAATTTTACCACAGAGAGAAACTGTGTTTCTCTCCTTATCCACTTAATCCTTTTACCCTATAAACTCTGCCCAACTTTACTGGAGGCTTGAGAGGCCATGAATTTGCCATACCAGTGGCTGTGGTGATGAAAAGGGAGGTGAAAAGAAGAAGACTGATATTTAGCTTGAAGGATGAACTGTAGGGCAGCAGATACTGATTTATGGGGAGGACACAGTGGAAACCAGTCAAAATATTCCTAGGAGTGTCCCAGTTTCTTAGTTTTGAATGCAGTGATCATGTCTGGGTTCGCAGTGCTGGTCTGTGGGGGCTGGAGAGTGGGTGGCAGCAGGGTGGGAAAGTGAAATGCATCACTCCCTTTTCTGTCCAGCCCAGGGTAGGTATCCTTCCTCAAAGCAGCCTGCAGGCCTGACTGAGGAAGGAGCTGGGAGGGATACAGGCATCTGAATGTTTCCATGTGCAGAACCACGATGCTGCTGGCCTTGGTGACATCTCCCTCCGGCTGTTGTTCCTTCAGCTGAGTGCTGGTAGAGCACTCTCTGTTGGTAGCTGGCAGGCTGGCTAGAAGCAAGTGGGTGACAGACAGCTGCTGAGATTTTAAGGTGCCGCAGGAAGTTCACAGGCTCCTGCTACCCAGCTGATGCTTCTGCTTCCCTATTGCTTTCTGTGTCTATCCTGTGCTTTCGTACTCTTTTTGCCTCTGAAGCAAACAGTTCATGCTTTTTTGCTTCCCTTGTTGCTTAGGGACTTCAGAGGGAATTAATGTCTGTCATCCTGCTAATTCCCCCAGCTCTCCCAATGCTCTGTCTGCATCACAGCCTCCGTCCTTTTTCCATCTTCCTATACTAGCACATTTTTTCCCCCTCTCCCTTTAACCAGCACAAATTGAGATCCCGTTCCTAGTCTCCTTCTCCCCTTGGACATGTTTGCCCTGCACCTAGCCTTTGTTCCATTACTCCCTTCACACTCTCCTGCCACCCCTCTCTTCCCACATGTACCAAGACCTGACAGAGTTCAATTTGAATGGGAGTGGTGGGTGGAATGTAGCAGAAGGGGCAGAATTGAAGAGTGTGGGGAGAGCATTGTGTCCATTAAGTTCTTCTGTCTTGTTTTTCATTTGGCAGTCGTGTTGGTTTCTATGTCAACACATTCCAGAGTATAGCAGGCCTAGAGGAGAACTTCCATAAAGAAATGAGCAAGGTAAGGCAACTAACAGCTTATCCTACTTATCCTGTCTTCACTGCTAGTAAAATACAACCACCACCACCACCAAAAAAAAACCCCAAAACAAAACAAAAAAACCCAACCAAAAACTGTCCGGAAAAAACAGCCCTGAGTCAGAGAAAAATATAAATCCTTAGTTTTTTTCTTTGGACAAAACTGTCTGACATAGTAATTCAAAGGGATGGAGCACAGGGAAGACACTGCAGGGCCATTCAGCAGTGGGAAGTGCATGTCACTTGACAGTGCTTGTTTGCAGATCCACAGAGGAGAGGGAAGCCATCCTCAGACCTATCTCTTGCTACCTTTTTTACTTCGTCTCCATTGTGGATCTGTAACCTATAACCTGGGCACACTCAGCATGGTATCTGTTTTCCTTCTCCTCTGCTGCCTGGCAGCAGGTTGCTGCATACCCTCATCCAGTCTAGCTGTGGGGTTGAAAACAGCAGGAAATCTGCCAGTTTGCAAGTTGGGTGAAGACTGAGACCTGCCTCACTCCAGACCCTCAGGAAGGCACTTCCCTGCAGTACCTCTCTGCTTTGGTTTCTTTCCTGCCCTGTCACCCAAAAGAAGGCATTTGTGTACTTAGCCTGGCCCTTATATCGGCTACCAATTTGTCCTGAGTTAGGAATCACAGTGGTAAGCAGTGTTGTAAGCTGGTGGTGGCAAGCTGGATCCTGGTGCTCTGTGCCAGTACCCAGAGGAGACCTCAGGACCAGTCTGTGAGAAAGTCCTCCATTGCCAATATAATTTACAAATATGTTCTTGTTCTTTCAGTTAAAAGCTAGAGAAGTCTCCTGAATTCCTTAAGTCTGTATGCTGCTTTTAGGAGTTGCACGCCCTCTCTCTGTAAATGTTGCATTAATCTTGAGGAGGGACTGAGAGCCCAGCTGGAAAACCCTTATATTCCCTCCACTCCCCGGTGTCATCCTGACAACGAGGCAGCTGCTAAGCAACAGGAAACATTATAGTCCTTCAATTCCCAACAGTCAGGGGCCTTCTGACTTGGTGTAATGAATCAATTTTGAGCCCCGATGACATTTTATGGGGTCTTTTCCAATTAATAGCCTGCTCTTCTCCACCGGGAGATGAACTAATGTTAAGAATAGGGAGGATTCTTATAATTATCAGTTTCTTACTGTTAACTTACATCCAACAAAACATAGGAAAGATGTTTGTTAGACAGGAATTCTCTTCTTATATGAAGTCCGGATTTTTCTTTCTTGAGGAGTTTTGTATGAGAGCAAGGCTTTTGCTTTGTTCCATAATAAACTTCTGTTTCCTTTTACTGCTACAGCATCCAATTAACTGCTGGTGTTGCCTGCAAAATGCCTCCAACACTGATTGCATGGGATCCCTCCTCCTACCAGTGATAAATCTGGTGTCTCATTTATGGATTGGCTGTTTCAGAGTAGGAGTGTCTGAAGTGACTCTTGCAGCCTTTGGTGCCAGGGAGCGTTTAACCCCTAATTTCTGCAAAGATATCTAGGTCCTGCTCAAACCTAGGTGGCCCAGGCAGACTATGAAGTTAAAGCTTGTTGACTGGAAGTTCAGTTGCCTTTGTCTCCACAGCTGAGATGGCCATATCCCAAGCTTTGATAAGCGGGTCTGAGGAACAGCTTTTGGCTACAAATCCACAGTGAAGCTTCAGTTCTAGCACATAGACCCTTAGATAAACATTCATCCTGCTTCTGCACTGGCACCTGGCAGCACACCGCTAGGGCCAGGTGATAGAGAAGCTAAGAGGATGATCTGCAAGGAAGACAGAGCATTCCTATGAGGAATCAGCATCTCTTCAACAGTTCAATAGCCTTTCATACCCCGCAGAGAAGTGGAAACAGATTTAGGGCTGTTCCCTCTTGGGATAGCTGAATATGTGTGCATATCTGGGCACAAGCCTGTGTTTGGTCAGTCTGTGCAGGCCAGCCCAGACTCTCTTCTGGCACTCGTGCTCTTTTCTCATTCTTTTTCTTTCTTTTGTTTTTGTATTTTGCAGTTGAACCAAAATCTTCATGATGTCCTGCTGGGTCTAGACAAGCAGTACTCAGGCAATGCCTTCCCTGTCAAAGCACAGCCCAGGTCAGTAACTGTGGGTAGTGTCTTTCCCTCAGCAGGGAAGGATGGACAGGGATGTCTGTACCCAGGGGTGTTGAAACCTCCATGTTGTCAATTGGAAGTAATTTCACTACCTGCAAGTGCCCTCCTGAGACTTCCTAGAACATGTCCACGATTGCCCTTAGCGCTGGGTGGCACAGTACAATACCTCTTACCTTTCTAGGTTAGCATCTGGATTCCTAAACTTTCACTAGGTGCTGATATGTAGGCAACTGATTCTCAGCTCTGCTTTTTTAAAGTCTTAATTCCATGCAGTGACATGTGCTACTGAGCTGCCCTTCCTTCTGGGTTCAGTTGCCCAGCACCTGTCCTGTTCTTTCCCTCAAAAGCTTCTGCCATGTACCTACAGCTTGAGCACCAAGAGCCCATTTAGTTCCTCAGCTTCCTTTTTGGTCCTCCAAACTTGGAATCACCGTTTTGCCAGAGCCTTATGCCTGTCCTATGAACCGAGCTGAAGTGGATTTCCTTTTCTGTGTGTGGAGGAAGGAGTTGCAGCCTCACTAATATGAGGCCTCCTGACCTCAGGGCACTTTCATTCTGCATGTATGCAAGGAGCGAGTGTCCTCTGGGCCTTCAGTTTTCTTTCCTCAGCTGGGTCCTATCCTGTATGGTTAAGTGCAAGTCTGCACATTCTCTAGCACTGAGAAGGGAGGGAAAGGTTGGGCTCTGGATTAGGCTGACTGGCTCTCATCCAAGTGTGTGAGTGATGAAATACTGTTGGGCTTTGGCTTCCAGCTGCTGCTAATCCCATGTGCTGGGCTAGCAGGAGCACAGCCCAAGTTCTCAACTGGTGTATTGATGGGAGGAGGTGAAGTCAGCATGAAGTAAGAGCAAGCTGTGGTCTGAGTGCATTGATTCAGAAGGGGTAGATCAGCTGTTGAGACCTCTGTGCTCCCTTGTCGCTCCTCCCAGTTTAACCTTCTGTTGCAGTCATGCATAGATGACTTGTGTGCCTTCTTCCTCCAGTGACTGCGGTGTTTGCCAGCTCTAAAGAAAGAGGAAGTTTGAGTTGAATTTGGCCCCTGAATTTTGGATTGCTGACACCAGATTTCGGAGATGCTAGTAGGAGTGCTACTTGTGAAAATGATGTCTTCTTCCCAAGTTAGCATGGGGTGTCTGTTGATCACCCCAACTCAACCAGATTGAAACCTTGTGTGGAGGCTGTGGTGCCCATCCTCTTGCTGCCGTGGGCCATGATGTCTCTGTTAGTAACATCCTCCAGAGTCCTTGGAGGGGATGAGGTAAAAGGACAGATAAAGGCTATAGCCATTGCTTTGTCCAGCTCCTTCCTCCTCCTTTCTTTCTTCCTTGACAAACTAATTGCAGGCTAATTGCAATGACAGTCTGGCCCAGAGATGTTCATTGCTGTTGTGGCATGAAGTTTCTGGCCTGAAAGAGCTTTCAGTGAACAAATTACCTGTCCTCATGATTCCTGCCCCCACAAACTGCTGGCTTCATCTGGGACTGTAATGGGTGTCTCAGCTGCAGTTTGTGCTCTTTGTCTGACTATGAGACCACATGGCCCCAAAAACAAAAAAACAGAGCACGCACAGGGGTCCCTGTGTGGGGAGCAATCTGAGTGCTGCTACTTCATCTTGCTGCATCTTGGCTGAGGTGCCAGACCTGCTGCAGAGCAACTCTCTTCTCTCTTCCTCCTGAGAACAGTGGAGCAGAGTGTTGTACGAGGATATAGTAAAGGTTTGCCAAGGTAGTAAATATGTTTTGCAGTGACCAGGAAATGCTGTGAGGCACTTCTGTCTCTGCTGCACATCTGGCCTCTCACTGTGGCACAAGGCTGGAGTGAGAGTGTGTGGGAGGAAATAGCTTATTGTGGTCTGCAGTAGGAGCAGATGCTTCCCTAACCCTTTTCTACTGGGAAGGGGATTGGAGATTGATACAATGGCAGGAAATGAATGAGGAGGTGTGAGAAGAGAGGCAATTATCTGTACACATCATTATGACATTCGTGTGAGACCTTACAGAAATACTCAGAAATACTACTGTGGTTGATAAATCTGATGCTGGCAGTGTAGCACAGTAGCACAGAGCAGCTGGTGTATTTCTGGGAACCTCAGGCATGGGTTTGGGATTTGTTTCTGAAAGAGTTTGAACATTTAGAGCTCAGATGCCTAGAAGATCTAGGAGCTCTGTAGCGTTATCCTAGTGTGATTGGACAGACTGGAAAAATAGATGGTAGGAAAGCTGATGATTAAGTTCCATGTATAAGACTGTGCAGATCACATAAGAAAAGGAGAATGGGGAACTTGTTTCTTTTGCAGCAATATTCACAGCAGAGAGTGAGCAGCTGTGAAAAAAGGACTTTTATGGGACTCTGGTGGTCTCTACAGTTTCCTTTTTCTTCTTCTCCATGTGCTCCATGGCCCCATGTTCCAAAGTGCAGGGAAAATTCTAGTTTACTTACACGTATATAGGTCTTTCACAGGTGTAAAATCCCTTCTCCTACCTTCTCCAAACCAGGCCTTAGCTTTCTAGGAATGAAGTGTGTATGTGTGTCTCTGTGTGTGTGTGTGAGAGAGAGAAGAGATCCTGTCATCTTAATTACAACAAGTTTTGTGGCACCACATAAATGGGTACATGGAAGCTTCCTGGTTTTACTGTGCCATCCTGTAACTGAAATGATTTGCGTGCCATCCTCAACAGAAAGAAAACTAAACTGTTCGCCAGGCTGAGGAAAAAGATGAGCAGGTACCGGTATGGAGAGCAGCATTTCGATACGTGTTTGATTTAGTTCCTAAAATTGGAGAGGCTGTTGCTGGACTCTAACAGCCTGGCACGTGTTAACCCTGTGGTGGGAGAGGGGTTCTCTGCATGATATGATGTGTTCATGGCCTGCTGGGTCCTGCTGAGATCTGTGTCTGGATAATCCCATTAACTGCTTGTGTGCCTGATTTGAATCCTTGCTTCTTTTCCTATCTAAGAAGGCGGTGTGAAAACTCAGGCATTGTCTGTCCAGTTGTTTTTGTGTGATGGAAAACACAGTGCTGTGTTTTCCATGGGAAATATGATCAATTTTAGGATTTTAATACTTCTAGCTTTAACTAGTGGGTTTGCCCATTTGAACAGGTCTGAAATGCTGTATTCTCATTTCCTGCCTGGCCAGGAAGGACCAATAGACAGGTCTTTCACACTCATAAGTCCTGTCCTATCTACCTGTTGCAGTTGGGAGGATGATGAAGTGGGAGAAGGGCACTTCCAGCTTTGTTCCTTACTTGCTCTGTTCTTGAGGATCCTCAGTGTCTTGCTCTCTCCATTTAAAATTTTGTATAGGGCTGAAGGAAAAGGAAGTCTATTGTCTTGTATAAAGACTAATGCTTGTATCTTGCCTTTCAAGACAATGATGGCATTGATTAACTGGATTGCTACAATGCCTAGAGTTACCATAGGCTGAGGACTCTGACAAGAACGTGCTCTGGAGCAAAGTGGGAATTGCTGCATAATTCCTCTAATTTTCATTTATTTTTACTCTTTGTGTTGGTACTCCCTTCATGGGGCTCCTACAGGAAGAAAAAACCCTAAATTATCAAGATGGTGTCCTGCAAGTAAAAAAAGCAAGTGCTGGTGGATTGATACCCTTGCTTTTCTGATTCTGCCTTCCTGCTGCCTAGGGCAAGTCATGCCCTTGTCTTTGTCTCTACCATGCATCCTTTGTGAAGTGGGAGGTTGAAGAGTGGAGAATGGTAATTGCAAAGGGAAGCTGATTTTTTATACTTACATCCTCAAATGAAAAATGTCTTGTGTTGTTACTATTATGAGGTTTTCTACTGTAGGAAAAGGAGGATTCACTGGAATACTTTTCTAGATGTCTCTCTCTGGCCTTGGTTGGACTGGTGGTATATCTGCACAAGGCAGGAAGTCTAATTTTCCAGTCACTGAGAGCAGATGGATGCTACAGCAGAGGGAGAGTTAATAAATCTCACCTCAGTGACCTCTAGCCACAATGTCCTCCTGCTCTGCCTTGATAAAATCCAAGTGGCCCAGCAGTTAAGGTGCCTGACCTGGGCTCTGCTGGGGATTTCTGATGTCAGAGTAGCTGCTGGGGTCACAGAGAAATGTGCAGTCCCTGGTGCAGGGAAGAAAGGCCTGGGGCTTGGTCAGTCTTTTATCTGCAGAAAGAATGTACATTTGTGCCATCATAGGTTTGGGTATGTAGGTGCTCTATTTTTTTTTTTTTTTTTAAATTGTCCAGTATGTGGAAGGTAAAAAATGAATTACTTTTGGCTAAAATGCCTTGTGTGAGCCTTAGCTGAAATACCAACCTTTTTTTATTTTTAACCTGAGAACTTGGCAGCAGGTAACTGGTCTGTTTTTGCCATATTGGAAAGTAGATTTCATCCTCTAATGTAGGATTGTTACAAGTGCATGGGAGTCCCATCTGCAGATGTTACACTGCTCTTCCAGAACAAATGAAGCAGCCCCATGAAGGGTCTGGGAGCTAAGCAGCACTAAAAGAGGATGGGAGATTTTTACTTTCCTTTCAGCTGGAGTAACTGCATTAGACCCTGTTCCTAGCTCTCTATTTGCAGAAGAAAGTTGACACCGCCTTCCCTTCCTCACCTGATATTCCTGGATTTGGCATCACTTTCCAATTGCTCATGGGAAGGAAGAAGACAGAGCAATGACCTTGTCTTTTTGGCTTGCTTTTACTTTGGTCAGTGGGGTAAAGTCCCCACACTCTTGCTTTTTCCTGTGTTTCCTGAAGCAAGCAGTTATTTGGAGACAGGACTTTGCTCTGTGTGGGCAGTGTGTACTCCCTGAGGACATGTGAAGGACAGAGGATCTTGGTGACTGTCTCTCTTGACGCTGGTTGCACTGGCTAAATTCGTGCAACAAGTGCAGGAATGAAGGTGCTGCTCGGGGGGGGGGGGCTGAAAAAGGCTCAGACAAAATTAGCACTGGCATTTTCCTCGGGGGATTGGCCAGCACATCAAACAAGCTGTAAATAGTAGTGACTTAATGAAGTCTTTAGTGTGGGGCCCTCACAGCCCAGTTTCTTCCCCTCATCCTACAAGGTCTGACTCACACAGGAGTCTTTTACCAATATATCTCCAAATTAAGTAATTGCCAGGCACCAGTAATAAGGCACTACAAAGCTGTTTCATGGCCTTTAGAAAATAAGCCTAAACTTCTTTCTCACGGGGAGAAATGGCCTTTTTAAGTCCCTAGAAGGAAAAGTTTACTCTTGTCTTGGTAGGCCAGCTGATAGCCAGTAGTCCCAGTATTCCCAGTGTAGTCTGGGCATTTGAGAAGTCCTGGCAATCAGAGTGTAGATTACTCTGTCCCCCATCTTCTCCAAAGTACTTTCAGCTCTTGGGAAGGTAACGTGGTTTCCCCCCTACCCCCTGCCACTCTAGCATCAGAGGATGTTTTCTGTCATTTCCTGCTGTTTTCTGGTTGCTCCCATTTAGATCAGGACTTCCTTACCTTCATCCTCCAACTGTTACTATTTTGAATCTGTAGCAAAACTTTGTAAATTTTGCGGAATCCGTCACACAACCCACTGTATTGAAATGATTTCTGGGAACCTTTGAGGAAGGGCACTGTAGGCATATCCAGTCAGACTAAGAGCTGCAAGGGTTGGCCTACATGTTCTTTAGTCTGTCCCCTTCTCTTTTTCCTTTTCATTTCCCTCTTTTTCCCTTGGTGTGTGTGCCCCTGGTTGAGAGCTGCTGGCAGAGAATGTCATTGGGTTTGTTGCATCATGTTGGTGTGCTGCTGGCATCAGTGTCATCAGAAGTGTCCAACCTGCATGTGGACCTGAGAACAAGTGCTTTGTGGGGAAATGTGCGTGTGGGATGTGGATATGGGGAGAAAGTGGGGGAAATGGGTGAGGGTGAAGTGAATGAAGAGGGAATGGGATGGGGAGCTTGAAAGCTGGAATGCTGACCAGGGTGAGATGCTTGCTTGGAAGAGGAGGTTTGTTGAAATGCCTTGCTATCCCTTCTTCCTTTTGCTATCCCCCAGTTGTAAATAAATGTTTAGGAATGAGGCCATCATGCATGTTAGCCAATGACCAGCATAACTTAGGCATCCAAGTGTGAGTGGATGTACATGTCTGAAGTTCTGAGCCTTCTTGAATCAAGGCAAAGAAGTAAATGACTTGATGTCCCTTCAGAATCCAGTCTGCATTGCTCTAGTTCTGGTCCTATGGCAGGATTTCTTATATCAAGTTGTAGGAAAGGATCTGTTTCTTTCAGCCTCTCCCAAGGCCATCAACTTTACAAGAAGTATGACTTTATAAGTGGAGGCAAATATCACATCCTGTAGATGAGGTTGCACACCCTTTTTGCAATATGCTGTGATATTCTATTTTTGACTGTGTATAGTTTTGCCAAAGTGTAACCACTTCTGCTGAAATATCCCACACCAGTGTGTGTACTTCTATATGACTTGAGATATATTGATTAGTTGATTTTTTGGGGGCTGAATTTCAGCCAAGATGATTCGGCTGTTCCTGAGAATTTGGTTGAGAAAAGTTTTACCTTCATTCTTGCTGAAATTCTCTGGTAACCAACATTTTGCTAAATTTTCATTATTCTGTACTTTGAAGCACTGACTTGACACCCAGCCAAGGCACCCCTCTAGGGAAAGGCGCGTGCCTCTTGCCATTCCTTTGAAAAATCTGCCCAAATCTGTCCAAGCTATGAACCAACAAATGCCATTGGCATATGCCTCTTGCAGCTTAATTCCCTGAAGAATCTCTGTGTGTTAGAAACAGTCCTGGAATAAAGACCAACTAGGGAGACTTTTCATAATAGAGAAATCTCTATTAGCAGCTGGAACCTCACTGTTTCTTTGCTGTCTGGAATGATCTGTGAAACCTCTGGCTAGTTTGCCTCTCTTCTAGCTTAGCCAGTTTGTACCACATAGAGGCAAATGATATTCTGTGGTTACAGCCTTATTCAGGTATTATGAATCTATTAGTCATAACCCATACAGGTGTCAGTAGCCCATCACACAGAAAAATTCTAATCTGTAGAACTTAAATGAACAGCAAAGAAGTCCTTTCCCCATCTGTTTCCCCAGCATTAAAGGCTATGATTTAATGTCAGGCAGTTAGGTTAGAATCGAGAAAAATAAGTATGCCTGGATGTTTTTGGTTTTGTTTTTCTGTGTCTGAGGCAAGTATATCAGTTCTATAGGAAGTTAGTGAGTAGCCTGCTGGCAATGTAATGCTGCTGCAGTGTGTTGGACTGCAAGTGACTCAGCAAAGATGTTTCTCAGGAGGTTGTTGAGGCTTCAGGTATCTTTATTATGTGTCTGGGCAGTGAAGCAAAGAGATAATGGAGGCCACTGATCTGGTCTAGTTAGCACAACTCTTCCTAGGCCTGGCTCAGACTTCTCTCTCTTTCTCTCTCCTTCCCTCTCCCTCTCTCTCCCTTTCTCTCTCCACTTCCTTCAGTGACAGCACCCCAGCGAAAGCAAATAAAAGCCCCTCACCTCCACCAGATGGATCTCCCATCACCAGCCCTGAGACCAAGACTGTCAACCATGAGCTGGAACCATCCACTTTGGAAGCGCCTGGGGCAAGCATCCCAAAGTCACCATCTCAGGTAGTGTCCCCATGACATTGACCATGTCTCCACAGTATGACTGCTGATGGCACAAGCTCTGTGAGTCAAAGACATCCAGCAGTTGCTTTTTTGGAGAGAACACAGAATGTTGCATGATGGTTGTTCTCTCTTATTGGTTCCTGAGAAAGTTCTCGAGAATTTGAGTTGCTTCTTGGTCATCTCTATATCATATAGGGAAGAACTGAGTATCTCTGAATGGCTTTACAGGGTGAAGGCCAGTAATACATTTTGCTGTCTGATATGATGACCAAGAAGGATCCAGGGAGGATGGAGTTGTAGCTAGGCAAGAAAGTTTGTTCTTTACATTTAATTAACCTGTGGAATTCAATGGCCCAATTTCTTCTCAAGAACTTCTGTAGCTGAAGAAGGTTGAAATAAAAAAGTTTATTACTGATGAGGAGAACATCTGTACTTCGGATGTTTTAATTTACTACCAAGACAACATATTATGCTAAAAATAAAGGAGTTGTATTCTTATGCTATGAAGAAATTACATGAGTTACAGGAAGAAGACTGTCCATTATATAGAGTCTGATGCCTTCTATATGGCCTTTGTTAGGTCTTTCCATACACAGGAGATAGCCAGCAGCATGTTCAAAACAGTAGATGTAGCTACTCAGCATATCATATGATATGTTTGACTTCGGGATTTAAGGAAAATGAAACATTTAGTTCCCCTTTCTGTTCCCCTGTTGCTGAGTGGGAGAAAAGCTTAGTAGGGAAAAGTAGTAACTAGGCCAAATTTATGTCTGGCCCCGACCTTTGTATCTCAGTACGTGGGACACTAGGGAGTAGTCTTCCAGGAAGAGCTAAAGCTGAGAGAGGTTCTGGCCAAACTGGTATGGGAAAACCTATTGCCTCTGAAAAGAGATGGGTGCAATCCATAACTTCTTTGCTGTTGCCATGTGTAGCAGCATGATTCCAAATCCAGGCCTGTGGGGTAGGCTGTCTCCTGTTTCTGGAAAACCTCTCAGAATATTTTTCTCTCCGCTGCATTTTTGACTTTTATGATTATCCAGGGACAGGAAGGGGGTGTTTTTGCATTGGCGAAAGGTTCCAGCCCTGTGAGATGTGTGGATGCCTGGCAGTGTTTTTTCAGGACTTCTCCAGGGTCTCTGCACAGCTCAGCATTGCACAGCCTAGAGTGGCTTCACCACGACCCTGGCTAGGACCTTGGGGTAGGCTGTGTGTATGGGAGAGAGAAGATAGTATATCCACAATTGCCTTTCTGTTGTGGGTTTGGTTTTGATCCCCCCCACCCCCGCCAGAGGTTTCTAGAACTTGACTAAAATTTTGAACAAGAAATTGTACAGATTTATTATTAAGCTGTTCACAGCAGACTTCGCACACCCTGCCTGTGGACTTGTCTTAATTAGTTTCACTTCTTCACTTTCCTTTAAATAGCATAGATAACCTTTGTTTTTGCCAGCCTGCAAGTGCTTTCTTATTCACTTGCTGCCTGCCTGCCCACAGGAATGGGGCTAGAAGCAACCCTTGCCAAGCAAGCAGACTATTCCAGTGCAGCCCTGCTGGAACCTTGGATGGGCCTCAGGATGAGACTGAAATGGTATTTGCAGCTAATGCTGCCACCGCCTGGCAGCTCGTTCCCAGTCTATATTTAATTCATCCCCCCAGGCATCACTACAGTGAAGAGCAAGAGTCCACTCCATATTCACACTACCTGATAAGAGATGTAGCTGGCTCCAGAGGGAGGGAAGACAAGGGCAGGAGTTTCACACTCAGAGCCAAGCCTGGTGTCTGTATGGATAAAGTCTAGAAAGTGTCAGCTTGCTAGCCAGCTGGGAAACACAAGTGTCTGCTCTCTCAACAGTGCTCAACTTTAATACTGAAGTCTTCACAGGCCTTATTACTTTTGACCTCTGGGTAAGTGATTTGTTCAACAGTCCTCCAAGGGAGGCTGGGAGACCTCACCCTCTGCAGGAGGATGGACCAAAATGCCAAAAGCAAGAACAATTCTCTGGCCTCTTCATGTCTGAAATACTAAAGCAAACCACAAGCAAAGCTGTGGAAAGAAAGATGGCAAAACAGGAGTGACCAAATAAATGCTAACTAAATTTTGAACTGTTCCCTATACCACAAAAAAACCCCCAAACCTCTTTTACTGTCCTTTAATTCTTGAGAACAGTTTATTTCTGTCTTTAGGAAGAAATGAATGTTGTCAACTCTCTGCATAGTAATCTGATGATGACACAGGACTTCAGGGAGTCCATGAAACTTCAAAGGTCACATGTCTGCTCTCAGCTACACCACTGAAATGCTCTAATGAGACTTTTGAAATCAGTGCAAGTATGTTGAATTTTGACAGGTAAAGCTCTGGGGGATCCAACTCAGCAGAAAAATTTTAGAGGATTTGCTTTATTCTAGGCAACAAAGCTTTTAGTGAGTGATTAATTTGTGGTTATAAACCAACATCAGTATGTAGTCATCTTGTCTTTGAAATGTGATTTTAGACTGCTATTGGAAGTAACGCTGGATACTGTGGAAGTGGTCGTCTCCAAAACATTAATGCATTGGAAGGAAGGAAACTATATTAGAGAAATAAATAGCTGAAAAGTTGTGATATTTTTGACTTTAGAGTTAGTAATTGGAGCCTTTCATTTCTGCAGAGGGTGGCTCGGTTCTGAGAATAGCTTTTCCCTGAAATTTCAAATCTCATCTTGCAAGCAGGGGTTTTTCAGGAAGGGATTACCCTCAGGGAGTATGGACACGCCACCTTCTGCAACCAGTGAAAAGTTGGAAGAACACATTATTTTTATTATTTCCCCTAGTTAGCTATACAGGGGAAAATTGCATGTTTTCATACACATTCACTCTCCCTAAAGTAGGTTAACCTTGTAGAAAACCAGGCATGTTGTTAGGAATCTAAATAAATTCCTTGTAGAGCTCAGTTATAAATTGGAGGAGTGTGAACATAGGACTAGGAGCCACGGATTTCTGTATTTCAGATCTGGGCTTGACGCTGATAGATGGGTGCACACTGTCAAGTTTCTGAGTCTTGCTGCCTTGGGATCCTAGGTATGATGAGAAGATCAAGCAGCTATAAAACTGCATTGTAAATGGAAAGTGCTGTCACTGCTGAGCATTGCTTTGTATGGCTGCTTTGTTTCAATACAGTAGCAGCTCCTCAAAGTCTGATTTGAGCTAGAAATGATCATTGAGCTTTGAGCACAGGAAAGTATGAAAAGGATGTGGATGGGTTGACCTAGGGAGAGTCTACCATAGCTTCCACAGGCTTGTGAATGCAGTGTCAGGCTAAATCTTTAGCGTGATGGTGGGTATTAGGTATTAGAGTTACTGGGTCAGATGGTTTTATGCATTCCCTGGGATCTCCATTTGGAATATATGACTTCATTAGTGTCAATGCTCATTGGTGAAACTGAGAGCAGAGTTGGGTTCACAGCAGCCGTGGCTTCTCGGCAGTTTGAGTTGTTCTTGACTAAAGCTAAGATGCCATCAAGAGCTCCTTCAGACCTTTCTTACAGCACACTGATAACCAGTGCACCATGGAGCCAGTACTGGGCAGATCAGTCTGTCCTCACGGTCACCTGCCCATAGTAGGACAAATTGAGCCTCTTCTCTCATTCCCTTAGGTATGGTAAGTACAGCAAAGGGAGGCAGTGCTGGCCTGTTCTGTTGGATCATGTTCTCAGTAATTGATCTGTTACCTTCCCAGTGGTTCTTTTGAAGGTTGCACATGCTTTAATTATGTATGCATGTCCTGTCAATGCATATTAATTGTGTTACGCTTCTCCTCTGCAGAGGGAAACTTGCCCATGGCTGAAGTGTAACTAATGATGCCAAACCTTCTCTGGAGGCGTGTGGTTGTTTTTTTTGTTTTGTTTCAATACAGCCCTTCACCCCACACTCCCTCCCTCTTCAAGTGGAGTTGATTGGACTGTGCTCTATGCCAGTGATTGTGATTTCCCTCACCTTCAGTTTTTGTGACTAACCTGGTTCCTGTCTTTGATTTTTTTGGGTGTCGCCGTCTGTGCTGTGGCTGTGTGCTCACTTGCATGCAGTTGAGGAAAGGGCCTCCGGTGCCTCCGCCTCCAAAAGTCACCCCCTCCAAGGAGATCAAGCAGGAGAACATCATCAGTCTGTTTGATGACAATTTTGTCCCTGAGATAAGTGTGACAACCCCTTCGCAGGTTAGCTGCTATGCCCTGCCTAATTTTTATCTGCCTCTGAACTTTTCCTTTCATTCTTTCTTCTCTTTGGAGGTGTTAAGTCATGAAACCTGGTCAGGTGAAGGAGGAAAGGAAGCTCAGTACTGGATCTTGGAGGGCAGTGAGTTAGATAGGAGGCTACCTTAAAGGGGAGGGTGGCTAGAAGGCAGCCTTGAGTAACTCTCTGCCCTTTGAGAGCTTTCATTCATAGAAGAAACAGGAGAAATGCAGCTGGTCAAGATGCCAGAAAGTAATCACTGCATTTGTTCAGCAGCAATGCACATGGATTACAGCTCTCTTAATATCCAATGGTATGCTCTCTCCAGACTCTTTGATACCAAGTGTGGATGAAGGATGTCTTTTTCTGCTCATGTATGGCCCTAACTGCTGAGCCAGGTATCTCTACCAGTTTTGGGAGAAGGCAGTTTTTTGCTTTCTATGCCTTTACATATGGATTTTGTGGCTTAAAGCCCACACCTGCCTAGGAAAGACCAATTGGAATTGCATGAAGTTCTCTTTGCAAAGAATAGAGGTCTGCAGTTAGATGGGCAGGACTGTGCCTGCTGTTAAGTTAGGACTGCTTACACAGTCTGTCAGTATTTCTTGTCAGGTGGCACCTTTTGAAGCCCTGAGAAAGGAAAAACATTTTCAAATTATATATTTTCCTCTTCACTTTCCCTTTTATTTACATAACTGCCAGAGGGGATGCCCAGGTAGGGAGTTCTGTGTTGGATCTAGGCGAATGGCCGTCCTTATGTATATAAGAGCCTGACCAGATTTCTGACTGTATCATGAAATATTTGTATATATTTTATATATTTATATATATACATATGTATGTATATATGTATATATATATTTCTCCCTAAGTGCTTGTTAAAGCACAAATCATGTCTCTATTAGTGCTCATCTGTGACTCATTCCCTAACTTCTCTTTGCATCATGCTGCTCCATTGCCTCTGGTTTGCCACCTTCCATCCATCTGCTGAGGAGCAGAGAAGTGGGGAGGGAAGGAAGTCCATGTCAGATTTTGCGTTGCAGAGCGGAGAGATGATTTGACATCAGTGTTGGAAGGTGGGGACCGCAGGCAGCTGAGCAACTCTGTCATTTTCTGTGCTTCCTTCTTCTGCATTGTAATGGACAGCTCTGTCTGCTCCATGGTTTGTATCATGTATTTCCATGTGAATGCCAGCCCTTAGTCAGATGTACTCTCCTGCACCTGGTCAGTGCTCTGACCCAGGGTGGCATGTGCTGTGACTTTCAATTAGATGGTAGTTCCAAGGGAGGACTCTGATTGCCAAAACAATCTTCACTGAAGTACCCAACAGCTCCTAACACTCAGTGTGTTTCCCAGGGCTGTTCCTGTCATATGTCTTAGTTCCAATGAGATGTGTCTTAGTTTCAATGAGCTGTCTTCTGGGAGATCTGGTTAAAGGCAAGGAGTGCTAGCCCTTGCATTTAAATCTTGAATGGCAAGTAAGACTATTCTACTACTGCAGCCTTTGATGTCTCAGTACCAAACAAAACTAAAGACTGGGTTTGGAACCACTCTGATGGGTAGCCTGGATGTGTTGAAAGAGCATAGCAGAATGCCAGTTAGTTTTTGCATACTAGTCAGGGTTTATTATTGTGATATGAGAGGGCTTGATTCCTTGTCCTCATCGTTGTGGATATAAAAAAGACACGTTTGTAAGGGAGAGAAAAATCTCTAAGAGAACTGGAGTAAGAGGAAATTAGAGGAGGTGAAAATGATGGTGGTGTTGATGGTATTCAGGGAACTTCTCTTAAGTGATGTGTCTTGCTACTTTACAGAAGTTTTTCCATTGTGGGGCTATGATATAACTGTGGAGACCAACTTGCCACATTTGTTGAAAAGGTCACTGAAACAGTAAGGCCAATCTCCTGGGAGATCAGAGGAAACAGGGGCAAATCTTCCTGACTTCCTGGAGAGAGCAGCTTCCTCTGAAGCTGAGTAGAAAGGAGTGTCTTGTAGTGGTTAGATTATGTCTAAAACACAAAAGTGATAGTCCAGTTTTGAATACTAATGACTCGTGTCCTTTGTAGTGACTGTTTTATTAATGGCAATCAGCAAATGTGCCATCATTGTCCTTAGGTAGAGCATTAATCACTCAAAGAGAGCTATTCTGCTGAAATTGTAGAGAGTAGCAAAGCTTCTCAAATTTATGCTTTTTCAGAAGATTTGTGTCTGTATATTTCTGGGTTGCCCAGAAATGGAAACCATTGAAAATGTCATTTTTGAGCTTGGAAGGAATTCAAATCTCTTGCTAGGGTGAGCTGCTGTATTTTGTGTTTCTATCTCAGAAGGCAGGAGGAAATTGGAAGCTTTGGTAGTTAGCTCTGAGGTCTCTCAGACTTGCTCTCCAGCAGTCTGAGTGGTTTTCTTCCTGGATTTTTGTTCCTGAGATAGGTTGTATAAATGGCAGTTCTTTTGTATGTACTTGAGGGAGTCTGTCTTGGTCTGTCAGTACAAAGACACTTGGATGAGCTGTGAGGAATAGATATAAATAGAAGAACAGCCTTTCTGACTCGACAGTGGCAGTGATCCTTTTGACCACAGCAGGTCAGGTGCTAACACCACGTCAGTTCATTTGGCCAGGTGAGAAGATGAATGAGTCCTGTGGAAAAGGCTCAGATTTGCTTTACAGTGGCACCCTATGCTACCTGCTTGTGCTTGTAGGATCCAGGCAGTCAGGAGTCACATCAGGTGTTTGCATTGCCACCACATCTTCTGCGCTTGCAGCTTTAGCTCTGGGATATCACATACCCTCCCTGTACTGTGCACGCCCGTGTGTGTGTCTAATGCTCGTACTGCTTTTCTTCCTCACTGCTGCCAAGTTTGATGCCCCTGGGCCCTTCCAGGAGGGAGCCAGCCTGTTGGATCTGGATTTTGATCCCATTAAACCAGATGCCACTGTGGGGAAGACCCCCACACCTGCCTCCCAGGTTGGTTCATAACACCAGTCCTTCTCCCTTTGTAACTGACTTGTTGCCACGTGTGTTGTGACTTTCAGTCACCTGAATGATAATGTGGACCTGAGCTGTGGGTGGCTGGGCCTGACATGTGGGAGCCCAGACCTGGGCATTAGACACCTTGGTCTTCTCTGCTGGATATGCAAGTCCAGTGAGAATCAAATGGCTACTAGCCTGGCCACAGTCTGGCACTAGGTGTTTGTGGGATGCTTGTGCTTTGTTCTTATGATCTACTGATTGATGCCTCATTCAACTTAATGTATGTCCCTCCCTAGTTTAGCATCCTCTATATGCTCTATGGTTTTAAACTGTTACCCCGTGGATGGGAATTCACCTTGAGTTCTGTGCTGCTGTTATAAATTGCTCTCAAAGGGATTTTTAATTAACAGACTCTTGGATAATCTGCAGTGACTTAAGGTGAATAAAGCTGTAAATCCATATTCAAGTGATGTGAAGGCCTTTTTTTTTTCTGTGTGTAATGTAGCCTGTGTTCATAGTTAAGAAGCAGCCTCCTCCTTGGTCACAGTGCTGCACAGTGCGGTATCAAAAAGCCCTAATTCTGGCCTGGCCTGTACCCAGTGCTGTCCACCATCAGAGGCAGGTGGACTGCACTTCATTTTATGTCTAAATGGCTGGAGGCTTTGAAATGCATCCTGAATTTTGCTGTTGTCCTCACTGAGATTTTCCATTTAATATGTATAGACTGCTTATTTTTTGAGGATGCCATTAAAATTTGTAATAAACATAATTGGGATGTTTACAGTATTTCTCCAGTATCATCATGTCAAGTAGGTCTGTATGGCACAGATTTCTGTAGGAATAAGACTTCTCTTATTAAAGACATCAAACATTAGGCATTTGATTCCCCTAAATTAAAATACTGTATCTGCAAGATAGTAGTTATTATCATAATTTGATACACACCAATATGGCAAGCTACTCTTTTTTGGAACTTTAAGTGGGTAGATGGGCATTTTGTGTCTACTTGCCTTACAGAACCGGCTGAAAGATAAATGCACAGGATAATTTTTTTTTTTAGATTTATTTACTAGGATTTTTTTTTTCTG
This sequence comes from Empidonax traillii, assembly GCF_003031625.1. Taxonomy (NCBI): domain Eukaryota; kingdom Metazoa; phylum Chordata; class Aves; order Passeriformes; family Tyrannidae; genus Empidonax; species Empidonax traillii. Next base: position 2,738,634 of record NW_020955198.1, read on the forward strand.
ATTCAGCAGTTATAACTTGGATAATTGGTTATACTGACGTAGGATATGAGTATAAATTAGACTTAAAATGGAATTATTTGTTACCCTTTCAACAAGCAGCAGATCTTACACTAAATGGGTTTTTCAAAACTGCTCAGCAATAAAATATTTGGTGTTCTAATCTAATTATTATTAGCTTCAGAAGATAGTAAAAGAAAGAGACTGAAATTGATAATTTCTAATGGAAACCAAAGTATACAACCTAGTGAAAACCAGCTACTTATCAAAGCAGTAAGATTTATTTCCTATAGGGTGGGCAGTATGGCAAAGAGGTTAAGATATTTCACTACTGATCCAAAGACACCATAGAATCACAGAATGTTAAGGGATTGGAAAGGACCTTAAAGGTCAGCTAGTCCCAACCCCACATGCCATGGGCAGAGACACCTTGCATTCAACCAGGCTGCTCAAGGCCTTGAAAGCTGCCAGGGTTGGGGCACCAGTTGATGTCTTGTTCTGAAATCACACTAACTATGTTGGGTGTAGATACACGGGAAAACATTTAACCCTAATGGACTGCAAACTCATGAGTTTAGTTTGGGGTTTTGTTTGGTTGGTTGTTGTTTTTTTTTCTGACTATGTGATCTATCACTGCTAACTGAATGTGGCTTGACTGTCTCCCTTCATACCAGAGGTAGAAAAAAATCCTTATCAAATGCCTTGCTGCTTAGATTTGAATATGCAGTGGGGAGGGGTGTATAAATTCAGGTACTTTGTTAGTGTTTTCAAAACATGCAGAGATAAGTGCTGTTGAATGTGTATGTCTGCTTCAGTCTGATCAGTGTCTGTAATGTTTGTACTCACTGAAATAATCACGTATAAACATGTTTTATTTTTGTTGCTCTTTGACATGCTTAGTCTTTACCTTGGGATTTATGGGAGGTAAGAAATTCATACAGCTTTCATCTCTCATCATGTACTGTTCACATGCCAGTGCCATCTCTGCATACCTGTCTCCTTTCCCTCACTGCTTTTCCTTTTTGCCCACCTCAAACCAAAGTTGCTATATGTGCTGCTGAACCCACTTATGTGCCATCTGTGAAGCCCCAGGGACAACCATGGGACATGTTTGAAAGTCAAGTCTGGCACTCTAACACAATTCTACCAGTGCACAAACCCATTGCTTTTTCCTGCTGACTCACTTAGCTTTCCCTGGCGTAATGCTGTGACCTTCACCTTATAGTTAATACCACTGCAACATCACGCTCACTCTCTACAACACAGTATTTCCTAAACTCTGTACATCCTGTTGGTCTTGTGTGCAATACATAAATATCTCAGCTGCCTCTCATCATTACTGCCTGTACCATTGGGTATGTACACATCTGGAAATATCTGTGGTGTTTCCTGTTCATCAACTGTCATTGTCAGAAAGGCTGATGTGAATTAGCTCACCCTGTGTCTACACTGAAAGTTAGGTGCAGGCCCAAGACTCAACTGGCATCTATCTCAACCTCAGTTTGAAGCTCGCTGACAAGGGAGACCCTACACATGCTCTGCATCTGAACTGAAACCAGATCCTTATTTATACCCTCTATATCCATCTGGTCTGGGAAAGTCTCAGGCTGCAGCACATTAGCCCTTTTTGAGATATTTCAAGCATAACTGCTTTTTACTCCCTCTGGACTAACAGCCAGCACTTTGGACAGAAAACACTTGATCTGGGTATTCAAGCCTGCTACTTGAGCTGTGACTTTATCTAATGTGTGAGCTCATGGCCTTAGCTTATGCTGGGGAATTGAGTCCTACCAACCTTTCCATTCCCCAGGGCCAGATCACCACCCAGAGTGAGTGCATGGGAGGACATGAATTAGCCATGACTGAGAGCCTGGCCTATGGACCCTGTGGCTGGTACTGTCCTTCACATGAGCTTGGGTGATGTCAAGGAAGAGGTTTCCCTTGTGTGTTTTATCAGCCATCAGTGTTTAACACCCATCATTCCTGTGTATGTGCATTGTCAGTCTGTCTTTGTAAGAGAGGAAAGGCTGGTTTAGCAAAGAAAAATCTTATTGCTTTTAAGTGGATGGGCAGCGGTGAGGTATGACTGTATCTAATTGAGCTATACTTACAGTCTTGGGTGTAAAAAGTGTTTTGGGCCATTTCTCCCTTCTTGGAAACTGATTTCACCCAAAGGACAATTTACTCAACCAGGGAATTCTACTAGTCAAGATGTTCTCACCATACCAATTCTCACCTTGGCATACCATACATGGTCAAAGAACAGAGCTCCCTATAGCTAGAGAATCTTCCTCTTCAAACTTTCTGAAGTGCTTTTGATGTTGATGAGAGGAGACTTGTTGTACAGTTATGTAGTCCTGTAGACCATGACGTTAACAACTGCATAGAAACTTGAATGCAGCAGAGCTTACTTAGTTCTGCAGAATGGAAAACTTGCATTTGGTATATATGATGCTGCTGTTGGAATAATCAAAGCTTTCAATCCTGGTAACAGCAGTGAGCAATTCTTCTTCTCCCTGTGGTAATTTTCCACAACTGTAAATGCTTTTATAGGCCTTGGGATGCCCCACAGGTATATAAAATAGAAAAATTAGTAGCTGACATGTTCAAATGCAGGGGATTAATTTAGATTCAGTTTTTCTGATAATTAAATACTGGTTTTGCAAATTAGCTGCTTTTAAGAAAAAAACCCTCATGCTGAGCTCCTTTTCACTTGTCCACATAAAAAACATGCTTGGCCAGATAGAGCTGGCCTGGCATCAGCCCCAATTCCAGTTTCACTGAATCCAAATAAAAAGCAACCTGGGAGTGAATCCAATTACACAAGAGAAGCCTTTGTAGCCTTTCATATGCATATATTTGCCTTAGCACTACCAAAGCTGCAGAGGGAATCCTCTGTTGGATGGGAACAGCTCTGCTCTTTGTAATGTCTTCTGGCAGTATAGGCCTGTGGACATGGTGGTGGGGAGACATGAGGAAGGATGTGGTAGGAGAGGAAAGCATGTGTTAGATGACACCACTGGAGCAGCAGAAGGTACAGTAATGGATTTTTATCAAATCGAGGATATATTTCTTTGTTATTGCTGCTATTAGAATACTACTTGGAGCGTTGTGCCAACGCACGGCTAGTAGCCAGATGAATGTATATTTAAGGGTTGCCATGGTCATTGCTTTACACTGGGCTTTTTTAAGGTTGGGACTATGAGAATTGCAATGTTAAGGAATCTGGACAATGCCCTGTTTTGAATATGATTGTATTCATTAGTACATGTGTCATGGTTTAACTGCAGCTGGCAACTAAGCACCGTTTCCCTGACAGCTTATTTCCCTCCCCTTGATGGGCAGAAAATTGGAAGAGTAAAAGTAAGAAAACTTGTGGGTTGAGATGAGAACAGCTTGATTCAATAATCAATTATCACGTCAAGGAAAATAACAATAAGAGATAAATAAAACTCAAGAAAAACAAGTTATGCAAAGGAAAAACAATTGCTCATCACCACTGGTGCCCAGCCCATTCCTGAGCAGTGGCCCTTGGCCAGCTTTCCCCCTAGTTTATATACTGAGCGTGATGACATATGGTCGGGAATATCCCTTCAGCCAGTTTGGATCACCTGTCCTGGCTGTGTCCTCTCCCAAATTCTTGTGCCCCCCAGGCTCCTCGCTGTCAGGGCATCATGAGAAGCTGAAAAGTCCTTGACTTAGTGTAGGCATTGAGCAGCAATAACTAAAACATCAGTGTGTTATCTACTCTACTCTCATTCTAAATTCAAAATGTGGCCCTGTACCAGCTATTAGGAAGAAAATAACCTGTATCCCAGCTGAACCAGGACAACATATTTATCAAGTGTATGAGGCATGTAGGCACGCTAAAGCTGGTTATTCCCATGTATTAAAAATGGCAAATCTTGGGATTCTTCCCAGATGCTGCCTGTCTATCTCCCAGTGGGCTGATCTACAACGTTGATGCTACCAGATTCAACATACTTTCTACATTGCTGCAATGTCTGGGAGGGGCAAATGGATATCTTTAGTTTTGTGTTAAAACAGAGTTAATGTCATGTTGATGCTGGGTCCAGACTAAGTTCCATATCTGAATACATCGCTACCATGCTCTTCTGTTTCTGGGAGGCGGCAAGTGCTTAAATATTCTGTGATTATATCCTTGGAAGAAGCTTATAGAGAGATCCTTGTACTTTGGCGTGCAAGAGAACTTGTATTCACATACAAGTGGGCAATCTAGATGTAACAGTAGATACTGTGCATGTGTAAAGTAGGTCTTCAGTTTAAATCATGAAAAGGAGAGGCACGAAATTTTTGGAGTTTCATTGATTTCCTGCTGCGAGCCTGGAGTGAGGGAATTGAGGCAACTCAGGACATGTGGTGATTTCTATGGATTGCAGAGAAAGAGGGAGGAAGAAACATAGCCAGAGCCTGCAATGTCTCACCTGTTTGCAGCAGGTGGCAGCAGGCAGCAGCAGAGCACTTGGGCAGGCTGGCTGCACGTTGCTGCACACATATGTATCTGGAATGAGAATAACTTCCCACCGGGATAACTTTTGTATTGCAGCCTGCAGAAGCAGCCCGTGCAGGAGCTGAAGCAGCTGGATCAGAAGTAGCAGCTGGAGCTGAAGCATCTAAAACTGAAGCTGACTCGGTAAATACCTCGAGGCACAGCAGTCCCTTTTCTCCATCACATCCCTTTGTTATACAGAAGATGTGGGAGACTGGGCTGCGAAAAGAGCTGCATGGCTTGGAAAGGCACATCCATGCCACCTAAGGAGTTACAGTGCTCTTATTCAGAGGCTTAGTTGTTGCATTTTATCTGTGTAGTGCTTAGGGAGAAGTTCTGCTGGAAGATTCACTAAAGGAATTGTCCCTTCACCCATCCTGAGAAGCCAGTCCACAGCCCATGCTGTCCTAAGCTTGCGTTGTCTGCTGATTCCCCCTTGCTTGCCATTTATTTTATCTGCCCTATCCTCTGGGCTCTACCAGTGTCCCCTGAGTATCTAGGCTTCCTCTTTTTCTTGGTGACACTGCAACCTTTTTAGGGGACTGGAGTAGGTCCCAGCTCATGGCAGCTTGGTTCTTATAGGCTGTCACATTTGAGTTGTCTTTTCCATGAGGGCTCTGTATGAATGCATTGTGACCACAGTAAATGGGAAATGCTGGGCATTATGGTCCCAGAAAAGCTATAAATCATCTCTGCCTTTCAGCAACCTTAGGCAGGGGAAGACAGCAGTCACCAATCCTGCCTTCTTACAACTGCCTCTGCTGTCCTTTGGGGTGTTTTTGTCACTGTCTGGTGTGCTGGGAAAACCCATTGAAGCCATGGGGTAGTTGGGATGTGGATCCTCCAGGATGGACTTGGAGCTTCAGTTTTGGATTGTTTTTTTCTCAATGGCTTTTTTCCTTCCTTGGCTACCACTGCCTACCAGACCTCTCTGCCTGCTGTTGTTGTGGAAACTTTCCCTGCAACTGTCAATGGCACTGTGGAAGGAGGTGCTTCATCTGAAAGAGCTGACATGCCCCCAGGATTTCTGTTCAAGGTGAGTGTTTGGTGGTGGCGCATTGAGTTCATGATGATTATCTTTTCTTTCCTGTAATGAATTAATTACTTTCACTCAGCATGTCCATGGGCTGTGCAACATTAAAAGGCATAAAGGAAGTTGAAGGAGAGATACACCTTCCTCAGTGCAGTGTTGTGCAGTTCCAAACGTTTCAAAGGACTGTGTAAGAGCATCAGTATCTAAAGGTGTTACTGTGCTGTGTAGGAAAACCCCTTCTCTGTGCTGCAGTTGTTTCTGTCTTGGTGATGTGGTAGTGTCAGTCACAGACTCTGGATAGTAGATAAAAAGTTGTACTCTCAACTGAAAAAGTTAAGCTTTGATGCAAGTGGTAACTGGAGAAGAGTTGGAAATACCAACAGAAACAGAGGACTCTGGAGAAATGAGAAAGCCAGGATGAACAGAGGATAATAAAGGAGTAGGAAGGGAAGTTAGGTGGATATTCTGAATATGCCAAAGACCACTTGCAGCTCTTTTCAAGGGGGGTGGAAGAAGGAGTGATTCTGGGTGAGGATAGGCTGCAAATGTAATGTGCATAATGGAATGTGGTAGGAAGATAGCATAGGTGCATCATGCCCTGAAAAGTGAGAAATTACAGCCTCCTGCTGTAGGACTACTTTTCTCTGCTTTAGTTGTGTCCATTGTTTTTTTCCTGGGAGTCCTACTAAAATCAGAAGAATGGTGAAACCCTGATGAACAACAGGAGGCTCATAACATTTAGGCTTGTTACAGGTGTCATTATAGGCTATAGTGCCCAAAGTGGAGAGTTGTGGTTTGAAGTAGAAAAGCTGTAACACAGATGTTGAAAGGCATTAGGCTGAATACAAAGAGAAAACATGGCAGGATATCATCACCCTAAGTAATTCTCTTTCCTACATTTCCTCTCCCTGCTTGCTGTGACTGAGGTGGGAAGCTATGATCTCTGATATAAACACTCCAGCTGCAGAAAGAATACAGGGCACCATTCAAGTGGACACTGGCTTTCTATCCTGTGAGGTTTTTATGTCCACACCATGAGAATTCAATCCTCCTAAAGGACAGGGAGGTGCTGATACACAACAAATTGCAGGAGACTTACCGGGATGCTGTTGCGGCCACGGAAAGCTACATGTCAGGCTGTATGAACAAGCCTGTAGTCATTAAATTAAGGGAAGTAGTTATTCCCCTGGATGTGACATTTGTGATCAAAGCTTGCCCTACATTAAGGAGCAGGTTGGATCAGATGCCCTCCAAATGTGCTTTCCAACCTGAATCATCCAGTGAATCAATGAAGAGGAAAGCCTTGTCACCTGTTACGGAGCTGGGTGAGAGAAGGCTGGGCTCACCCACCTCTCCTCTCCTCTCTCCATAGGTCCAGGCCATGCACGATTACACCGCCACAGACAGTGATGAGCTGCAGCTGAAGGCCGGGGATGTGGTGCTTGTGATTCCATTTGAGAACCCTGAGGAGCAGGTGAGTGGGGAAGATGGGGTGTGAGCCTGGCCCATGTGAAGCCAACAGGATTTCCAGAGCTGCTTCTTTCTTCACTAACAGTCGGCTGGCTGGATGCAGAGCCATTAGTTTGTGGCTGGGAGCTGGCAAGAGAGGCGGTTGTCCTTGAGCTTGAGATTGGCTTCCTGCAACAGAGGGGAGGACTCTGCTTGTTACTGGAAAGTGGAGACATTATCCTGCATAAAGCATATGGAGTAGCCTTGGGGTCCTGTCCCTATCAGAACATTAGAGCCAATACTATGGCTCCTGTGATCAGGGAGTCCAACAGAGCCCATATTTTACCTCCTCACTGCCCCTTAAATTGATGCACATTTCCTGTGATCACTACAGCACTTCATGATGATTTTTTTCTCCTATTTTGAGAAATTTTGGAGCTCCAGTGGATGATGTCTTGTACTTCACCATAGCAATGGCTGTTTCCAAACGACCATGTTTGATCAGGAGATGGCAGCAGAATCAAAGGCTGGAGCAGGTCTCTCAGCCCCGGAGAACAAACTTGCTGCCCATCTTCAACCTGAATCTAATTGGCCGTATTTTTCTTTGAGTTATTTCTGGAAGCCTTGACTAAGTCCTCTTCACTTGCTGTGTTTGAGGGGCACCCAGCTGATAATCTGCAGCAGTATTACTTATTCCACTGAGAGAGATGGTAATTTTATAAAATTCATGGTCACATCTCCAGGTTTTTTGGAAAAGAAAGAAAATTCTCCAAATCGATTCAACAGTCATCAGCTCTTTGGGTTTGGCCAAGTCCAGACAAGATCTGGATTCCACAAGAGATAAAGGGCAGGTGAGGTAGTTCACTACCTCAGAAGATGTGGATCCTCTTTGTTGCTCATCTATTGGCTTTGGAATTATAGAGGCAGATCATACTGATGCCTGTGAAATGGAGCTATAATCTACCAACAGTTCCCACAGAGCTAGGGGGGGATGGGCTCTTTGGGGAACACACAGTGATTCCTTCTGGAGACAAGATTTCACTGAGTGAAACTGCCCTGCACAAGCATTTCTGAGCATTTCTGAGCATTTCTTTCTCAGAAAGCTTTCTGGATGGGAAAAGACTGGCAGCTCCCCTAGATTCTGTGGTAGTCATTGGCGTTTGTGGAGCAATTTTTCAACGCCCTGTGTTTGCACTCTAGCTGGATGTGGGTGCAACAGCCATGAACTCGAGACTCTCCAAGCTGCAGAGGGTGAGCTCTGAGTGTTGCTAACATAACACTGTAGCTGCACTGAAGCCCCTTAACCCTTCTACAGTGCATCCTGTGCTACAGCTCATTTCCCTAACCTTGACTGTCCCAGCCAGAAAATGCTGGCTGTTAACATGTGCATGAACTGTGCACGAGAGTGGAGGAAGCTTAGGATAATAGACTGTTGTCCATGTCCCCATCTTGCAGCTTAGGTATCAGTTTGTGGGTATGTCATCCAGGCCTGGATTCACCTCTCTTGATAGAAGAAAGGGTTGAAGGCAGCAATGCTTTGAAGCTGGCACTTAAGTGGCATGGTTTAAAATTGTTAGGGCTCAGTCTGGGTCCTTGTGTCTAATCCCTACAGCTGAGGAGACCCTTGGTAGCAGGATGTGGTGGGAGTGATGCATGCTGTATGGCACAGATGCTATGTGCAAATGGATGAGCTTTTGTGCTTGGCGTGCTGTGAGCTGGAAGCTGCCTTCCAGACACTTGGGCCCAATGTCTTCTGCCTAGTTGTTTGTCTTCCTGATTTATGGCATGTCAATCCTCCCACAGCCCCTGCAGCTGGCGCTGCAGATGGGCTCCCATCTCATGCCATTCCCATGACATCTCCTGGATGTTCAAATCCAAGGCAGCAGCAAGGGCCAAGTGAGCCTGCAGGCACCCAGAGCTACGCAGCTCTTGTGCCTCATGCTGCACCCTTAACCTGTAGGCTGCCCCACTGCAGATGGCTCACATAAGAGGGTACATTTGCATGCTGAAGGGGTGCTTCCATGGTGGCAGCTCCAAGACGTGGAGGAGAGGTGGTTGCACAGCTGAGCTGCAAGCACTGTAGCCTTCCCACCTTGAATATCTTGTCTCCCCTATATGCCTAGGATGGAGCAGAAATCTTGATGCTAGACAGCCTGCAGGCAGAGGGTGAAAAGTGTGGTTCTCCTTACGAGCAGATTCTACTAAGCAGGACTCCATTTGCCTCAGTGACAATTCATAGATGTTTATAGATGTATAGGTTGGTGGCTAGGGAAGACCCTGCAGAGACCTTGAGTCTTAAATTGTGTGCAGCCAAAGTTTGAGAGTTTTGCTGACCTCACACTGCATCAAGCCCAACAGACTGCTGAGTTTTGGGAAGATGTGTTGAGCTTCTCAGCTCCCAATTCTCATAGATCAGAATTTCAGCATGGCAAACAAGACTTATATTGCCTGTACCACCTAATGCTAATCATCAGGCGCTCTGACTGAAGCAGGGGATGAGCACCTCCAGGGACTCATTCTTCCTTTCTAGAGAGCTGTGCCCAAGATGAATGGGTTGAATTACACTCTGGAGGTGCCTGTCTCTTTTATGGCTATGGAAAATGCTGGACCCTTCATGTTTAGGTGGTGAAAGGTGAGATAGGTGATTTCCATCCTATAGCTCTAGGGTCCCTTTTGGCAGAATTTCTCCTGCTTTAGTGGGTGTTAATTACAATATGTTTCTGTTATTCTTCATTCTTTGCGGTTTCACTGTGTCTGAACAGTCTGGGTCAAATTGGAGCTTTGGTACCAACTCTGGTGGGATGTAGCATTCTCTCTGTTTAAAATGGAACAAATGAATTTTTCCCTTCTTCCCCATACTCCTACTGGATTGTCTCCAAGCCAAATACAAGCATGGCTTTGATAATGCCTTGACCCCTCCTTGGCCTGCACTCTGTAACAAAAATCCCTGCTCATATCTGTCCCTTATCACTTGATTTCTGTCTTCTCCTCCAGGATGAAGGATGGCTGATGGGCGTGAAGGAGTCTGACTGGATCCAGCATAAGGAACTTGACCAATGCCGAGGGGTTTTCCCAGAGAATTTCACAGAACGGGTGCAGTGAAAGTCCAAGCCCACCAGCTGCATTTCTGCTGGAAGAAAGCAAGTTTTCTGATAGAAAATTGAAAAAAGAACAATGGAAGGAAAAGAAGAGAGAATTTTAAAGGATCAGAAGCCTGAAAAAAAGTCAGCTTAAAGAGTGTGTTCTTCTCCAAGGGCAAGGTTTCAGAAGTAGATTGAAATTCAAAGTGTTATTGAAATATACACATATTAATAATGATAAGGCAATTCAGATACCCTCTTTCCCCTTTGGTTTAAACAGCATTTGAATTCAAAGGACTGTTGCAGAAGCAACTCAGTGTGGTACTCTAAATACTGCATTGACTGAATTGGTGAGATGTCAGTCTGATGCCTGGAAAGGCAGTATTTGTCTAACAGCTTGAGAGTAGAAGGTCCATTTGCTCTTGAGTGGGTTAATCTGTTTTGTCTTGAAGGTGGCTTGCATGGCAACCATAAAAATTCAACCTTCCCTACATATTCAACCTACAGTAGGCCAGCCTTTCTGTTGTGCTGTTGAAAAAAAATACTTAGTGTATAGTGTTCACCAATACAATGTATGTGTGTGTGTGTATTTTATTTTCTTCCTTTAAAACAACGTTACACAAACTGTGATTTTGTACATGTAAAGATAGAAGAAACTACATGGAAAGGGCATGAAGAAGGTGAAATGTGTGAAGCTGTACTCAGTCCAAAGTTCTTTCAAATGCAGACACTTAAATTCTCACAGTAGTGTTAGCCTGTGAAATCCTAAGGGGAATGGAAAAATTCAAGAGGAAAAACAAGGAAAAACAAACATGTCATTTGGATGTCTCTGAAATTTAGGAGAGGGAATCCTCTGCCCCCCCTGCCCCAAACCCTATAGGTGATTTCAGAAAAGCTTAGATTCATGTAGATGGAAGATAGCTCTAAAATCTACTGGTTAGAAAATTTGCTTTTAAAGAAAGAGATAAGGGAATAATTTTTTTTTTCTGTAAGAATATCTAAGAAAAAACACCAAGGAAAAAAAAAACTTGTTTTCTGTGTTTTTCATTGGCATTGTTTTTTGTGGAATTGTATTACTTATTTTCCTTTGAAGCATTCTGTAGGTGAAATGTCATTAGATCAGCTTTCTCCAGTGCTGTGCTGATGATCAAGTTAACCTCTATGAAAACTGGACTCTCGAAATGCTCGTTTAAAATGGCTGCGTGACTTCATGATATTTTAATAGAAAGGAAGGCAAGATATCAAAATGTCAGTGTCAAGGAGACACTCTGCAGTCTAATACTGAAGCTGAGTCCTTTTCTATACATTTCTTTTGCTTCTGTTTGTTTTTGAGTTTTGTTCCTTTAGTTTAGACAAGCAGATGACAAGGCTATTTCTAAGTGCATATTACACTTGTTAAAGTAAGCCAGTCTGACTCTCCAAGACTCTGAAGTCCCACAAAGGTACTTTAAACTTTACTTGAATACTGATGCAGCTGGCAAGCAAGTCAAGCTATTTTAATTTTTTATGGCTTCCCCTCTTCCCCATGATAGTTTTGCCCTGAGGGGTTTTTAACAGTGAGGTTACCTCCTGCTGCAAAGGGACAGGATTACTCTGAAATTATCTTCTGAACTGTTAGGAGTTAGCTTTTGTCAAAGCTGCACAAAATGCTGACAAAGACTACTGAAAAGCCCACCTTTTCCAATCTGTTTGGGTTATTCACAGAACTACAGAGAAAAACATTGTAGGGCAAAAATTGTGTTTTTTAACAGCAGTTAGTTCAGAGGGACAGATCTGATTTTGATTAGCAAATATATTCTTATAAATGCATGAATTCTTGGAGTTCCTCCTGCTTTCGGTTTGAAAGATGATACATGCTAGCTATTTACAGCAATTAATAGGCATAAAATCTGTTCTACATACCCAAATCCCTTCTCTCTCTCTCTCTTTTTTTTTTTATTTTTTTTTTTAACTAAATGTGCAGGAATTTATTTTACATCACTGTTAGAAAACCCAATCATAGTTAGAAGTAACTGAGTAACTGCTCACAATACATAAGGACTGGACTCCACAAGTTGTAGTATGGTGAGCTGTTGCTTTAGAGTACTGCCCTGTTTGATATATATTTTTTTTTTTCTTTTTCATCAGGGTTGTCTTTATTATTACTCTTTTTTTCCCCCAAAATATCTATTTTTATGCATTTGTGACTCCCATTACTCCTTTAAAGATTATTCATATAAAATATACGTTTAAATATACATAGAAATATATATATATTAAAAAGCGGGTTGATCCAATTAACATAATGCTGTCAGCTTAAAATGTTTATTTTTATGCAAAACCTGTGGATAATAGCTTTGGGTTTTTTTAAAAAAAGACAAGATTCTAAGTACCAGAGCTGTGATTTTTGTCTTGTAGTAAGTGTTCTAGACCATTTAGAAAATTGTGCTGATACCTAATTTATTGTGGTTTTTTTTAGCTGTTGATGTTGTCCTCTGCTGTGTTTAAACCAGATGACTGTCCCAACAAAGATCCTTGTAAGGCCTTTTCATTTTATTGAGCTTGCAAAGTAACTATCCAGTACTGTATTGTCCCTGCAGAAGTGGTAGCACTCTGCAAAAAAGGGATGTTGTTTTCAGGTCACGAGTGATGCTCCAATATTGCCAGTGGGGAGGGCGTTGTGCCTCTCTCCATTTGCTTCCCCCAACCCAAAAACCCCAAGCCCTACACTCCCTTGTTTAGAGCAGGTTAGGGTGGGTTACCTGGATCTTGCATGGCTCACAGATAAGTGGTGTCAGCACATCTCAGTCAGATTCTGAAAATGCGGGATCAGACCCACAGTTTATAAATTGCCTTATATGAGAATAGGATGGCATAGCAGTAAACTTGTAGATGGCTATGTTTTTTGGAACCAGGAGATCTATCTCCTGGGTCATATTGAGCCCCTTGTAAACAGCCATGGCTCCTCCCATTTTCAGTATTTTTACAACTCCTAAATACCTTGATTCTGGTAGGTATTACCTGATGAAATGAATTTCCCATCTTCTTTGGCTTAGGTCTAATTCAAATAGAAAGAGGGACAAGTAAACTCCCAAGTAGGCTGTGCCCACAGTGGTTTTTCAGTTTGCAGGCTGAACTGAAAAATCTGAGGAAAAAAGTTGTAAGGGTGACCTGAGACAACTTTTTTCCCCATTATCTCAGTGGAATGAAAAAGAAAAAAAATGAAACAAACAAACAAATCCTTTCATGCCAAAATGAAGCATTCATTTATAAGGTTGCTTTTTAACTTTTAAAAAAATGTTTTGTCTTGGGCTATAACAAATTGCTTTGAAGCAAAAATGTGAAACCTTCTGTTCTGAAAACGCTGAAAGAAAATGTTTTAATGTTAGTAGTCTTTTTGCCTTTGCCTTTCTTCTTAATCTGATGACTGGTTACAGTTAATTCTAAACTTGTATTTTTTTGCGAATACATTATCCACTGAAGAGAACCCAAAGAAGCCTATTGCCCAGTTCTGCTCCACTGACAGGCACACTGGACACATTTCAGGGATTACCTGGTATCTGGCCCAGCAAAGCTGCTGTTTTCCCACTTAATAATCGTCCACTTGATTGTTTTACTGGGTGAACAATAAAAGCATCTCTCATCCCGTGCCATTGACTGGTTTTGTAGCTTGGCTTAGAAAGACATTCTTGCTCTGGTCTCAGTTTGGTCACAGATTTATGACTATAGATTTATGATACTACTCCACTTTGAGCCTAATCCTATTGTGCAGTGGGAATTATCATTTGCCGAACTGATAAGAAAGAAATAAGGCATTGCTTTTTCTCCCTTTTTCTGTCTTAGCAGTGTCAGTAGTATATCTTTATTAGATAGAATTACGGAAGGTCCCAGGATAAAAATGAGTGTAGTGTTCCAGGCAAGACTCCTGCATATTCTGCTGTTTTCCATCGACATTCCTCAGCTGTCTGTTTTTATCCCCTTTGTGTTTCTTGGCTGTGAAGGTGATGCAGTAAAAGGGATTGTGCAGGTTCATTCCAGCTGCTCTGAGCTGGTCCTGCTTTGTGTGATTTGGTTGCCACAGTCCTTGAAGCTTTGTTCACAGTTGCAGAACCCTTTCCTGCCCTACTATCCAAAGACTGTGGACAAGGCAGACACCCCCAAACCAAAGGGGATCTGAAGCAGGAGTGAAGGCTCCATATTCTGCCTGGAATTGGGATGTCAGCTGCTGCTTTGCAGTAGTCTCTTGGAGGCAAAAGGCTCAAGGCCAAGGAGATGCTGGGAGAGGATGGAGAGATGATCCATTAGCATTTTCATTTTGGGTTGATGTGCTGCCTCACCTCTTAGTTTCAGGAAAGTCCAGAAACTCTTTATTTAGGGCTGAGAACAAAACACAAATACAGATGTGCATGGTTAATATGATAACAGTTGCCTTTCACCTGCCAAGGGCACTGAGTTTAGAATTTCGTCTTTCCTACTTTGTGCTAGACACACTGAAGGCTCTGCCAGTGTTGTAAATATTTTGGATGCTGTGCAGTCAATGCCCCAAAACAGAGAATGTTCTTTGCTGGAGGATACAGAGGTGTCTCTCTGCTCTTTCTAGGAGGACCTACAGATCTTCCACAGACAAGGCCTGTGTACATCTAACACAGTAGCCTCCGATCTCAGTAGCCTGTGTATTTTCATTATCTGGCCTCACTCTCCAGCTCCTCCCACTCCCAGCCTCTCCCATGCTCTTTGAGGATGATGGCAGCATAGGCCATGTCCCACCAGCCAGAAGTGCGAAGCTAGAAGATGCACAAACATGTCCATCAGCAAATCCTACACCCTAATGCAGTTTGATAGTGCTGATATCAGGAAAACAAGCAACAGCTTTTTGTCTCTAGGCTGCCAAAAGGGAAGCCATTCCTTGCCACCCTGGTACTGATGCAGACACCTTTCTGCATGCATGCTCTGGTTCGGACGTTTCTGCGTAGCAGACTCCTGATGGAAAGGGGCCCTGTGGTCCTCAGAGGTGGATTGTGCCGCCAGTCTTCATGAAGCATCAGGTCTGTAGCTGATGCATGGGGTCTGAGAATTAGAAGCTTCTTTTGGAAATTTTGCTTGTGAAACTAAATAGACAAGCTACAGCTGTGAAGACTGGTCTGTATGAGCTTGTACTTTGATGTGTCCTATGGCTATAATTCCTTCACCTGTTTTGCAGCATATTCTGCTAATCCTGATGCTAGTCTGCATTTCATGTAGAAGGTCCCTACTTGAAATTTGCCAGATGCAGTTCTGGGCTTATTGCTTCTCTTTAACTGAATTAAATGGGAACTACTTTGGCAATGTATTAGCAGTCTCTTTTCCTTCTGTTTATTCAGTCTCTGAGTTTAATCACAATGACCTGAGAAATGTTTGAGGGTTGAGTGTGGGATTTTTTATTATTTTAATTTTTGTTTTGTTTAAACAAAGCTGAACAATTCCCATTGTATTCAGAGCTGTGATGCCCAGTTCCAGTGACAAGTGCTAGATGAATTTGTCCCATCTTGTTTCTTGGCAATGTTCAGAAATATAATTTTTGTCATCCTAAGTCTTGTGTCCATTTCTCTCTCTCTTATTTTCCTCTACCTTTATGTTAAGATGCTGAAACAATTCAGGAATTTTTCTCCTCAAAGAGGTGAGTAGCTTCAAAGAGGTTTGGTGTCCAGGCACATTTAACACTGGGAATCCTTACAAACACATGGGATGGAGAGGGTGATGCTGGTCCTTCCCTGAATGACTACTACAGTAGAATAAACTCTTCTATTAGCCATCTCTGCTCCAGTTGATTGTGAGGACCTGACACCAAACAAATATAGTGTAAAGAAGGATTTAAGACCTTTACTTTTTAATAGCTACTGACCCCTAATTAACGTAAGCTTCATTCTCTAAGGCAAGTCTGTTTTGAATATGACACTGCAAGGGCATTCCACCCCATCTGGCCAAACTTCTCCCAGTTCCCTCTGGCCTGTTGCCACACCTGCTCTCTGTTCCCAGGCTGGCTTTGGAATCTACTCTCTAAGGGGTAGAAAAGGGGTGTTGGTGCCCTTTAACCACAGTGATTTGGGACCCAAGAGGGACAGAATTAGAGGGATTCACAGTTCATAGCTGACTGTTTGGGGCCAATCCCTTGGATGCCTCATTCTAGACGGGCTTGGCACAGCTGGACACGGGACATGTGTGTAAATAGCAAGTTCTTGCCAAAGGCCAGATTAGGATCTGATGCAAATCAGTGCCAGTTAGCACTTTGATGAATGGACTGCCAGAGTCCACTTTAGCTTTAGCATGTGGATGCTCAAGCCTCAAAGCCAGCACAGGGAGCTGGCCAGGCCGTGCTCTCTTACCATTCCTTCTCTTAGTGCCTTTTACCCTCTCACCTCTATGCCACCGTGAGGGACCTGAATCAAGTCTTGTGGCAGAGGGGAAGAGGCAGGCTGTGCCACTGAAACTATCGCTGCAGTTGGTGATTCGGGCTCTGCCTTAGCGTGGCATGATGACTCCTACAACGCTGAGCTGGGCCAGCTCTGCTACAGCTGGAAGCTTGCAGGGCAGGAGTGAGACTGGGAGACATGAGGGCTCTGTGCCTGCCTTCTGTTTGCTCTTCCTCACACAATTTCATTCCTATCACCCAGAAATACAAAGGAAACGGGAGGGAGAAGATAGCTAGCCGAGGGGAAGCAGTGAATAATTAATTGTCAACCGCCTCTGCTCAGCTGCATAATTCATTCCCAGTGATGTTTTCTTGCTCCAAACAAGCAGCACTTGGTCTCATTGGCTGTGTGCAGACTGTGGTCACATAAGCCCAGCAGCACATCTGGAACAGCATTAGGCTCATGGTTCCCTGAGTCCAACCTTGAGAGCCCTTACCACACCGAGGGAAGAGCAGGAACACAGCTGAAGAAGGAAGCTTCTAAGATGGAGAATACACTTGTGGCACCAGGTGAGGCCAGGATGCCTGGGAGCAGGCAAGGTGGGAGCCATGGCATTATGTGCTGTAGGGGACTGGCAGTGACTGGTGTCGGTTCCTCCATGACATCCCAACATGAAGGGAGGAATTGGGTAGCAGGGCTGCCCTTCACTGGCAGCCAGTGCTGCCAGGAAAGACACTGTGGTGGGGAGTTTGAGCCTGAGTCATTTTGCAATGGAGCTAGGAGTCATTTTGCAACCCTGAGGAGGAGATGGGAGTTTGGGGCAGCTCTCAGCAATTTCTCCAGTTTGCTGGGTGGGTGAAGCTGATGTTCTTCGCAGAGCAGGATTGCTGCTTCAGCAAGTGGAAGAGCCTATGCTGCCCTTCTGCTATGTGGCCCAATCCGCAGAGCCATTAATAATGGTGTGGGAACAGGAATTCAGCAAGTGCCCATGATTAATTAGCTCATCAAGGGCAGTTAATGGCCAGCCTGCTCCCCTTGCCCCTGTGGTGCAGGTAATGGAGTAGGCATCACTTCTCACCATGCAAGGTGCAGCCCCCTGCCAGGAGCAACGGGCAGAATCTGTGAGCTGTTCTGATGTACTGCTTGTAGGTATTCGGTGAGATTGCTTTTTCCCAGGAATAGATGGGGGAATAGATCTGTAAGGGGACTTGTTAGTTATCGGAATCAGATAACCAACTCTCTGGCAGGGGCCCTATCTAATATCAGCTTTCCTTTTCCTAATACTGGTGGTAACTCACTTCTTGCTGGCATTTTGAAATGCTCCCTCTTACTGAGGGTGACTTCTCCATATGTACTCTGCTTGTCTCAGCACTTACTTATGAATTAATATATAGAAATTCAGGTACCACCTATGCTGCATCAGGCACGGGGGGATGACAGAGACATGCAGTAAGGAGGACATGCAAGCAAGGCTGCTTTTTGAAATCCCAGTGAAGAGGAAGCAATCCACTCCACAGATGACCCTGCCAGGGAGGGGATTGAGCTCCACCAAGTGCAGGTCATCACCTGTGTCCCAGCTGCTTTGCGATAAGGTAGGAGAAAGTAAAGCTTTAGCAAGAGTGCAACATATTAAAATTAAATTGCACATGTTCACATTGTTTGAGCAACATGGCACAGCCCAAAGTATGAAATTAATGCAATAGTAACTGGGACTGTTGCTGTGCCAGTAAGGAGCACAAGTCTGTTGTTCTGTGTCCCAAAGGTGATCATGTTCCCATCTAGGGCACATTCTATGACTGTCACAATGTTGGCTACTTACTGAAGTTTATTCAGTAACCCCTGTGCCACAGATTGTAATTTTTTTTATCTCCAATTCAGAGACCCGTTAGAGCCTCCTGGAGGGACTTCCCCTCTCTAATGTCCAGGATTGCCTCTGTACATCTCTATTAGAGCCTTCCAGGAGAGACACGACTATTGCTTTTGCACGAAGTGCTGTATTAGCTGTTGAAGGTGATGCTGTGGTTAGGTGTGAGCCGGCCACATGGAGGCACTCGAGACATCTGTGAGCGCCTTACCTCCGTACAAAACATCCCGAATGTCTGAAAAACACCTTCCGTGTGCCAGACTTCTGCCTGATCCCTCTGAGGAAGGCTCAAACTGAGAGCATCCGTGCTGGGAGTAGGGTGTATTAGTGGCTGGGTCATGGCTTTGCACTTGATGATAACATTAACCGGAGACGCTTTCAGCCCTCTAAGAACTTTCCCTACAACGCACACGAGAGGCTGGCTTTGCTCCTCTGTGACAAGTGGCCACCTTCCTAAATCCTCAGCAAGTTTCCCCTGGAGCCATCTTGTGAAGTGTCATGTTCATCTTCAGCCTCCTAAGTCCTCTTTCCTGTGGGAGGCACAGGAAGGCCACGGGTCCTGCCCCACAGAGGTAGTGATGCACCAGATCAGGGGGACAGGAATTTAATTTGCTTTGCTCTGCTCTATCTGGCAGCTCCCAGCATTGCTCACTGTGTCTCTGGCATTCTGCTGTGTCTGAGGAATTGTTGCTCTTTCCCATATGATGCAGATGTTTTTGCAGGACTGTAAATTACTCCCATCCAGTAACTCTTTTATGAAGCACTCTTTCTCCATACGGTAAAGAAAAATGCCATTGATGTTGGTAATTAAATGTTTACTGTTAAGTACTTTATATATTATATACTATAGATCATTCCATCCATTAAACAATCCATTTAACTCCATTCAACAACATTATTGTCTATTATTAGGTTAATCAGCATTCACATCCTGTAACTCTGCATTTGTATCTAATTAGCCTTTCTTTCTTACTTCATATTTCTATTTAATTAGCTGAGCATCAGAGCTGAATTCCCTGTGCTCAGCACTAGCAGAGGACTTGATCCTTTCAATGCCTGGGTAGGGAGGGGCACCAAGTTTTAAGCAGTCTCCTTAGATATCTGCTAAGGTTTTCTTTCTGGAGTCAGTCCCTCCTGAACTCCTGAGAAATTTTTTGTCCACGTAAGAAACTGTAGGTTTTTCACCTTCTCAATTATCTCGGATTATGGAAGAGGTCCCCTAAGTGTGATAGCTGCAGCTGGTGTAAGTGTGCTGTAATGATTGTGTGGAGCATCCAGCCACCACACATGGTATGTGCTGGATAGGGAGCTTCTTTACTTCATGACTGGAAGGGCAGGGATTTTGTGTTGTTAGGATCAGCAGCTGGGAATAGCTGATATCTTACCTGATCAGGGCAAAAAAGTGCACGCTGGTGCTCTTCCACTTGCTCCCAGGCTCTAGCTGTGGGTGATGGCTGGTGGGACAGGACACAGCACCTGCCTGTGTGTGGGGGGTTGTCAGCATGCACCGGTTTTACATGTCATTCTCCAGGCCCCATTTGATAACCCTTTGCAGAGTTTCTCAGACTTTGATCTCCAGAGGGATGCACTTCTAACTGGTGAGCTAGAGAGCTGGTGGCTCTGACCCACAAAATAGGTGGGTATGAGGAGGCCCTGATACTGTGCACTAAGCTGCGTGAGGCTGGTCTGGGTCTGAGTGCTGCTCTGACACCGTAGCTCATATCAATCATGCTTGCTGATAACGTGCTCTTTTGGCATAAACATTTGCTCTGTTCTTTCAATCCCTGAGCCCTGGGGTCTGCTACAGGAGGCTGTCAATTATAATCTTTCCCCTTCAATGTTTTTGGGGATACCCAAGGTGCCCAATGTGACAGCATCACTGAAAAATGGATTAAATAGCAGACAGGGAACACCTCGCTTGTCACCACTTAGCAACCAAGCTGCAATGGCTTTGAGGAATTGTCTGGGCCTTTCCAGAGTCCCTGAACAGCTCTTTTTGCTAGTACCAGTCCAGAGCAATCAGCAAATTGAGTTCTTTTTATTAACTTTAAAAGAAGACATTAGCCTCAGCTAGGAGAATAAAACCAATTTATGAGGCAATTAGCTCTGCAAAAACATTTCAGTCTCCCCAGAGCAGCAATCTGAGGAGCATCTTATTCCAGCTGCACAGCTTCTTCTGGCCTTGGGTTTATGGCACACTCCATTTATCATAAATAATAATAACATATAAACAAATGGTTGCCTGATGAATGTGGGACAGCCAGGAAGGTCTTCTCTGCCTGAAACTAGACTATACTGTTGGTTTCCTTCTTTCAGGTGCCATTCTTGTGGCCTGTTACTTGATTGTGGTTCATTTTGATGCTCAAGCTCTTTATAAGGAGCATGTGCTGGAAATTTGGGGAAAAAAAAAAAAAAGGGCATCTTCCTCCGCCCTTATTGTCCTAATACAATAAATTTTGTGTGAACAAGGTGCTGCAAGAAAGAATGTGGATTTAAGTCGACACAAAAGCTCGATTTGCTACTTTTGGTTTAGCCTGCAACTTCCAAATTTACCTTAAAAGCACATTGAGATAAAAAGTTAAAACTGAGTTTCAATGAACCAATGCACAGTATTGTTCTACCAATCACAGAACTCCTATTTTCTGTATTTTCCTGTTTCAGCTTTTCCATTTTTATTATAAAGAGTGAAAGTGAAAAATAGATAACAAAAACACTAGAATATAACATTTTTACTATAAATATTCTACAAAACTTTACATTCTGTTAATTCAACATCTTTTTTGATGTAAGGTGATGCAGCTGGAGGAGTGCTGATCAGCTTTGTTTGCCTTAGAGCACTCATTAGAAGAGCCCTGGGCTTGCACCATTTTTATGTCCAACAGCAGGAGGGAATCCAGTAGATCTTAGTGTGTGTTAAGAAACCCAAGGGGAAAGAAAGTGCAATTGCTGTGATAGTATTAAAATATCCAGAAAAAGAAACTGCTAAACTCCAAGCTTGTCAATACGAATCAGTATGCCCAAAAGGCAGTTTTCTCTGGAGACTTTTCAGGTGTGTACTGCCTGTACCTCTGTTTCCCTCTGATCCTTGTTTCTGAATCTCAAGAAGGATGTACCCAGCCCTGAAATCCAATAGTCATTCTAGGCTAAAGAGCATGAAAGGACAGGGGAAACCTGATGAAAGACAAGGTTCAGAGTCACAACCAGCAACAGCCCTGCTGGTCTCTGTGACTCCTGGATACAGCTGTGGATACATCATAGGATATTAGCAAGAATACCTTTAGATTAAAGACCTTACAGGACCCCTACCTCAGGCATGCTGGCTGCACGCCCTGGGGAGGTGAGCTGCTTGGAAGGAGGCTGTGTGAGGAACCCAGCTCACTCTAGACTTTTGCAGCAACTTCCTGTACAGTTTCCAGTTGTGGATTTGCCTCATACTCCACACTGCAGATTAGGTGTGAGATTACAGCCACCCAGAAGTGCTCCTTTCAGTAGCTTGACCAGCCCAAACCTATCAGAGGCTTTGAAGGAATTTTTCCGCTTTATTTTTTAAAATCCTCTCCTGTTCCACTTCTTTCTCCATTGTAGAGTTAAAGGTCTGGTTAGCACCTACTTTGAAACTGTTCTGCCTTTAAATTTTGATGACTCTGTGAGTCCATCCAAGGCTGTTTAAAAGCTTTTGACTCTTAGCTTTGGGGGTTTTACACAGTTAGTTAAATCTGTAATGACTTTTCTTCATTCCTACTTGAACTTTCTACTGTTCTGGTGCACTTTAACTCCTACAAGGCCTCATTTAGGTTCTGTCAAAGTACTTGCACCAGGAGATGAACGATTCTTCCCATACCCCCTTTTTATTAACGTGTAGGTTTATAAATGATGCTCCCACTGAAGGGACTAAGCATTGCCTGAAGTAGACACAACCTCCTAAGGTGTGAGCTGTCATGGCTGCATCATTCTGTATAGAGCCTGTAGCAACTGAACTGCATCCTTTGTGTGTGTGTAGTAGACCACACATGTAGAGCACTGAAGTCATTCCTGCATCTGCCCTCCCTAGGCCTGTGCACTTTTTTGTTTATCCAAGCAGTTCTCACATCTTAGTCTGTATGACCAGGGATATGGATGCTTCAGCAAGCCATTGTTGGGCTGGAAGGAAGGACTGGACTCAGCCTAGTTTTTAAAACTGAGGGGTTGGTTTTGTGGTTGGGGCTGGTGCCAACCATCAAAATTGCTTGAGGAGAAAGATCTTGAGTTGCAGAAAACAAAACTGGGCTCTCCATGGCTAAAGGTGAAGGGACTCTTCGGCACAACAGTAGCAAAGAGAGCAACATGTAACCTGCAGGACAGGTAGCCAGGGCAAGCCTTCGAGACAGCACTGATGCTGACACTCATAGAATATCACATGGCAACTCCTAAAGCACTCCTAAAGCACCTCTACTTCACTTGTCTTCAGCTGTGAGATAGTAACTGGGCAGTTGCTTGAGTGGCAAAAAAGGGAAAAACAAGGAAAGAAAACGGGGAAAGAGTGAATAAATACATCGTGTTGTAGTTGGAAACCATCTTCTGTTATCTGTGTTACTACATGCATCAGCTTTGATAGATTGCTTAGTCATCTTATGGTCAAATACTCCTGTGATGATGTACAAAGGCTGTCCCACTTTGATATTCACTCATACAAACGTAGGCACTGCTGTAGTGGAAGCAGCTGTCAGCTGGATAATTGCATGGAGGCTGCTGGTTTTCTGTGTTGATTATGAAAGAATTCAGACATCCTAGTGGAGGCTACAGCGTGATGTTGGGGCTGGATTTTCTGAGGAGTTTAGGTGCTGGAAGATTCAGATAAATGCTTGTGGGGACTGACTGAGAAGCTTCCGTGCTTAAGTCTTACTGAAATCATGTGTGTTTTGGTGTTAGAGCTGCCAAAATTCGTCAGAGAAGTCTCATTTTTAAGAATAAACCTTGGTAACATGCTTGTGTCATGAAGAGCTGTCAGTTACAAAAATACCCAATGCCAAAGTAGAGTAAACAAGATAAATATATAATTTGATGTCCTTTCCATTGATAAAGGATTGCCTCTGAAAAATTAGAGATCATCTCTAAGAAAGAGTAGATGGGTCAGGAAAGGAAGTTCAGCTGAACAGGCTTCAGGAAAGCTGGCTTTGGTCCTTGCCCTGCCCCAGGTTTGCTGCATAATCACAGGAGGTTATGGAATCCTAGGCTCTTAAGAACACAGTAACTGAAGCTGGTTTAGAGATCTCTCACCCCGTGTCCTCTTTAGTCCCTGAACAGGTTTTGATGGCTACTCTATCTAGTTTTCATCAGAAACTACTAGCACATTTTTCTCCTTTAGATGTTCAGATAAGATTTTCTGTCACATCTTTCCACTGTCTGCAGGGGGAAGCCCAACCCATGCCTGAGCAGGCAGCAACCTGAGGAGCTGTTTTGC
This sequence comes from Empidonax traillii, assembly GCF_003031625.1. Classification (NCBI taxonomy): domain Eukaryota; kingdom Metazoa; phylum Chordata; class Aves; order Passeriformes; family Tyrannidae; genus Empidonax; species Empidonax traillii. The sequence continues at coordinate 2,762,375 of NW_020955198.1, forward strand.
ATGTGAAAAACGTGCCATGAAAGGCCACATACCTGCATAAGAACCCTATGTAGGAAGTGGCCTGGTGATGTATTTCACCAGCACATCTCAAAGTGGATGTGACATTCCCTCTGCTGGCACCTTCTGTTGTGGGTACCTGTTGTGGGCTGAGAGTGATGGTTATTTTCTCTCTGCTAGTTGATGTTGGGAATAGTCAGGGGCTTCCTGTGGGATGAGATGGGCTACTTCTCCTCTCCAGAAATAATATTATTCATGTTTTCTCAGCAGAAAACCTGTCACAAAAACCTGGTATTATGCTAGGCTACCATGATATGTCTCCTAGGGGTTGATTTTCCTTTTGGGACAGTCAGGAAGGAACACATCTCTCTTGTAAGAGCCATTGCAGAAATGATAAAATCTCTTTCAATGTTACCAGAGACAACACTCTGTGACTTTGCTTCTTCAGACTGAAGGCTACAGGGCAGCAGACCATCTTCAGCTGTCAGACAGGGAGAACAAACAGTGCCCTCCTTTTCTGGCTTCTTTCAGATTTAATTCTCCCTTATGACATTCAGATCTTATTCTCTTGCTACAACCAGGGTCATGGCTGGCTCCTCAGCTGGGCTTTGACAGGGGTGAGTCTTTGCTTGCAAACCATTCCTTTACAGCTCTTGTAGGACTTGCCACTATGGCATTTTGAGCTTTTGATGTGACCCTACTGCTGCCACCATGCAGTGGTCTGCTTAAGGAAGACAACCTCAGCTCTGCAGTGTCTCAGCCTGGATCTGCATTTGGGGGGAAAAAGATCGGAGCAGGAGGGAGGCTGTGGAGCCCCAGCAGGAGGGAGGCTCCTCGCATCCAACCTCATGCTGTGGCTGGAAATTGTCTTGCAAGTGTCACTGGTCCATGGGATGGGATGGAGGAAAGCTAACAGGCCTCATCTCAGATGGGGAAAAGAGTTTTGTAATTAGGATAAAGCCCTACATCTGCCAGAGTTGTAATTTCTTTTCTACTTTTTCACTATGGGGAAGTGAGTTGTGTTGCCCACTTCTCAGAGGATAAAAGTTCTGTTGTCTGTGGCTGGATTGCACCCAGTGGTGTGGTCCATCCATCGGATGGAGAAGGGCAGAGCATAATGACATCTGGGCAGGCTTTTCATCAGAAAATAGAAGACAAGGCCAGCTTTTCTTATGGGGAGCTGGGGAGTGTGCGTTACAGTCATTAGCACAGACTTTAAAAGAACCAGCAGTGCCCTGTGTTTTCAAGTCCAGTCAGTAGCACTTAATAGCCCTGGATCTCTGCAAAACTCCCTCAGCCTGTTTGCAGTCACTCCCAGCAGTGAGACTGGTAGATTTATATGATTTTACAGGGGTACAAAAGAGTTGCTTTGCAGCACAGCACCGTTTCCCCTTAATGGACTCTGTGACAAAGCAAATTTTGGTGGTGTAAAAGTGCCTGGGCTGCTGGACCAAAGTACTCCATTTGCAACACCCCGTGGTGAGTGAAAGCCACAGGACTGGTTATAACCACGCTGAAAGGTTGTGAAAGCACTGATCACACCAGGTGCTTATAAAAGCCAGATTTATAGCACCGACCTGTGCACTATAAAGAATATCATTATTTTTGCTCCTAAATTCAGCCTAATGTTAAAGAGTCAGTGTTCTGAGTGTTGCACAGGATGTTGCAGGCAGGGTATCTCCATGAACCCTTCATGGAACTGGGGTGTTACTGACACGCTTGTGGAAGGACTTATTTCTTCCTTTCAGGTGGCTCAACTCCTGTGAGGAAGCAAAACAGTCCCTGTGAGGTGGCCAGGTCCCCTGGGAGCAGAATGATCTCTCAGCCATGGGGAAGTTGCTGGAGGCAGGTTGTGAGCAGGGAAAAATGCTTGAAGGGTGGCCCTGGTAAGAGAGGAATAGCACACTGCGGGAAGAGAGAAGAGATTGTACAGTCAGGGTTGAGACAGCTGCAGTTTGCAGGTAAACACACAGGTACAGGCCTTTATGTCACAATGCCAAGTAAATTCTCTGACCCTTAAACACTTATTATTGCATCTATTGTGTTTGAACTCCAGGATTTCCCCCAGTGATGAAGGCTGGGAGGCTCAGCAATGGGTGTGTCACAGGGAATCTGGATTGACGGACTGGTGTTACAGCTGACACCTGACAGGGTTTTATCTACAGAGCACAGATATGGGTGCCATGCCTGGTTAACTTATTACTTGGACTTTAGGAATAAGATACATCTATTCCGCTTTGGTAGCTTATTACAGAAGGTGCCTACAGCTAAGCTGGCTGTTCAGTGCCCAGGAGGGGAGAGGAAGAGCACCTGTAGGTTACAATGCATTTTATCTGGTGGTAGATGCCAGATGTAGACCAGACAAAGTTGTCCCTGTTGACCAAAGAGGAATCCAGACAGCTAGTTCAGCTACAGACAGCGCTGGCAAGTGGGGCTGGGTTAGTGTGGGGAGCTGAGTTGCACCATGTGTGGGCAGGAATGGTTTGAGTTTTCTCAGGAACCAGAAGGAGGATCGATGTTTTCCATGTTCAGATAACACCTCCACACTCTCTTGAGTGCATGCATTGCCTCAGACCAGGAAAACAGTTGTGCTACTTTTGTGGACAAATGACCAAAGCAGAAGTTAGACAGACATCTGGATCGACATCAGGTCTATCCAGATATAAGCTGATTTAGACCCATTCTACCTTCAGCCTTGTGGGCATCACTGAAGAAAGGTGACTTCTAATACTCCAGTTTACAGTCCAGCCACCTGATATAAGACCAACACTTGTTGATATTGAAATGAAAACTCATTTTAAGTCCCAAATGAGTGATCAGCCATCCACCAGTACCCTCAGACGGCAGAGGATCAGCCAGGTGGATGTTGGATGTGTGTAATTGGGATGACTTTGAATGAGCGTGATATGAATAGAAGGGTATCATCCATGCTCGGGTCTCCGAAAAAAGCCAGTCTACAGATGCAGATGTCTGAGAGCCTGCAAACTGTGGGTAGTCAGGCTGAGAGCATTGAGTGCACCCACACTGCTGCAAGTACGTGGGGTCTGGAGTCTCATTCCCAGGGTCCCACACAGTCTATGGCTTCTGGGATGTGACCCAAATGTGATGCAGAGAGGAAAGGATCTCGTTAAAGCCAGAAGCAGTTTGAGAGCTTGCTTCAGGGCTACGGGAGCTGCTGCCTGAACCAGTCAACACAAAGATCCTGTTGCCTTATGCAGCTAAACTTCTTGCTCTGCCTTGCTGGTGTGCACATTTGCAGGAGCAGCTCAGGGTGGCAGTGCTGCCCCGTGGTTTGCAGCGTTCCGTACACTGATTTAATTTCCTTGCTGACACACAGGGAGTTGTATTCCCAGAAGGAGCATCTGGGGTTTCATAGGAAAAAGCCCACAGATGCAAACTGCAGAAATCTGTGTCCTGCCATGCTGGGTTTAATTAAGGGCACACTGAAAAAGTCACTGTTTGGTAGCACATCTCTCCCTTCAGTCACACTGTGTTGGAATTTAGGTGGCTTTATGGCAAGAGTGAGTTTGGGTTCACATCTGACAATATTAAATCACTACCCTGAAGGAAAAGAAGGTTATTTCAAATTTCTCTGTTTTTCTGAATTTCAAGTCACTACATATGCCAAACACACATTTCTGCTCCAAGTGGTAGCAATGAAAAATGTGCAACCTCTGTAGGATGCATCAGAAAAGAACAATATAAAATGCTACACTGTTGATCGTTAGCACTGTCTAGTCCCAAAGGAAAGTGTAGCCTTGGAATGACAGCACTTCATCTGGACATCATCTGACTGAGAGGTAGCAGTAGCACATGTGTCTGAAACAAATACAACCTTGTGGTGTGCTAGCTGCTGTTTAATTTGTGCTCTCAGCACTGACCTGTCTCCAGGGGATGACTGAAAGAGTTTTGCGTGTTTGGGAAACTTCAAACAACTGGTATATGGATGCAAAATCTGCCTACTAAATGTATTGCGTTTATTTTCCCATGCAATTTGTCATCTGTGAAATCTATTTATTTCATATAACCTACCTACCTAATTATATAAAGTTATATGAATAGATATTAAGGCAAAGGAATATTACATTTTTTCCTAGGCGTGTCCACTTTATCCACCCAAAAATCATTGTTCAGCTTGATTTTAAGAATTTCCATTATTTTTCCTGGATATCCAGTGTAGTCTGACTTAGGGTACCTAAGCTGTATTCCTTTCCCTGACAACAAATCTGCTGTGTGGATGCTCTGTGCTTTTTATGTGAAACCTGTGGCCCATGTGCTTAAAAGCATGTATATTTGTCTAGGGGCTCCCAGGCAGAAATAAGGCAGCCCTCATGATGTATAAAGAGATATAGAAATACTTTTATGTATCTTGATATGAATCATAAATCCACCCCCAACACCCTGCAATTTACAGTGGCTTTCTGTCAGCCTAGTGGTGGAGAATTTCAGGAGCCCTGGTAGGAAGGTGTCCTGTCACAGGCATCCTGCTGCGTGACTCGGCATTTAAATGAATACATATGGATGTTGTGTGCTTCTCTGCAATGCATCACTCAGGATTATCCCAGCCTTAGAGGTAACATCCCAACCTGGTGCAGTGACAGATTTAAGGCCTGAAATATCTCTGAAGCTTTGTTGATTTGGGAAGTGTCTTCACTAGGTCTGGACAGCGTCAGGGCTTCCCATGACCTTTGGCAATGCCCAAGACAGCTAACTGGCTTTTGAATTATGAGTTCTGCTCCTCATCCAGCTGGAGGTTTCCCTCACCACATTTACCTCCCTTGCCCCTGCTGTGCTTTGGATCTGCTCCTTGTATAGGTAAGTAATAACCCTGAGTCATACAGGGATTAGTTGTGCTTATAAAGCAGAGTGTCAGCAGTGCTTGGGCAGAGCAGGTTGTGGTGGTGGATGACCATCTTCTGCTTGTTGCCAGATCTGTTTTCTGTATCTCTATGGCTATGTGGAATCAAACCTGGTGTTGCCCAAAGAGAAAGAGCTCCATCAGAAAACAGATTTGCTTTCAGGTCCTACGGTCACTTCCCCTAACCATAAACTAGTACGGATATTTTGCCATGGTTGCTGAGACTACTTGACTTGAACTAGGAAAAGGTAAAGTTGAAAGAGTAAGGAGAAGTAGCAATGTGTAAAATGGAGTCCAAACACAGTTTTCCAGGATCTGCAAACCCTACAAAATTCAGGTAGGGTATTTTATTCCTCAGAGCAGGGACAGCAGTTGCTTTTTAGGAGGATAAGATATTCTGTTGACTGCCTGCAGCACAAGTCTCTACTGTTGTGCCTCTCCTGCTGCTGCTAGAAAGGGAGCACAAAGGCTGCCGCTTAGTAGATATGGCCTAGAATTTCTCCAAAGCATCAGATGTCAAATCAACATTTTCAGTCTCTTCTCTCTGCCTATCATGTTTCTTTCACTATTTTCCTCCTTCTAAATCCTCCCCCTCCTTCTCCCAGATCAAACCCTTTCTCTCATGGCAAACATCATTACTACAGCAGGCAAGATGAAATATACCTCAGTCTACCTCAGTCCCAGTGCAGAGAGAAACCCAAGAGAGAAGGGCAAATAAGGAGGTTTGCAGAATGCCAACGCAGCAATGACAGTGAGAAATACAAGACAGAGCACTTAACCACACAAGGAAATAAATGCTCCTGTGGGAAAAATCATACACTAATGCCTATTAGCTTAATAGCCCTGTGGTTTAGGCAGAAGGCTGATAGACAGGGTGTCTGTGCTCTGCGTGCTGCTGTCACTTGGGAGGCTGGATTCTCACTCTGCCCTTGGTCATCTTTCATTTCAGCTTTGCCACTTTCCAGTATAAAATGGGATCCAGTTTTTCCTGGGGCTGTCAGACACCGGCAGAGGTCAGCAACACCTGGAGGAACTCACACTGCTGGATGAAGGACTTTCCCAGGTGGGTGCACACACTTGTGCAAGGGGCAGATCTCTCCCAGTGTGTGGTTCCTCCTCTCTCATCTCACTCTCTGTCCAGAAGCTGGAGGTGAGTGAAGGTCTCCAGCACCTCTTTTCAGAAAGAGATTACATGTAAGGTGTCCAGTCCAAACCCAAAATATTCTGCAGGTTGTTGGTTTTTATTGGTTGTTGGGACTTTGGGGACTGAGCCTCTGGACAAAAAAGTCAAAGCAAAAAAGGAATGAAATGGAAGCAAATGGTAAAGCCAGTTCAGTGGAGAGCAGGAGATAATCAGCAGCACCAGTTTACCAGGAAGGTTTATGAGGGAAGGAGAGCAAAGATTCCCTTGGAGAAAAAATAAAGAGGCAAATTATTATATACTTCATAGTCCTTCCAGAAAAAGAGCTGAGGGGATTGTTTTCTGCTTTAATATATTGTGTTAAACACTAAAGGGATGAAGGCAAGGAGCCTGAGTAGCGATGAGTTAATCAGAAAAGTAAGATTTTTTTGGCCAGGGAGTAGAGGAACTTCTTTGGTTATTATTAGAATTTTCAGCTCACAATGGACAAGTCAATATATTTGTTTTTGACTGCTGCTGTTTCCTCCTTCAAGTGCTAAATCCCCTCTGCCCAGAAATACACTCCTTTGAAAAAAGTCTGCTTGTACTTAGCAAATGGCCTGAGAATGGTGAGCATTGAGTCAGTAGAGCACATAACTTAGTCTGAGAACTGCAGAGGTTAGATTTGAGGAGGTACTGGGTTAATAAGAGGTAAAAACCCTCTCCAGGTCTTAACACCAGGATTTGGGTCAAGAATATATCAGATCCCAGCACCCTTGGGAAGGGTGAGACCTTAGGGAAGATAAATAAGGGGATGAAATTCTGTGTTATGGGTTATGAATGTTCTAGACAAGAAATTTTAAAGAAGAGTGGTTGAATGGAGGTCCTACTACTAGTGACTCAAGCTATGAGACCTTTCTCACTTCTTAGCTTTGTAAGACTGTCAGGAGTTAACACAAAAGTAATTGCTGGACAGTGGGTAGATGATGATGGTTAAGCACCCCAGGGGAAAGAGGTGACGAGAGGCCACACCCTCTGATGATGAGGGTGTGGCCAAATGCTGCAAAAAGCTTCATCAAGCCAAATATTACTATTAGCCGTTGTTAACTACTGCTTCTTACACTGCTTAAGAAGGAAGGACAAAGTTCCCTATACCTGGAAACTTCTACAAGCATGGAAGTGAATTTCAAGTAGACATTTATAAAAAAGAGTAAAATTTTATACTTCTCCTCTTATGACCATGTCATGTCAGATTTAGTGCAGTGGCTGGCAAGAAACTTATTAGGAAATAATACCGCTACCTCTGAGCTGGGATATTAATTTTTAATCGATTACTTCTTTCTGATGATGATGAAAGTGGAATATCAAAGATGGGTGAATAGTGTAGTACATACCCTGACTATTCTGGAAGCACACACTAAGCCCCAAGCAGTTCTCAAGGCTTTCCTTTCCCAGCTGGCCCAAATAAGATGCACAAGCCTTCTCCTGCATCTACTAGCTTGTGAACATCTCCCAGTCTCTAATACATTTATTATCACTGTGTCACCATGGGTGACAGATGAGGAAGTGAGGGCAGGGGGAAAGGTTAAACCCTTTGGTTCTAACAAGAATGAAACACTGAAAGATGGTTTATGATGTTTGTGGAAATGAATAGAAATCCCTGGCAGAGGAAGAAAGCAGAATTTGCATCACTCTGTGATCTGAAAGGGACAACCAAAGCGTGGCACAGGACACCCAGAGTAGCTAGACTTGTCTTGGAAGGGGACTGCTGTTTGCAACTACCACCAGAGAGGCATGACCATGAGTCCCTGGCTCCTGCCATGGCTGCTGTGCTGACAGCCCAATGCCTTTCACTTCTGTGTGTGACTAAGATCTAGCTCTGCTATTTGAGTCTTTTCAGGCTTTCCCACAAGATGGGTACCCAAGGCTCCAGCCACCCCCAAACAAATGCTCCCTGAGGACTTCGTTTGGAAATGGAGCTGCTCTTTCCCCCAGGCTGTGCTCTCTACCCACAAAATATGTTATGCAGTGCAAAACAAAGCATCTGAGATTAGCTCTGTTGATTAGAGCATGGTGCCAATTAACACCAAGGTTGAAGGTTCCATCCCTGGATGGGCCATTCACTTAAGAGTTAGACTCTATGATCCTTGTCGGTCCTTTCCAAAACGGTATATTCTGTGATCTGCTGCATACACGTGGTGAGACTGAAAAGCCAAAGTCTGAGGATAAAATGTGAAAGGAAAAAAATCGCTCCAGTTGTAGCTGCTGGTGGGGAGCAGCATGTAATCAGAGAGCCTGAGAACTAGACAGAGAAACATCAACCCTCAGGGCCTCTCTGGGTAATGTCCCTGGCAAACCACACTTGCTGCAAATGGTCAAATGCCTTGCTTTTAATATCCCACCCGAGGAAACGGCCCCTCTACGCCCCCACCCCCTCAAACTGAAACAATTTGGCCATTAGTGTGAATCATGGATGCTATTTTCCCAGAGTGAGCCATGTTTCTCCCTAGAAACTTCACAAAACAGTCAGGAAGCAACAAACTTGGGCTTTCAAGACTAGATACAATCAGAGCTTCTGGTGGTGGGAGGATGTTCATGTGTATACATATATGCACACATGTTATTTAAAAACAAATTAGGGCTTGTTTTCCAAATGGACTTAATGCCTTTTTTTTGTGTGTTTGGCTTTGTAAACTTGACAAATCTTCTTAAGATAACTACAAATTTTTTCACAAAAAAGCTTTCAATCCCCCTTAGTCTGAATCTGTTATCTCAGCTGCGTAATTGTTCACTTCAGCATAGGCTGAGGAACATGGTCCCCAGCCTTCTCTGTAAAACACAGGAGGAAAGAGCCTACTGAAGCTGATAGATAGGGACTGATGTTTTGTGAGTGAGTGTGTGCACCTATGTACACTTCAGCCTCAGGAAACACAGATCTGCCATCTGTTTGATGAAAGAAGTTTGAAGCTTTGAAGCTTAAATAGCAAATCAAGCAACAATGGGAAGTGTAAAACAATTTTCCCCCCCTTTTTGTCTTGTGGCCTTTCTAATTCATAAAGAAATTCTCCAGTCAGTCCTAGTGCATTTCTAGAAGCTTAGTTGGCAAGGAAACCACAAGTTAAAAGTAATGCAGTGAGTTGCTGTCTGAAGCTTGTTTCTATTCATAATAATTCTTTGAAATATCCTGGATTGTATGAATACAGTGTGTATGTACTGCGTAAAGAATTACAAAGCCAGCTTTGCTCCCTTATTGCTGATATGCTTTAAAGGGTCACAGGTGGAGGGGAAAGTTTGAGGAAAGTGTGCTTTCAGACTCTCCTTCTGTGAGGCTGACAGAGAGCACTAACCAAGGTAGTGGCTTCTTGCCTGTTATGCAAAGTAAGTACTAGTGCCTCTTAAATTCTATGCAGTCAAAGACTTCAGTTTCAAAATGTTCCCAATGGGGCTTGTTGCAGCACAGGCAAAAGGGCACAGCTTGGGGATGCAGGACAATCCTTTATGAAGGGTCCACCACACTTGGTTTCACCTGAAAAGGGACTCTCTGAGAAGAGCAGGCAACTTGTTGCTTTCGGTTTTCAAGAAACAGAGAGGTGGAAAAGGCTTCTCAGTTCTCATCAGTCTTACCTCCTTGTCTGACTGCTTGGTGCTCATTGAGGGACTTAAACAACAATGTGGAGCACCTGACCCCAGTGGGAGCTGGAGTTGACTGCTCTGACTTAGTTGAGTTAGAATGTATCTCCTAGAAACTGGCTGAGGGCATCATCCATTACTGTCATGTTTAGGTTTGGGTCGATGAGCGCCATGTCTGCCCACAGGGACAAAGCTGTCACTGGTCAGTCTGGACTGGAAGAGAGAGAAGAAATCTGTAATTTCAGAGAAAAACTGTCTACTGGCTGGAAAATAAGTGTGCTAGGCCTTTCAAAAAGTAACCCCTTTTAACCAATTCTTCTTTCTCTGAAGGATCAAAAGCAATTCAAGAACACAGAAGTAGGGAAAATAGAACTGGGACTTGCAAGTAAAAAGAGTCTCTTGTGTAACAGGACTGAATCCATCCCCTGGTTTACATTTCCCTGCTCATCTTGGGGCAAAATTCAATCCTGAGGTTTGCCTTCTCCTCTGCACTGAACACAGTGATTATGTTCATCCTGTTCAGATTCCAGACTCAATTTTTCTTTTTCAAAGACTTGTGCTGTTATTTTCCATCTATCCACTCTTACAGTTAGAAAGTGTACATTTAGGGGACTGACATGATTTGCTCTTTTCTCTGGGAATAATAGATATCATGCTGTTTGAAAAAATGAAAAGAAAAAAACCCCTTTCTGTGCACCAAAGAGTGTGGGGACAAAACCATATTAAAAATCTGCATCCTAAATACTGCAATCTAGGACTGACAAAAAGGGTCTTAGGCTTATTTTCTTCTTCTGGCTCAACCTTCCTTTAGCCTGTCTCTCCAGGGAGTATGACCAGCATTGTCTCAAGCTGTGTACTTTCTCTACCATTAACAGGCAACATTAATGGAAGTTCTGACTCTTTTTGTTAACGTTCTAACAAAATAGATTTTCCAAACAACCACAACTCTTTTGTCCCTTTCAGTCCTGTCTGATGCCTCATCATATGTGTCTGTGAAAGGCAAACAGACATCTGTGGAATCTAAAGAGGAGCTCTGACAATTTTACAGAGCCCCCACTGCCTGCCTCCAAAATCTGACAATAAAATTGGATTTTTGGTATCTCTTTAACACTCCAAAAAGTAAACTCCTTTCATAACATGTATCATTTTCCAAGGTAATTTGAAGAAAATACCTTTGACTTTCAAATTGCCCTTTGGCAGCTTTGAAACCACTGTTGTTTTGTGAAAGCTCTTGGCATTTAAAACTACTTTGTAAGGAGGAGGAGGAATAATAATAAAAAACCCTTCCAATCCTGGCTACTTCACTTTCCTTCTGATCTGTTCATAGCTTTTCAAGTGAACAGGAACATGCCGACAAATGCATTCTGAAGAAAATCTCATTTCGACCCTAAATGGTGCTTCACAATTTCCAATTCACACTGTTGCCATTTTTGCAGGAATTGATGGCTGCCATTGTTATCAGAGCTGACAGGCCTCGGGTAGGTTGCACAATCAGTGCAACCTCCCCGAGCCTTTCATTATTCCCAAGTGGCAGGTTCTCATGATATCTCTCTTTTATAGGCATTGCTCATTTTTATTTTGCATTTGACGTGGCTCCTCCACTTGCTCACTGCTGGGGTGCTGAGATAAAATGGCTCCTCTGAAGTTAAAGGAACAAAGCCCCAACACGCGCCGAAGGTGGTTGGCAGCTTCTGCCCTTCCAGTGTGCTCCAGATCAGAAGCTGCTCTGTTTGTCGAAATTAGCAGTTGGGTAATTTCCCAGCATGTGAGTCCATTCAGCTCAGCCCTGGCATTCAGGCAGAGCTTTGCAGACACGCAAATGTCCTCTAAAAGAAAATCCAAACCAAAGGTTTGGGGAGCTTTTGTGTTTACAAAAATAAGGAGGACAGTGGTTTTGTTGAGCTACCCTTTTTCTAGAAGTTTTTCTCTCTGTATCTCATCTGAAAGAATATGGCAGGTTGCTGAAACATCCCCCAAATGATGAAACTGGTCAAACAGGATGAGTGAAGGAAGGGTGACCAACTCTTCAGGAACATGAAGGAGTTGAATGGAAGATGAAGCAGCCAAGAGGTGTCTCCCTGCATGAGCATAATTCAGGCAACCAGAAAGGGTGATATCTCCTTCCCATCCACATTTTCTCAACTATAAAACTCTAGCTAGAGGCTCTGACCCATGAGTTCATTGCGTGACACAGGCAGCACTAAAGGGTGAAAAAAGAAAGGCTTTTTGCCTAAAGCTTCATATACTTTTTTTTTTTTTTCCGGATTTTAATGTATATGGATTGCACAATATCTGCATAATAATTAGTAGGTGATTCCTGGTAGATTTAATATCATCCATTGTTATCCCAAAGGTTTTCTGTTTGACCTGCTGGATTCCTGTAGGATTCTTTTCTTGCCTTTGCCTTCAACACAAGCTATGCTTTCAGCCTGATTTTTTTTTTTTTTCTTTCTGTTACTTAGCCTGGAATTTAACTTTGAACCTGTCCTTTATGAAGATAACCTCTCTATGAGGAAACTGCTGTGGTTGCTGGCTGTGTGCGTCCTGCTCCCTGCAGTGGGTTTCTCCCAGACACTGGACTTGGGGTCAGCTTTCTGAATGTATGGTGCTATCTAGATTATCAACTGATGTATGGGACCAGCTGTATAAATGTAGTTCTGCAGCTGTTATGTGCTTGTACTTACACAATTTAGATGCAATGTGAGGAGGAGGAGGGATCTTTGCTTCTGCACCAGACCTGACTTCACTAGATTAACCCAGACTCTGCTAAGTGTTGTAAATCCTGAAGAAGTTACATTTCTCTACAGGAGAATGCCCAGTGAGAGATGTGGGTAGGTACAGAGTCAGTGAACACCGTAGACATAGGGATGCAGGGGAAAGTTGGACACAGACCCACAAAAACTGGTGTACTAGAACAAGAAAAAGTAACATCTCCCCCACCTTCTGGCCTTGCATCATGAAGGCAGCCAAAAACAGGGGCTTTCATGGTGTGATCCTTCTTTCCTGCTTCTAGTGCTTGGGATAATTGTCATAAGGGAAGATTAATTGCTATAGAAATAAAGAAGGAGGAAAAATCAGCCTTGCAGGTAAATTAAAAAAAATATTATGAACAAATAAATTCATGACCAGATATTGACAACTAAATAACTCTACAGCCCCTAGTAGCGTAATTGCCATAAATACTCGAGATAAGATTGGCAGACAGGGATAGTATCTTTTCTTATTAGATCAAGATCCATACCTAGAAAAAAATTAAAAATCGAAGGAACTAGTGGGCACAACAGCCTTTCTTTGGGCCTGAAATAGAAGCAGCAAACTTCCAGGTAAATAAATGTTAAGGACAATTGTCCTACTTTGATTTAATTACACAAATTAGGAAAACAATTAGAGAGAAAAGGGTTTCTAAAATCTCAGAAGCAGGTGGGAACATTCAGATTTGATTTCCCAATATAAGTTTCATGATGACACTGAGTCAGGTATTCAATCCCTTCCTTCCCTTTGCTGTTCCTGGTCCTACCTTTGCTGCACAATCACTGTTTGTGCAAAGGTGCTGGAACAAGGTCAGAGAACTGAGTGAATTAAAAAATAATTCATGAAAATATTATAAGTTTTTTTTTTCCTTTAGGTCACAGGGCAGCTGCAGAGGTAGAAGGAGAGGACAGTTGCTGCTAAAAATTCCAACTTGTACCACAACTGCTTCCAGAACTACTGCTATGAATAGCTGATGTGTATTTGGCTCAGCTGGACCTGGTATCACTAGAAATTAGCAGAAAGTGGGAAATGGTTGGCTGACCACTGACAACCCACACAGGTCACGCAGTGTTGTATCAAGGACATGCTGTCCAATGGTTGTTTTTTATGTAAGCTGGAACCTAAGTTGTGCCATACAAAGAACCTGAGAACAGGAGGGTTTTTAATGGTGAATTATAGGGAAATAGATATATTTGGTATTTGTGGGTTTAGGATAGACTATTACTGTTTGCTTTGTTAGAGCTGAAGAATAATGGCCCTCTATGTAATTGGGAGAGACTTAATTTCCATAAATGATTCTGATATCACTGGAGACCAGATGTGCTATGAGGATAACAGATTCTTACGATATTATAGCAGTTTGATAAACAAGATCTTGCTCTTCTAATAAAACTCAGAAATAAAAAACACCTTCCTGATGAAGCAAGACATTGGATATGTTTCTTTCTTAAGCACAGATGAAAGATTCAGTGTGGATCATACTATTTCTCACCTGACAAGAAGGCATGTGGATACCAACAACAAACACAGACTAAGAGCCTGTAAATAATCCAGGTGGACAGACAACCCTACACCTGTATCCCCTGCCTGTTTGTCTTCTATGGAAATTCTTGCTTGTAAACTTCCAAAGGACACGCTGGAGTCTCATAACCTGACAGAAAACTGGTAGAGGATGCTGGTTGCAGACTCCAGCTACCCAGGCACTCCACTCACATCCATGTTCCCTACAGTTCCTGCTGGGAGATAGCATAAGTGATGAATTTCACACTGTTCACCATCACAGAACAAAGTGACAGCTTCTTATTTGATGCATAAATTATCCTCTTTCATTATGCTGGATGCTTAAACACAGTATTTGAAGATGTAGTCTTCTTTGTTATAAGGTATAAGAGGTTTGACTATTTTTAATGTGACAGAGGAGCTTGCTTAGAGGATAAATCTCTTATTTTGAGGATAAATCCCCTGTAGTGCACATTTGCCTGGAAATGAGAGAAAGTATTTTTTAATGTTCAGTTATCCAAAAGCCCCCAAAGGCTATAGATACACATCCAGTGTGTGATTCCAGTCCATGATCATGAGTAAAACACAGTGGCCAGAAATCTGTTGCTCTCATGGACCTTTCACAGCAGCTGCAGCAGTCACATGGATGTTGTTCACTTGGTAAGTTTTGGGGGAAGGACAACCTCTGTGCTTTGTGCTTTTGTCCTTCCCCAGAGTAAAGCCCTGACCCAATTTTTATCTTTAATTCATTTTGTTGTGCTGCTGAGATGAAGGAAGACTTTCATGTCAGAGATTAGTTCTTCCTGTCTTGCTGAAGCCTTCTGCTATATGGGAAGCATTATTTAGATAAGTGACCAAAAGCTGATTCAGTGGCAGGAGTTTATCAGCTGTTACAGGTAAGGATGCAAACAAGCTGGTGCCATGTATTCCTCCTCCTGCGCTGCTGATCCTTGCTTCATTCCTAGGAATTTGCTGTCATTACTGCTTGTCTTTGCTGCTTCCTCTCACTGTTAATGTGACTGATGGGCCATATATGAAGCCTGTTATCTCTTCCTGTGGTTTAAGCAACATAATGTCTAGGTTAAAATCACCACTGGGTAATTTTTTGCAGGAGTGTAATTTATGCTGAGCTAGAGGCAGAGTGTACCATGCCCTGTTGTCTGCCTTCTCCTTGATCCTGAACCAAAATGATTCCTGGTTTGCCATCAAATACCAGAGTTTTAATGGCTCCTGTTGAAAGGAGAATTTTTATGGGTTGAAGCAGGTCCAAGGTGACACCATAGGCATTCTCGGCAGGTGTTGTCCCCATGAGTCTGATTTTTTTTTTTTTTCCAAAGCAACCTGGAATACATTTAGATAATTTCCAACATGATTCTGTGATGTCCCTTATAGCTCTGTGGGATTTTACCTTTGTTATCTCCAAGTACTGCTCATAACTCCTGTTACTGGTCATAGCTACACAAGAAATCCTGCCTGTCAAGTGCAGATCCAAATCTGGAGAAGGTACATTAGAAATATTTTGGCCTTGAGCCCAGTCCTTAAAGCCATAACCTTTTTGACCTTGTAACCAGTCATGCTGATGAGGGTGCTGCACTTGTCTTTGTGTGAAATCCAAGAGGTAGAGTGTTAGCTCATATGAGTCTGTCCCATATCCTGCCTGATTTGGTATTTTGGGGAATGTCTGAATGGGAAATGGTTTTTCAGCTTCCTTCAGGCACTTTTTGACAAACCCAGGAGGTGTTTTCAGAAGATGTTAAATAGCATAGTTTAGCAGTGCTATTGTGTCAGTATATTACAAATATTAGCCCTTTTTAGTTACTGTATTCAAAGTGACAATAAATGAGCCAGATTGGAGCATCTATAAGTCATTTGCAATTTGTGTTATTTTTGTACAATTATGTGTTTGA
>NW_020955198.1:2778252-2800988 GCF_003031625.1 Empidonax traillii
TTTTTTTTTTTTTTTTTTTTTTTTTTTTTTTTTTTTTTTTTTTTTTTTTTTTTTTTTTTTTTTTTTTTTTTTTTTTTTTTTTTTTTTTTTTTTTTTTTTTTTTTTTTTTTTTTTTTTTTTTTTTTTTTTTTTTTTTTTTTTTTTTTTTTTTTTTTTTTTTTTTTTTTTTTTTTTTTTTTTTTTTTCTTTTTTTTCCCCCCTCTTTCCAAAGCTCCCTTAATTACTTTCAGTTCAGGTTGACTTACCATCTTATTCTGGGTAATGAGAGTCAGATGGGAAATAGTGAAACTTAGTCTAAAGTCAATCAGTCTGTTAAGTTGAATTCAAAATGCACTTATGGTTCATTCACTCCTGGTAGGGAAAAAGAGATGCAGATGATTCCCACTGAACACCAAGAGAAGAAATGGAAAAAAAAATCATTAAAGCAAATATCAACACTGCAGATAGGAGAGAGAACGAACACAATGTGTGCTCTGTCTCTGAAGTGCTGCTGTGTTACAAAAGCCTGGGAAATAGTTCACATGAATTTCAGAAGTTTTTATCTTTACTTCTTTTCCTGCCTCCCTTCTCAAAAGCTCCATCAGGCCAGATTACGCATGATGGAATGACACAAAGAAATGGTACTATTGCCGTTTGCGTGTTCCTGTGTGTGAAACTAAAGTGAAATCCCCATGACTTAACCCTTCTAGAGATTGCAATGGTTTTGTGTAGGGGACGGAGCTCCATCCCCTCTAGTTCATAGGCTGGTGCAGAGCTGAGAAAGGCTGTGATGTTTTGGGCTATTGAAAATGACCTGTGTACTCTTGTGCTTTCAAGTTCTCCTCCCCACCCAGAGGGCTGTAATTGATCGATAGAGGTCTTGGGCAGACGTTGGCAGCTGCAGCTGGGCCTTGGCAGCTTGTGGGGCTGTTCTCACCGTCAGCATGTGCCTGCTTTTGGCAGACAGGTTTCTTGGTTATTCCTGTCTCCCAGCTCCCTCTGAAGCAGTGTGGGCTGGCAGGACTGCAGACTCTGCCTGTTTGTTCAACCCAGATCAGGTCAAAAACTGTGCATGTCCTTCCTTAAGGTGAGGCTCAGAAGAGACTGATTCTATGTTTTGTGCCTTTCTGTCCGTGCTTCACTTTCCCTGGCTATAAGGTGATGAAAAGGTTTCCAAACTCCTCCAAGCAGGTAGTTCTGGACCAGCTGCATGCAGTGTGCCACAGTGAGGTTAACTGGGCACTGGCTTTTCTAATCTCCTCAACTCCTTAGCTGGAAAGATCTGTCTGAGCAGAGAAATCTCATTTTCAGTTCACAGCCTGCACATTAAAGCTTCAGCAAAATTTCCAAGGTAGGGTGACATATGTAAAGTATTGTAACTGCTGATTTCTCTCTGGCTTGCAGGTGTTGGGTTTGTTTTCGGCTCATTGCCATTAATTGGAATGAATTTTAATGACTTCACGTGGCTCAGAATTGAGGCAGTTATAACTAATTCCATGTATACATGCCAGATATATGTGTATGAGAAATCTCATGATCAAAGAATTATTTCCTTGTACGAACAAAAGCTGACAGTGCCAGCAGCTACTTATCACCAGCCTGGACTATGCAGCCTGAATTACCCTGAGGCTGCAAAACCAGCTACAGTTATTCCTAATCCCTGAGACTAGAAGCAAGGTCTCTCACCATGATGCACCTCAGTTCCTCTGCAAGGATGTCGGTGCTAGGAGTCACCTTTCAAAAAGGTTTTTAAGATCATTTAACAAACAGTGCAATGTGACCAAACATGGCCATAGAATCATAAAAACATTTAGGCTGGAAGTCCAATCATTAACCCAGCACTGCCAAGTCCACCACTGAATCCTGTCCCTAAGTGCCACATATAGGTAAAGTCATTCCAGGAAAGGGATGGCAGCTTAGCTCTCCATGACCATAATTTAGTGGCATCTGTGAGAGACAGAGCATGGGAGAAAACTATTCATCCCAATTTCTCCAATGAAGAGGGGTTCTATTTACAGTCCTGATCACAGTATCCTTTCCTGATATGACAAGATAGGGGAGGGAAGGTGGCCTTGTGGTGATTTTTCAGGCTTCTCTTACCCTTTCCTAGTGTTTGATTTTTTCTTTTCAGATGCATGGCTTTGTGCTAATGAAGATTAAAATGTCTGTCCATCCTTCCTTGGTGCAGGCACAGAACAAGTCAGTCGGTGTCAGTATGGCTCTGGCTTTCCTCAGGCAGCTCAAGGTTTCACAGAGAAGATGGGTAGCTGGTTGAAATGACCCATTTGTCTCAGTATGCAGGTGTGGGAGAGGCTCCTGAATGGCTACAGTGCACACCTATTCTTCTTTTAGGAGCTCAAATTTTAACATCCCCTCTTATAAGGATGAGACACTTACATTTGCATAAATGTCGGCCTTAATGGACATTAAAATGGATAAAACAGCATAGGGATCACTCCTGTACGATCAGAGAGGCTGATGAGATGGCCTGTGAGGAGCAGTGTGTGTCTTCCTGGTGTGGAGGGTAATGCCTGTGACTGTCCCCAGCACCTGCACAGGGTGCTACCGGGAAGCTTAACAAACTGTGCTCCATAAGAGATGATAGAAGAGCCCTAAGCTACACAGGCTAACTTAAGAAACAGCATCCAGTATGCATATTAAAAGAGATACTATGAAATATGGAGCTTAGACAATTTTCCAAATTAAAGCAACTCATTGCGTTACTGGGAGGCAGTTGTGCACTGGTGACTGTCCCTCTATTCACGTGGTTTTACTCTGCAGCTGGAGCAGCATGGTGTAACCTTTTTTTTTCCTGGGGATAAGCCATGCTGTATTATCTGGGATGTTACCAAGGGCTGGGGAGGCGGACAATTACTGTAGCCTAGTTGCTGTGTAATAATGTATTGATCAGCAACATGATGTTCTGCTCCAGCCTGATTTTGAGCCTGAGCTTTGAGTGTGATTTGGTTTGAGTGCCTCTTGTGTGAGCTCAGATCTTGCTGTATTTTAGTAAAGGTTGGGGAGGACTTTCTAAGAAGTATGTTTTCTCGCTGCCCTGACTCTGTGCTGTCTTTTTCCAAACTGCAGGACTTGAGAGCCTGCAGGAGAGCCACAGTGACTTTGACATAATGAACCAAGACAGGTTTCTGCAGGGACACTGTAGCTGAACACACTGCTGGTCCTTTGGCAATCCAGTATAGGAGTTTGTCTGAAAAGATGAGAAAGTGATTATCCACTGATGGCCAAGAGGAAAGGGTCTTAATTCAGCTACAAAACTCTTTGTAACTATTTATGTCCAATTCCAAGCAACATCATTCTAGGACAGACTCTTTATCAGTCTTGGAAGCATGAGATGTTTACCTAGTTTATCTTGGGAAAAGGA
Organism: Empidonax traillii; assembly: GCF_003031625.1. Taxonomy (NCBI): domain Eukaryota; kingdom Metazoa; phylum Chordata; class Aves; order Passeriformes; family Tyrannidae; genus Empidonax; species Empidonax traillii. The sequence continues at coordinate 2,781,614 of NW_020955198.1, forward strand.
TCCCACAGAGCTGCCACAATCCCTCTAACTGGACACTGACAGAAACCTGACATTTTCTGCCCATGGCTCCTGCTGCTCTGACCTACTGCAACCCTCCTTTGTGGACCTCAGCAGGACTAGCTAATTCTGGCTCACCACTGAGCTAAAGCAGAGATGTTGTTGCCAAAAGGCTCTGGTAAATCAGAGGGTGGCCAGGGGGCTTGGATACAATCCAGCTGTCAGTGTAGACACACAACAAATAATATATTGACCAAACTTGTCCATGTCCCTTTGCAGAGATCAGATCCTGGTTCCTGCTTCACAACTACTAACACTGCTCTGACAGGAATGACTGATGCTTTAGATCCAAGAGTCACAGTTCAGCTCATGTGCATGACCCAGCCAATGGACTGTAGCATGGTTTTTCAGAAAACTATTTCATTGCAGTCTAGACTCAGTTTCAGACTCTTACACTGGAATGCTAGCGCCTCAGAAAGGTTATTTTGTAGCTTCCTTTATTTCTGTCAAAGTAGCTCTATTTTTTTTCAGTTGATTCTGCTCTGTAACAGTAATGATTATAAATTGTATTTGATATAACTTTCCATTGTCCTAAAAAGCTGCTCATCTGGCCCTTGGTTTAGCAAGAACTGGTCCCACAGCACCCCTTACCCCTTTTCTTGGTGTCAGCAATAGCCCCATTAGGGCTGGTATCTGAAAGGTTAAATGACAAAACCATAATTATTGAAAGTTTCCTCTCCCTGGTGTGAGCTGGGGACATCTCACACTGGGAATGAGAAGTGAGTCCTCAGGAAAGAAAGCTGGATGGCAGCAAGACAGCTCGCTTGTTAGCATGGTAGCCCTGTGTGAGGTGATAGATTCCTGGTTCTGTACATGTTTTCAGGTTCAGCAGCCTGAAGAGATGCCACAGTCTAATCTAGTCCTACCTAAGGTCCAGATGGTCTGCACACAACCTGGTCTCGTAGACAACCTCAGACTTCATGTTGATTCCTAGTGGGTCCTTGAGGCAGGACCTGGGAGGACTGTACAGCCTAGAAGTCCAGACAGTCACTGCATTCCCTTAACCCTGAGTGTTTCTCTGGAGCACTTCTGCAAGAGTGTGTGGAGTTATGGTGTGGGTTAGGATGCATGGATTAGGAGCGCAGCCACTGTGCTTTTCCAGATGATAGGCTTCCAAAGCATCAACAACAATCGGTACACTTGACTTTGTGATCTTGAAATGGAAGTGTCCTTGTAACCTTTCCTTCTTCAGTGACAAGGAGTAACATGGTGTGATGCTACCCTGGGATTTGTGCCCAGCTAGTGCAGAGAGAAATAAAGGTAAAGCCTTAAGCTCTGCAGCCTTACCATGTGGAATGGAGGCTGCTGGTTGTAGGGGAGATGTTGTCTCCCTGCTGTGAAATGTTGGTCAGAAGTGGAAACACATATTTCTTTTTAAAAGGGAGTCTGTAGGGTGGGAAAAAAAAAGGAGCAAAAGCACTCTCTATTATTTTTATTTTTTTTCTTTCTTTTCTTTTTCCTAAGAAGAGAAAAACAGCTGTCTCAGCCCTGTAAGGTACATTTGAAATGGTTTTGAAAGGCACTGTGGGGAGCTGGACTTCTCTTTAACCATTTTCTGCAGCTAAATAAGAAAAAGTAGCAAAACATGAAACAAAAGCGAGGAAGTCCAGAGGCCTCTCAGAAAGTTTGCTAGTGAAAGAGAAGTTTTCCCTGTGACTAAGTGGGTAATGCTGGCCAGGACAACCTTTGAAGCATCTGAGCAAAGAGATAAGTATATGTGTATGTGTGCATGTGTGAATCCTTTAGACAGCTCTGAGTGAGGAAAAAAGCCTCACTGAGAGTGGCAGGAGGCAGTGTAGGAGTTAGAGTCAATTGTTCCCCCTTCTTTCTTTGAACAATCACACAAGCCTATGTACTTCCCTCGCAGATTAGAATGAAAATAATGGCTTTTCTAGTGAAACCCACATGTGCTGAGGGAGACGTTTTCTATACGTACATGCCTGTTGTCATGCATAGGTACACAGTGACTTTACACATATAAATATAATCATATATGTATGCATAAGGAATATTAGACCATTTTTAGCGGTTTCTCTTTGATCATATATTTCCCTCTGCTTCTTTATGCTCTTTTTTATGCTTTTGTTGCCCACTTTCACATTTCCCATCGTTTCCCCAAAACATAACCTGCGTGGCCAGGTCCTGTCTTCCTGAAACTAGCCCACTGACAGCCAGAAGTAAAGAAATACAGGACTTTCAGTGTGTGAAAGATTTTCTCTTTTCCCAGATAACTGAAAATAAATAGTTATTAGATTAAAACAAACAACCATGTGCTCCTGTACCCCACTACTAAGACTGGACCTGGGAAATGGAGGAGATTGTTGGCGTGGGACTGTAGTAATCATAGCTTGGCATGATGGAGCACCCTTCAGGCAGAGAAAATTGACCCCCAGCTTGCTTTGTGTTTTATTGTTCCGATCCTGTGGAGCTGTGTTGATTTACCACAGCAGAAAAAGCTGTGTTTTTAGACGTGTGTTAGCAAAATCAATTCCCCCACTCCAGAGCGCAGATTGGTGGAGCTGAGCACAGCAGGGGCTCTGTGCCCGTGGCAGCAGGCAAATGCTCAGGACAGCAAGAGAGGGTTGGAGGAGGCAAACACAAGCAGGTGACATGACTCAGGAGGTAACCAGGCAAGTAGGAAACCTCTGCAGTGATTCGTGGTGATGGACATTTCCCTGCACCCTTGCCCACCTGATGAACATCATGAGCTGCCTTCTACATGGCCATTTCAGTCTGCCCTGACAGACTTCTTGCTGATAACATTATGACCTTGTGGACATGATCTTTGGAGCTTAATGTTGTAAGGAGGGTTCCTTGCTAATTAATGCATTCAGAGATGTTCAACATGAAGAGTCCCCAGCTCCTGTCTCATGAAGGAATGGCAGGAAAGGCATCAGAAACCAAAGTGATCGGAGGAAGCTGGGAGTGGGAAATCTGAATAAATAAGAAATTCTGTGAGCAATGGAGTCACTGAAATGCTCTCAGTCATCTCTTTCCCCCTTTTCTTGTAACACTACAGTCTGGGCAGACTTTCAGATATCTCCTTCCACACAATAGTGTGCTATGGGGCAAGGAAGCATTAACAAGTATGGAGAGTTTTCCTGAGAGAGGACCAGTAGAGTTTGCAAGTTAGCTGAAAGCACAGTGAAAATGCACCACTTAGAGAATGTATAAATAATTCCATACATTATTCTACAGCACGTCAAAACACAGAGCCAGCCTCACACACTTCAGCAATTTTTGCTTCTGAGTGTTTTAAATGAGCTTGAAACCCTCTCAGATGCTTTTCTTCATAGGTGAATGGCTGTCCAATGTACCAAAAGCAAAAATGTAATTAAACTTTAAGCTCTTAAAATGCCAAGTTCCACTGGGATAACACACGGGTAAAACATAGTAATTGTTTATATTTACTCTACGTCTAGTTACCATTTCTTTTCAGGTGCCTGCCAGAAGTGCAAGTTTGGGAAAGGCAAAAAATGTAAGAACCAGTTTGTCTTTGTAAAGTCAGAACTTCAAAGTCTTCATTGACTTTCAATGTGGTGTGATCTCATTACCTGCATGCTGAGAATAGTGCCCTACTTGATGCAGATAATGCAGGGGGGCTTATCTCCCACAAATTTCAAAGCCCTTCCCTTTCTCTAAAACCCTGGTAGCACTGCATCCCATCTCAGAGGATCTGAGTATGCTGTGTGTCAGGCCTTGAGGCTTCACTTTTAAAACAGAAGAATGAGTATCTGCTCTCTTTCTCTCAAGTCCTTTCCTCATCTTCCCGGGGCTGTGGCCACTTAGAGACATCAGAAACTCCCATGTCCTGGACATCAGACTAACATCTTGTGCTGTATTGTTCCTTACAGGAAAAAGGGCAGAGGAAAAGGTGTCTAAATTGCCACACCAAGGAATTTTGTAGCTGCCAGGTCATATGTCAAATCATGTTAAAGCTTTTCAAATCAAGTGTGAGGCCCTATGTCTCAAGTGTGACGATATAGATGCATATGCAGCACCTAAATAGTCCTACTAAAAGCTATGGGATTTATTGAATTTATGAACAGACTTCAAAAAAACTCTGCTCTGGTTGAGAAGAAATGTTAATTACATTTCCAGTTCTGATTTCAATATGTTAACTATAAAAAATGCGTGGGAGAGAAAAACAAATATGAACTAAAGCCCACCTTTCTTGAACATTGCTGGTGGTTCATAGGAGGAGGTCTGAACTTTTCCTTTTGAAGGGGTTACTATGTGTATAACTAGCAGGGGCTGTGTAGGGATTCTGAGGTTAGTAAGCACTGCAGGGAATTTTTCCCTTTACAGTTTTTCCTACTGCAAAATGGACTTTTCCACTACCAATAAACCATGGTTTCCAAGTAAAGGTGTTATGCACAGGCCCCAGCTTGCTTTAGAGCAGATGTGAGTGTCCAATTTTCATACTAATGGGTGTGTTGAGCTTATAAAATATTCAAAAGAAAACTGTGATAAAACATCTTAGTAGCAATTATGAATCTGTGTTTTTCCAGACTGCTCCAGTTTACTGATGGTTCAGGTGGTTCCACGAGTTCCCAAAAGATTTACCTTTGCAGAGCAGGTTCTGCTAATGCTCAGATATTTTGCATTAAGCACATTGTAGGCTGCTACAGATTGTATCTTTCCCTGTTACGAGGCACTGAAAAGGTTGTATACCAATCCACTCTAAAGATCAGACTTGCAGTGTATTGCTGTAAACAAGATCTCTGGAGTGATCAAAAAATTGGAAAAAGCTTTTGGAAAGTTTCTGAACTTCTGTGGAGGTTTGATTAATTCTCAAGATGAAAGATTTCCTTCTGTATCTAGACAATCCCTTCCCTCGATATTCATTCTAGTTCATCTCAAAGAGCCAATCACCTGGGTAAGGCAGCTAAAGCAAAAATAGTCCTTTTACTCCCACCTCCTCTTTTTAAAATGTGATAGAACATTGCAGTAAAGACCAGTGTCATCAGCACTATAATGATAATAAGAGATTAATTCCAAACAGTTATGTGTGTTTGGGCTTTTTTGGTTTGTTTCTTTGTTTGGCTTTTTGTTTGGTTTTGTTGCTGGTGGTTTATTTTAGGTTTTTTGTTTGTTTGTTTGTTTTTTTACTTTCTCCATTTTGCAGACTCCAGAGGTCATATGGCCAATTTAGCCACCCACACTGCAGAACCTACAGCAGCTTGTCTGTTTGGACTCCCTTGGTGGTGAGGGGGAGATACGTGCTTCTGAGGATATTGTTTATGCTTCAGGGAGTGCTGCTGGTGGGAGGGATTAAACCAGCCCCATTCCCTCAGCAGCTTCTGTAGGAAATATAAATTGTAAGAGCACAAGGTTTCCAGCTGTGTGTTCTGGGAACCTTTGTTTAAATTTGGTAACAGTTTACCTCTAGACACATAGTGCAGAGGCTGGAGAATGTGTATCAGTAACCTCTTTGCATGATCATAACACTCTTATGGAAATTAGTCTTTCTAGGTGCGATCTCAGGCTGTACATGGGGAATGGAAAGCCAATTGCTCTAGAATCCTTAGTTAAATACCTTGGCACAGTCTTTTAGCCTAGATACACGTGAAGGGTTCATGTGCAAGAACAGGCTTATTCCTTTTGTGAGCACTCTGCTGCAGGGTAGCCTTAAAGTCAATTGAAAACCAACCTGCAAAAAAGTAGTCAGACAGGCCAGAGAGAACTCCTTCCTTTTAGCACCAGGGAGTCTGTAAGCTTCCCATCCAATGCGCCAAGCAGCAAGGCAAAAGCGTCTCTGCCCTCTCTCCAGGCTGGGAGGTGTTAATGGATGGGTGTGAGGTGAAAGGCGAGGAATCTGAACACATCCATTAGGCTCACTCCTGCCAGCTGCTCTGAGCCAAGTAAAGTGACATAATCAGAGAGAAGGCAAACCAGTCAGATCTGAGGAGCTGTGTATCAGCTGTATGTACTCCCTTTTGTGGGGACCTGTAATGGCTGTGGGGTTTGGATTTTTTTAGGTGGAGAAGGCACCTGTTTGGGTCAGAGGTCCACCTCCAGCTACTCCTGAGGAACAAAATTCCTGCTGTTCTGTCCCAGAGAAAGTAAGTGGGGAAAATGTCTCATGTTTTAATGACTGTTTTGACATTTTCTCTAGGGTTATGGATGAAGCAAAAGCAGAACCTCCTGTTAAAAACCAGAACCAACCATAAACTAAGGTGTGAATGCCACAGCACACTCCCTTGGTTTCCCAAAGGATCATGTCTCCTGGAGTTTGCAGAATTTCTTTTTCTTTCCGGGCATTAATTTGTTTCTTTCAGCTCTTCTTTCTCTTTCTATTGAAAGTTACTTCCCCTGTCTCTTTTCAAGTCAAATTTCTCAATCCTTCTTTTTTCTTGCCTCATATTGGCTCTGTCAGGCCTCCTGTACTGAAACCTGCCCTTGCAAACATTCTTGTCCCTTTCCATGAATACTTGCCTGATCCTGCTCCCATCTCTCCCAACCTTTCCTCTTTAGTTTCAGTTCAGTCTGTCAGAAATTCTTTCTCAGCTTCCCCATGTCCTGTTCAACCTCCTACCCTTCTATACAGCTTTCTTCACCTCACAGGTGATGACTCCTCCTTATTTCTCTTTAATTTTAGGATTTCTCCCCTGTACTTCTTTTGGTTTCTGCCATATCCTGAGTTTACCTCTCCTATATTGCTCCACTGTAGGGAGATTTTGCAGGCTTTTTATTGATCAGCTTAGTCTTCTCAACTTCTCTGTAACAGCAGCTAATTATGTTCTACGTGTAATGTGGGTTGGGTTTTCTCTTTCAATGCCTTTAAACCATCAGAGGCTCCATAAAGGTATAAAGCATTATTCTGTATTATGGCTTTACAATATAATCATGTTACCCAGCAGAAAGGCTGCAAAAATCTAAGATTACAGGGCTTCCTACCAGGTGGTGAATTGTGATTAGTGAACCCTATGGAAAAACTGGGTTGTTCCATTTAGTTCTGCTCTCAATTCATCAGCCTGAGAGTTAATCGCTCGCCTGCAGCCATGGCAGACTGAAATAGCACCATTTGTTCTAGCAAGTGGGCAGAGAGGCCATGGCTAACCTGCTGAGCTTCTCTCTGCAACTGGCTGCTGCTTGGAGATGTGGCCTGAAGTGAAGATCTGCTTGTCTGTGCTTTGAATCTAATTATGTTTGTTGACCTTCTGAAATTTTTCTGTTGTGCATCAGATCTAAATCTGGGAGCAAAGTGCTATTTTGGTCCTCAGGCAAAAAGGGTTGCTTGGGTCCTACCTGTGTCTTTGTACATCTGGGAGTAATGATGAGTGCCTTATTTTCATAAGATCACAGAAGTAGCTGAAAAGAGACACTAAAAGCTTTTAGAAATATGTCTTAAAGTAGATAGTATAGGATTTGGCTCAATTAGTTTTTGATGAGGTTTCTATAATGCAAAGCGGCACGGACAGATGTTTCAGGACTGTTATCATCATAGTTTATTTCATGAGGTGAAAGGAGAGTTATCCCACTTTCGCTATTTCTCCAGAACCTTGGACACATTGCTTTGTAGTCTTTTATTGAAAAAGCTAATATTGTTACTTACCTGGCTCCAAAGAATCATCCTGGGCACATCAGCAACATATCAAACGATAGAAGTTAAAAGACGGTATCTGGACACCCAACTTCCCAGTAGCTTTTGTGCTTTTTATCACACTCCAAAGGTTTTAATCAGGGCTGAAATCCTGAGATATGCCTCTCTCTATCTCTGTGGCTTAGTTACTATTAGGTATGAGTGAAGTGACAATAGAATAGTGCTGTGGCATGCTGTTAAAAATTCAGTATAGTCCTTTCAATTTAATATGGAACTTCTACTGGGGTAAATGGAAAAAAGGTTCAGACTCTTGATCTGCGCAACATTTATCCCTTCTTTCTCTATAGCTTGAAAATACTATCTTTGTTCTGCTTTCCATTACAGATGAATTAGGACCACTTCAAGCTGTCTGTTGTTCTATATTTTAAAACTGTTACTGGTAAGAAGTTATGTTATAATACATCCCATTTCAGTGAACTATGTTTGAGAGACAGATAAAGAACTCATCACTGTCAGTTGAAAAAATACTAATGTACAAATGTGAATAAATACATGAATACGTATATGTAAGTACGTTTACAAGGGCACATATATAGAAAATCAGAATTCCCATGTTTCATTCCTAATGGTACTGCTCTAAGGGACATTGCTTCTGCCACGTGCTTAAAAGCACAGTGGTTATTTCTGTATTTTTCCCCTATCTCTCTGATTTTTTTTTTTTTTTTGGGTCATGTTTCCTGATTGGTTACCTTGTTTGAGTTTGTTTCTTGTCAAGAGTCAGTTTCCTTTTCTGTTAGCACATCCCCTCTAATTTTTCCACTAGTGCAGCATGAAATAACAAAAGAATAGCTATCTTGAGCTGGGATTTATTTCTTGCAATATTGTGGAAGGAATGGTAATTAAACAACACTGACTCAGAAAACTGAGCACTCAGTATGCAAGCAATGATTCCATACAGTGTCTGAACAGTCCATAGCATTAAGGTATTTATCTTCAAGACAACTTCTTTCAGGAGGTGAGAGAGCAGTGTCTGTTTTTACTGATGATGAATGGATGCACCGAACTGTTAACTGACTTCCTAATTGACTCTTTCTTCCATGGAAGGAAGAGTCACAAGCCAAACTTAGGTCTCTTAGCTGCGGAACTTCTAACCATAAGATCAAATTCCTTTCAATAACTCATGTTCCATATTCACATTTAATATATCCTCCGCTTTCTATTTATGGGTCCATCTGATACTGCTGGCAGTAATGTTGGGGTAATATAATTTAATTATGGTAAATTGGAGGAGTCTCAACTTCTAAAGTTTCTGCCTATTTAGGAGTTTTTTGAGTTTGGCATTATAGAAATGGGAATCAGCTACTTTTTGCCAATTATTTTCTCCAAAAATGTAGATTATATCTTTCATACCCAAGGCTTGAGATTCATATTTTCTGTTATTTTTTTCAAATGTAATATGTTTAGAGGATGGCAATAGGATGAGAAAATATTTGATAAGATGGTTGAGAAGTTACTTGTTTAGACGGTCAATTTTTTTGATAAGGTATGAATACACTGAGCAGCTATAAGAGGTTTGGGAAAACACATTAAAACTTATGGTGACTGTAATGATAATAAAAATTATAGAAGTACTGATGATAATGTAGATTGATTTTCAATGAATGCGTGAGGAACCATCATATATATCTATCTATATAATGAACTAGTGCTTTATGGGAACTAGTTAGTCTAAGTTCTAAAAGGCATGTGTGAGAAGTGGCATGTATGAGTAGCTAACCTGCTAGTCTAAGAAGTCTAAGAATATAAAAAGATGAACAAGCTACTTGCAAGCTTCTTGCTTTATCAGACTATGATTTTTTAAGTATTATTTATTATTTAAATATTAAGATGGCTCTGATCATTTTGTGGCTGAGACTTTCTGCAATGAACTGGCAGAATCAGACCTAACCAAAGTAAAAAGTGCTAAGTTCTGCCTAATGTCATGTAATATGACTGCTAGTACTCTGTTTTACTCTCTCCTCAACCTTTCCCTCATCCAAGCTCAGTGACTGAGCATATTGCATGCTTCTTCTTCAAAAGTCCCAGCTAGAATATGACAGTGAGTTATTTTATGGGAGAAAGGCACAAAGAAACTAAACATTTTGCCAGAAGCAAAGTGGAGAAGGGAACAACTCTGCCTACAGATCTCAGTCCCAGACCAGCATACAAAACATGGATATTTGATATTGTTTTTACACTGTTTCAAATTTTGAGTTATCCTGTTCACTGAACACCATAAGATTTCAAGGATGCTGTTTTCAGGTCCGAAAGACCCCATGCCCTTCATTAGTCTAAGCTGCAATTTATCACTGTCTTACTAGAAAACAAACAGACCCAAACTCTGCGGTGAGCTGACAGGCTGGAGCACTTCCTTTTTCACTTGATTTTGCTTTTATATTACAAATTACAAGCCTTTACAGCTGATGCTGAGCTTTCTGACACTGTTTTTCTGGAAGGACATGTCTACTTTCTCCCACTTGGCTTTGCAAGAAAGTGGCAGTGCGTGAGCAAGATGTGCTTGATCTCAAGCCAAGAGGGTCAGGTGCAGGTGACAACAGTGACAGACCTACCATGCTGACACCAAACAGCTGATCTGCAGTACAGGACTGCGAGTCCCAAGCTCAGTACAATTGCAAGCCATCCTGCCGGTTGGTTATGAACAAATTTAGCTGTGCCAGTGGCAGAAGCTTTCAAATGGGTCTGTGACCATGGGTAGAGACTTCGAGGAGAGACAGTAATGCATGGAGAGGCTGTAACACAATCTCAGGTTGCAAAGGTAATGACACTCATGAGGCAATGTTCCCTTTGCAGAACCAGTCCTTCACTAGATGGAGTACACCTGTTTGCCACTACTTTTGCAGGGCATTCCATATGGGAGAGGCATAAATGAGAACTAGAATAAAGTTTTTTTAGCAATGGCATGAGTTTCTACACACTGTAAAATCAAACAGGACAAGTTGATGCCACCACATGGGTATGGTAGTGCTCTACAATACCATCATATCTCTGTTTTCTTCCTAAAATATTAACTACTGTGTATCAGCAGATATTTCTATGAATGTCATAGGTCTGCAAAACTCTGGCATCATGCTGCACTGAGATTTGTGTCTAAATAGACATTAATTTCAAGCCAAAGGGGCACTGTGACTACCCGCTCTTCCATTATGTTGTGTCACTGGTAAGGATACTATTCTTTTTTGGAAGCTGTAGCTCAGATGCAATTATTTGTTCAGGTAGGAATTGCTGTGAGTGAAAGCTGATGGACAGCAAAAGGATGCAGCTTAAGTGAAGAAGACACCAGGAAAAAAACAGACAGATGAGCTGTGGTAGTGGTTCTGTGTTAAGCGCTTTTGTATTCATGACAACCTACTCATTTGCAAAGAGAACAGAAAATCAATCAAAATCAAAAGTAAACGAAGAAATGATAAATTAATCAATAGAGCCATGGGCTAATCAAATGGCATCCTCCTCAATTACTCTAATAGAAAAGGAACAATCACTGGGTTTGGCTCCTGATTTAGAATGACAGTATTTGCAAACAAGCACTGATTCAGACGTTAGTTAATTAAGTCAAGTGAGCTTTATGGAACAGGATTCACTTTGTGTTCTGTTTTTTTGTTTGTTTGTTTGTTTGTTGGGTTTTTTTTCAGTTAATGAGATAAATGGATTCAACTTCCCAATTTCAAACACCTTCCCCAGAGACTGTAAAAAGCCATACACATGAGTTTATACACAGCTATATATTTTAAAGGCAGGTCTAGGACTACAGGTCATAGAAGAGCTCTGCTCCATTGCATAATCTTACACTTTTACACAATATAAGGCCTGTCATACAACCAAACTTCAGCTTCAAAACCAGTAATCTCTACTTTTCATGTTCTAGAAATCTTCTCCTCCATCTACTAGAAATAATTTCCCAGTTTCCAGATTAACTATGTCTAAACTACCTTGTATTTAGTCCTTTCAAAAGCTGAGTGTCTGGTTGTGTTATCTTCACTTGTGTCTCATGCTGGGGAGGCAATGGTGGGAACTTGTATCACAGAGAGAATCCACTTTGTCTGTCAAAGAGCAGGCTTTGGTCACTTTCCGGTCTAAATCTTTCTAAATTTACATGTGATACTCAGAACAAACACAACTTTTTTCATTTGCCATAGTATGTTCCGTTCTTCACTGTTCTACTATTAGCAAAAAAGCAGTGAGAATACTCTTATTTCAACTGATTGAAGTTGGGAAGGAAGGGATTGTTAGAGGAAACTTTTTGGATTTAGCCTTGGGACAGTAAAATAATTTAGGGAAGGATTTTTTGCTTAGGTACATAGGTGATCATGCTATTACTTTAGCCTTCAGCCTCTTGCAGAGGGCAAAGCAATGGATTTGATTCTGTAGTTTGTGTATTCTTTGGGCCTAGGTCAATGCAGAGGTGCTATTTGGGTACTGCAATAAACTGTGCTTTGATGTCCTTTGCACTCTGGGGATGCTTTCAAATAGGCAATGGGTGCTTTTACAAAGGGAATCATCACTAGTGATGCTGTACCAGACTAATTGTAAGTGTTTCTTATTGTCTTCCTTTAAAGAATCTAAGACGGGAAACCAGCAGCAACATTTGCCTTCCATCTTGTCCAGAAACTCTGCTCCCACAAAGTTTTCCACGAGTTTTTAGTTTTACTTTTATTTTCTTTTTGTGAGAGTCATCCTTGAGTAAGATAATGAGTTTCATGCATTCAAATCAGTGCTTGTGTGTTAATTAGGTCATTTTACTTGGAATGATTTATTGACCTATATTCAGTATTAGGAACCCTAAGTTTTCCTCCAGAGAGAGTCAGTGAATATCACCTGCATCAATCTTCAAGACACTGATAATCTTAATTTTTTTCTCTATTTTAGATTTTCAGAGCAGATTAATAAATAATTTACTCTGAGGGTCTGATTGGGTAGTTTTTTAAGATGCCTCAAAAGAGAAAATAAGCCTTGATTTTCAGATTTTTCAAAGCAGATTAACAAAGATCAGCTTTTGGAGACTAAGTACTTTGAGCTGAACTGGAGGGCTTTCATTGATTCTAGTAGTCACTGGATGATATTGAATATATTGCACATACAGAAAATGGCCCAGTTACTTATATGGGAAAAGAGTTTACAAGAATATGCAGTGCCAGAATCAAATATCTGTGATGTTTCACAATCTGATGGATAGCTTACAGAAAGAGAGTTCAGACTGAGAACTTTTATTCCCTTACTTTCTCTTTTCTGAGTTTCAGGGTTTTTTTTTTCAGAAGTCTTGGTGCTGGGGACAGGTAAACCAAGTATTAGTAACCTTTGGATTTGTTTGTATTTGAATATCTAATGTGCCTAGGGAGACTGATGTTGGTCTCTGGAGTAGCCTGCAGGCAAGATACCTTCTTGTACTGACTGGGATGACTTTTTAAAAAATCTGATAAATTACAAACTCATGCCCTTTTCAATGTGGGGACAAGAAACTGTCATGACTTGGAGCAAACAAAAGGAAGTCATCTTCACAAAATGTACCCTTAGGCTGTGGAGTTCCTTGCTGCAGATGCTGTAGATGCTAGAAGTTTACATGTATGTAAAACATAAGAGGACAAATTCATAGAAAAAAAATCCTTTGATGGGTATCTCCTTTGGTTTGGGAAAACCTTCAACAGGATTTCCTGAAGGCTGGATAAATACTCGAAGTATCACTGAGTGCTTACCATGTTCTAATATGTTACTTAAAATAGCTGGCATTGTTCGGCATTGGAGGGGAACCTTGGACCAGCTAATCCCCTGTTATGTTGTCCTTGACTTATGTGACCATGCTTCCTGTGTCTACATAGGATGTGTGTTCATCTTCTACCCGCATCAATTATTTTAGGGGGTTGAATTATCACCAAATATGGCAGACGGATAGAAATCTCAAATATAGCCAAGTTCTATGTATTTTGTAAAAACAAGTGACCTGAAAGAGGTTAAGGAGAATTTTGCTGTGTTGTCTACAGGAAAGACTTGCAGAGAACAATCAAGCCCTGAAGTTCTTACATTGGAATACCTGAGTCCATAGGGAAAAATAAAGGCTTGTTCCAGCTGGTGGGCTAGGACTAACAAACACTGGCAAGGCCAGGTTGTGCATCCTTTGTTTCATCTTAGTTAGCAGGTTGCTCTAAAGTCCAGCTGAGTGAATGGAATCAGTCACTGCTTAGGCAGGAGGGACAGAAGCAGCCCTGTAATGAATTTGCTATAAGGAGGCAAACTAGTTGCAGTCCTGGGACCTAAACACAGACTTGGTGGTGTTCCATGTCCTCAACAAACCAAGGTGGGAGAACATTCTTGTGCTAACAGCTCCTCCTTGGAAACTGGTGCTGCTACATTGCCACTGCACTCTGTGTGAGCAGGGCTTAAAGGCAACACAGGATTTCTCAGGTGGGAACAGTTACTTGACAATGTGTATATATTTTCTGATTTAAATAAAAAATAAAATCCACCTTTGCCAGCCCTCCTTTATCTCCCTTCACTTTCTAGTCCCATGGTTTCCATTCTAATAAGACCAAAAGGGCATCTAAAAGTAATAAAAGATTTTTTTCTCTACTAGTGAGCTTTCATCTCCAGCATGTTGTTGCTCCTGATAACTGACCGTGCCTTCTTATTTATTCATGAGAGTGATTCTAGCCTACAGATCCACACAGCTGATAGCGAGCAGTTCACTTCAGAGACATAAGTGGACAAGAGCAACTAATTGGTACACAAGGTTGGGGAACATCTGCAGTAAAAACTCTTCTCTGGGGAGGTTAGAAATGGTGAGAGATGTCATCTGCTCAGCATCTCTGTGTAAGTGCATGCAGATTGGCATTTAGTTAATAGGGAAACAAGGAAGAGAGCTCGGCTCTTTCAACACCAGTATAGATTAGCACTGACTAGTTATCATAAATTGACACTGAATTTGAGCCGCAAGAACTACATGCAGTTAGTTATTATGCAGAAATGAGAGTTACTGAACACAAATAAAATGCTAATGACTGCATGGAAGAAAGGAGTGTAGAGGCTCACTTGACCTGCAATGGTCATCATTGATGTGCTGTGGAAGGATACTGGGCTGGACACTTGTTTAAACCCAGAATGACTGTTCTTAGTTTTTCATATAACATAATAGCTAATAATTTTGATTAGAAAAATCTATTTTCCTTTCATACACTTGCGTGGTAAAGGAGGGGGGGAATGAGACAGATTGAAAAACGTGCACAAAAAAATTCACCAAAATATGGAAGGGTTTTGGCACTGTTCTTGAATTGGAGATGGAGTCTTTTGATTTTGTTGATGCATTTCTAGCTTTTTGGCCTTTAAAAAAAGTTTCTAATAAAAATCAAATCCCAAAAAGAGAGCAGCAATTTCTCAGAGGTGGAAAATAACATCAAAGTAGAAATGATTTTTAGAGCTGGCATTTCTGGGATGTTTAATGATAAGTCAAACTTTCCGGAACAGAGAAAAGCTGAGCTAATACACAAAAGTCAGAGATTTTTCTCTTGACTACCATATCGAATACTATCAACAAGCCTCCATACTGCCTACAAAGAGCAGGTGGGAAAGCATCAGTTAATGACCATGTATACAAGATTTGGAATTTCTCCCTTGCAAAAATGGAGATACTGCAGAGAAAAGTTTTTGATCATATATATATTTATGAATACTACTAAGTGAAGGTCAAATTCATTGGACAGAATCCTTGCAAAGCCTCTTCTGTTTATTGCATATGTTTACTACTGTAGAAAGAAACCTTCTTCTCTCCTTCCCAATTTGGTGCTATTCAAACACCAGAGGGAAAATGGATGCAAAATTTGGTGGTGCAGTCAGGAAGAAGAAATCTGAATTAAGAGATATAGGATTATCTGGAACAGGTCTGGCTTGCTGATGGATAACAGGAGAGGACTTGCAGTTGGACTTGGTACTGGTCATAATCTGTGGACCAACTGGGAGTCCCATTGAGCACTTAGGTTCATTCACGGATTTTGGAGGAAGATGGCTAAAATCTTCCTGAACTCTTTATTGCTGCACTCAGCAGAATTGAGCAGCCAATAGAGGTTAGGCTCCCAATAGACTTTAAATAAGATGCAGAATGAGAAGAAAGACAGAAAGAAAAGAACTTGCAAGCATGATCTGGAGGAGGTGCAGAAGGACTGCTCTGAACACATTCTTTTAATGCAGGGCATGAACTGGTCCCCATATCTGGCAGAAGTGTCTGTGCAGGCTCACAGCACCTCTACACAGGGAAAAGCCCAGAGCAAAAGATCTTTGGTTTTGATCCAAGGATTAGCAGAGACTTGCCTTCTGGACTTGTCTCAAGAAACCCAGTCCT
The DNA here is from genome assembly GCF_003031625.1 of Empidonax traillii. Taxonomy (NCBI): domain Eukaryota; kingdom Metazoa; phylum Chordata; class Aves; order Passeriformes; family Tyrannidae; genus Empidonax; species Empidonax traillii. Next base: position 2,797,597 of record NW_020955198.1, read on the forward strand.
GGTCCTCACAGGTACATTCTGCTTGATAAAAAAATAAAATCTTCTAAAAGAGAAACCTATTCATTAAAATGAGAATATGGAAAGGCCAGTTGTACATGTTAACTTTAAACAGAGATTTGCGGGAGGCAACCATTATTTTTGCTCGTGCTATTACAGTGGTTTTAAGATTTCCTGTCAGTATTGGGATATAGCATATATTAAATTTAGCATCTGCTTCTGGTTTGTGTGGAGGACATACTGCTGGGTTAAGAATCTCATTAGCAATATTTGTTGAATTCCTATTTATTCCCAGAATCAATACTTGTAACATACTAATTAAATCATCTGTTTAGGACAGCCCCACGCTGAACCAGAAGGAGCCTGTTCCCATCATGACACATGCAATACAGCATTTAGTTCCCATTATTATTAATGAACACTGCAGGCTTAATTCCCGATGTGAGTCTCTGAGCAGGCATGCACAGCCTCATCCGTCTGCTGAATGTTTTAAGCAGTGCTTTTTCCAGCACTCAGGGTGCATTAACCCTCCTGCTGTCTTTGCTTTGGGGTTCTGAATGGACTTCATCAGCAACTCCAAAACCACTGAAGAACTCTTCATTATTTTGGTGAATTTTGAAGGAGGGCCCAGGAGCCTTTACAAGGAATGCAAAGGGAAGAGTTGGATATGATGGACCTGTGGAACTGCATGAAAGAGTAAGAACATTCAGATTTCCCCGTGTTCCTGGAGGCTAAGTCATTTTAAGAGGAAAGTAGTGCTTCTGGCTATTGGTTGTCTTGCCCTTATGTTAAAATAATGATTTTAATGATTCCCTATTCTCAGTATTCCTTACTGTATCATGAAACATTTTATGACTTTAATTTCTTTAATTGTGTGAGGATACAATTTCCTGTGCTGGAATTTGGCTGCTAAACTCAGTTGTTCCTCAAGAGCTTCTCACTGCTGGAAAAAGATGTACACTGGTGTCTGCAAGTCCCAGCTTTCAGCTGCAGTTCTGTTTCAAGACATGGATTTCTGCAGCACTTTTGCCAAATGCTGACCAGGAATTGCAAGGAACAGGTTGAACTTTCAGAGGTTATTAATTCATCAGCTCCAATTGCTCCCTTGCTGAAATCCAGGATGTGGAGTCAAGTCTCTGCTGTAATTGGCAGAGGTTGGGTGGGTGTAGAAGTAGCTGTTGACCTGGTACTTTCTTCTTCCACTGCAATTCCTTGCTCTCTTTTGCCTTTGTCAAAGGGTGGTGTGGGGGTGTGTGTGTTTGAGAATTGTTTCTTTGTGGAATTTTGCATTTCACAGCTGAAAGTTACAGCAGCAGGGATGAGTGGCCTCTTGCTCCAGGACATCTGATGGCTTTGAGGTTTCACTCATTATTGCAGCAGTATAAATTCCTCTGCCATGACTAGACCTTATTTGACAGTGGGACAATTTATGTTAGGGACAAAGTGCACGTGGTTGGCACTGTGCTCCTCCATCACTCTTTGTTTCTCTCATATGCTCAAACAGCCTTCTGGGGGCTTCCCTCATGCTGGGACTTTCTTAAAGTGGCTGAGGCTCTGTATGTCTGGTAGATATGTTCCTCTGAGCTCAGGAGAAACCATGTACTGTTGTGGGTGCTTAGCCCAGGCAGCAAGTCTGAGCTATGCAGATGTGGAAGTGGGTGTCCAGAGAGCCAAAGAATGGCACTTCCATGGCCACAATAGGTCTGAGAAGTACCGACTGGGATAACAGTGGTGCTGCCTTTGTGGGAGATTGGGACATGGTGGGGCTGGCTGGAGGAGGAGAAGGAGATGTGTGACTTGCAGGGTCTGTGAAATAGTGGATTTCCACTTAGACTAAGCATGGCGCAGGCAAGATTTCTCCAGTGTTATCACAGGCATGCAGTTTCTCCTGTCCAGTTGGCCCAAATTAAATCAAGACTATCTTTAGATAACCTAGTATGGGCTGTCCCAATGTAACAATTGCAAAATCCATGACTTTTGAATGATGGGCCAACAAGGAAACTTCAAAGTTAGGATTTTTCGTTCTGTTTTTGTGCTGATTGCTAGAAAATCTGGAAAAAACAGAAACTCAGCTAGAAGGGATACAAATACTGGGGGGTTTGTTTGTTTTGGCTTGTGTAGTACCTTTGTATGAGCGGGGGAATGTTTGTGTGTTTGTGCTCTGTGGTTTCTGTGTGTGCAGTGCTGAACTGAATCAGTTCCAAAACCTACTGTGTGTTAAATGCCAAATCTACCATTCTCTGAGGAGTTTGATCACTGCCTTTGATTAACCAGCATGACTGTCTGTCATGAGGTCATCAAAGGAGCTGTGGGCACCTGGTCATATTCTCTCCTGGGATTGCTGGGGTTTCTATGGAGTTCATCCTGAAGATCTCATTTCACTATGAAGAAGGTATATGAGGGAATGAGTGGATTTTTGGCACTTTTTCACCTTGCTTTCACTGGTTCTTTTTCCCGTTCTATCCCTCCTTCTCTTCTTTCACATAATTCTTAATATGAAAAAAAAAAAATCTCCAAACCCAGCCCTGTCTGATGCAATTTGAGGCAAGGCTGGCACATTTTATTAAGCACTGCAAAACACTTAGTGGCATGAGGGTTTTCATGTGTAATCAGATACAGCAATTGGCTTGATTGCAATTGCTTCTGGGTCTGTTGCTCACAAGCACCTGATTAGATTTTAGCAGTGCTGCCAATTCTGGAGGAACCTTCAGCCTCATGACATGAATGGGCCTGGGGGAAATCATGTACCTCGTCCTTAGTGCCACCACCTGGAGAAGGGAGAGATGGAAAGGGCAAATGAGTAGGCAAGGACCTGCCCTCTAGAGAAGCTGTTGTTGAGTGGGAACGAATTTCCAAGTCCCCTGCCTGTCTCATTTAACATTGGGAGATGCTTTCTTGTTCTTCCTTCAGTTTCCCAGTGGCATCAGACAACTTTAGCCAGACGCTCCCTCCTTGACTTTTGACGGAGAGGCACCAGACATACACACAGATCTATAAGATCACAAATATGTCCGCTTTATTGCAATCGTCCAGGGTTTTTATAACATCTCTACTCAGGGTCCCGTGACACGAAGCATACAATTGGACACCGGCTACCATCTAGTTGAAAACATTCATTACAAATTCCTTTATAATTGGACATTAATAGATAACCAAGTAATAGTTTACTTTAACGGACTCCACCTTCTTCTTAGACCACGTTTTTCTTTGTTCCTGAGGAGACACCCGCAGCCATCTTGGGACTTATAACTTATAGTACTTATACAAACATGCAAAGGTTTATAAAAATCCATAAAAGCACTACACACAATATAAATTGCTCAGACATTCACTATTTTCTTCCCACAAATCCCCCTTTTTGTTTTTTGAGCAATTTATATTACGCTAATACATTC